>NC_142051.1:24525733-25126977 GCF_982192425.1 Myodes glareolus
CTGACCTTCCGCTTCCTGAAGGGGTCTCATCACAGAAATTAATCTAGCAACATGCGGAGCATTTCACTTCTTACTCTCCATATCTTTGTAGCAATTTCTTGAAATGTCATTTCCAATTCTCTTGATGAAAAATAATGTTCTGGTTTATTTAATACAGCTATTTCTTAATCAGAATGTGACATCTGGATTTCCTGGTTCCCCAGATAACAGCTAGGGAGTTAATTATAGTGTCAGTAGCATGAAGCGGATGCTGTCAGAAGATCTTCAGAGGGGAGCTTAGGGGTTGCATTTAAGGACTGGAACCTGGAGGGTGGGAGGTGGAACTTTCTCTAGCAAGAAATCTGCTTTGCATTGGGATAGCTTGATCTACAGTGTGTTCATCAGGATGGGTTGGCACCTGTGAGCTTGATGTTATGGCAGAAGGATAAGTTGTTGCATCTCAAGGTATTCATAGTTACAAGGACAGAAAACTATTAGCAAATCGTGTGTTCTGAACCCCTTCCTCCTGTCTAAGACTCCTTATTACCCTGACAGTCCTAATCACTGTCTTTTGCTGGATCTTATCCTATGCCTGTCATTAGCAGTAGTTCTTTTATTAATCCTCCAATTGAATATAAAATTTCACTAAATAGGATATTTGAATCACTAATGTTCAAAACATGAACTTTCTCTAATTGAAGTGACCAAATGAATTATTTTTTTCAGCATCCTTACTATTCTGAGTAAAATTAGTTATATAGAAAATGTGCTTTCTCTATCATAATAGTAATAATAATAATAATTATAACAACACCAACATGCCAAGACAGCTGAAAGTTGAAAGAGTATAAATAGAAAATAACACAAGCATCTTAGAAGCGTATGTTATCTTCTCATGTAGAGAAGGGTTATTATTTCTTACTAATCCTTTTCTGAATTTTCATTTAAGGAAAATTTTTTTCTTCCATCTTCTTTCAACACCCCTTTCTCGCGTGAAGTGGGAAGACCAACTTGCCGACATTGCTAATAAGATTCCACAGTAATCCCAGCTCCCTGTTACATGCCTTTATTGCAACTGACCAAGTAGGCAAAGGGAGTAAGATATCTGTGAGTTCTAGGCCAGTCTGGTCTTCATCGACAAAGAGAGTTCCAGGCCAGCTAAGACCTCATAGTGAAACTATCTAAAAAGAACCCTATATTGTTATGGTACCAATTACAATTTATTTGTTTTGTTATTTGTCATGGGATTGTTTCTTAGTATTTTAGGACACAAGTACTAGACTTTGGTAGGCACTAGAGACAGCAGGCCCTTTTTTGGATTCCAAACGTGTCTGTTAACAAGCTACACGGGTCTTACATTGCTGAAACCTCTAGAGAGTTTGAACTCTAGTTGATTAGAGTGGCCGTCTTGAAAAATTTTAACAGCAAATACTTTTTCAATTAGATTAATTGGAGCAGCTGAAGTGCAGGTGGAGGCACAGAAACCCCTAGAAAGGTCTGTTCCCTTCCCTAACATGTCCCAGTATCCTGTTAGGTTGTGTTTGTATACAGCACAGAACTTCTGCTTCGCATGCTCCCTTTAAGAATGTAACTCTTCAAGGGTATTCTATCTTTCACATCAGTTATCAACAGAATTGAGGTGACTATGTCTTTAAAACTATGAGGGAGAAAACACTGTTAATCTTCCCAATCATGTACATTTCTTTTTTATCATTGGTTGTATGTTTTGGGGAAATAAAAATAAGATGATTATTTCATGGATACAAAAATGCCATTTTTTGAAAAAAAATGAGATTATAAATGCTACAAAGATATCCGTGAATTCTCTCAAGCCTCAGAAACAGCTAGTCCTTGTTATTGACTATAATAGAAGGGACACATGCTTAGTATCTAAAACCTTAGACCAATGGTTCTCAACTTTCCTAATGCTTTGACCCCTTTAATACATTTCCGCACCTCAAGATGCAGTTCTCGAGACAACAAGCTAAACCTACTAGAAATACAGCACACAAATAAGCTTTATATTGAACAACATGATAACTTTAGATGAGTCTAGGAGGAATATCCTTTCTAGTGCTCTTTTTTCTTTTAGCCTTTGTTGCAAAGACTACAAGCTTATGTACTTTTCCATTCTTCTATCTCCTGTCCTATTACTATCCCCGCAACCCTCTTCCTTTTCTTTAGCAGAAATGCACCATATGAATTACTCTAAATATATCATCTAGTTTTAAAACTGAATGCACCAAATATTGTTGTTTTCCTTTCCTAATAATGTTTTGGGGATTTCTCTCTTATTGTGGTATAAGGATATGTGAACAGGTCCAGTATTAAAGAAACTGCACAAGTACTAAAGAAATGTAACTCAATACTGAAGCGATGTAATAAGCCATGCTTTTCCCCCTAGAGACTGGATCCCCAATAACAGCATCATGTATTGGATTGGGTAACTCCAAAACACCTCCACCAGGGCAAGCAGGAAAATGTGTTCCAGGATACAATGGTAAGTCATGATACTGACAGTTTGAAATGTGTACTGTGAATTTGATGATTTTTTTTGCCTAGTGTATAGAGTACCTGATTTTAAGAATATCATATATTCGTAATGAATACCTCAGTTTTTGCTATGACAAAGAATGCTGTGGTCTTCTAATAACTTCCTTTTAATAACTAAATCAGTCAAGTAAATATCACTTTAAGAGTCTTTTACGGATATAGGTTTGAAATTATGGCATGTGAAGTGCCCAGTATTTACATATATCATTTCATATTTTCTTGATGCATCTTATTTTGTCTGTAGATTCATAAGTATTTAAAGATGAATAACATGAAGAACACAGAAATACTCCACATCATTGCTATAGTAATATAGCGCTTTAGTTTTTCAAGAACATAGAAGTCACCATAGCTTTCTTTGTTTCATGCTTCGTTAACAAAATATCGATAGTTTCTTCCATAATGCTTTTAAAGAATGTTGAAAAGGCTCTTGAATCTTGTTGGCTAAAACTAATTGAAGAGTAAAAGATTTTAAAGGAATATTTTTTACTATGGGATTTATATAGCAATAATATATCCTAACAGTATTGATCTTTTATATTTATAGTAGTGGCCATTTTAGCCAAATAATTTCTAAGGGACTACCCTCCTTAGTTGCAATTTTTTAACTTTTTCAACATTCAATTATTATTTTTCTAAATGTCTATTATAATTGTATGGCTTCCTAGGGCTTGTGAGTTGTGATGTCATACAACCAAGCTGTTGCACAAGCACCACAACACAAAATTAGGAATGAAATCTCAGCTGTTAGTGCCACAAACACTTCAGAGATGCCAGGGAGACCAAATTGATACATATTCAGACATTCAGTGTAAAAAAGGGAAATGAAACATCAAGGTTGTATGACAGAACACACACACACACAATGTGTGTGTGTGTGTGTGTGTGTGTGTGTGTGTGTGTAGGTAATATATAAAGGTTTATATATAATTTACGTATGACACACAATTTTGTGTACTACATTTATGGGGAAAACCCAGTTTTCAGGGACAATCTGCTTAATGTCATGTACTGGCTAGTTTTATTTCAGCTTGACACAAGCTGGAGTCATCAGAAAGGAGAGAGCCTCTATTGAGAAAATGCTACCATAAAATCCAGGTGTAGAATATTTTCTTAGTGATCAATAGGGAAGAGTCCAGCTCACTGTGGGTGGTGCTATCCATGGTGGTAGTCTTGAGTTCAATAGAAAGTAGGCTGAGCAAGCCATGGGAAACAAGCCAGTAAGCAGCACCCTTCCATGACCTCTGCATCATCAACTCCTGCCTCTAGGCTTCTAACCTGATGGAGTCCCTGACTTCAGTTCCTTTTAGAATTAATTGCTATGGACTTGTAGCAAAATAAACCCTTTACTGCCCAAGTTGTTTTGGGTCATGGTGTTTCATCAACACAATAGACAGCCTGACTATGACAGGTTACATATATGTATATTTTCAGGGCAGATGATTTGGCATTGGAAAACCAGTTTATGTGCTATTCTATGGGGAAGACTATTTCTCCTACTCCTGGCTTGCTTAGTTAACTATAGTTCTTTACATCGCATTGAAGCCTCATGAGTGTTCTCTGTCCACTTTAGCTTGCCTATTGCTGTTGCCCTTATTATGGTCATGTTTCAACAATCATGTTGGACATTTTGCTGAGGGCAGATATCTGTTTTATTATCCTGTAAAGCCTAGGCTTCTCTTGCCATGGAAACGTGAAGTCATGTCTACTGAGTCCCTCATCTGAACAGTTGTCCCCCTCATTCTTTGATCAGAAAACTGGCTTTGTGTTGAGACAGTTTTAGGGGTTGCCAATTGTGGGAGATGTTAAACACATTTTCCCCTTAGTATTTCTGTTCCATTTTGATACCCAGTTCTAAGAAAGAGTTAAGCTATGATGCTTCACTTCAATACAGAAACTCCTCATTGTCTGAAAATCAGTGGTTTCCAGAGGACGGTTTCAACTGCTCTAGTTGAGGAAGCATGAATTTAATGGCTGACTTATTTTTGGTTCTTTTTATGGTTATACAGAACTTTGAAGGCATAATATAACACATAGAATTATGATAAAGAAGCAAACTACTTTGGGAAAGGAAAGGAAGTCTTTTTTAGGAAAAAGATGCAGGTGATTAATTTAATCATGTGTCAGTGTATTCTTGTAGCTGTGTAAGTAGACTGCAGAGAAGAGAGCAGCATACAGACTCTACAAAAAGAAGCTAGATAATTATGATTCATGTCTATGTTTGATACACTATAATGTGGACACATGATTTGCTAATAAAACACTTTCCATATTTTATGAGGACATCACAGAAACTATTGGAATGATATTTAGAAATGTAAATTTTCCTAATTTACATGTCACAAATGCATATTTGATTTTATCGTTTGTATATTTGACTGTATTTTTAATCTGCATCCTTTAGTTTATTAAAGATAAACATTTATGGTTAAGATTCTTATGTGGACATAACTATAAAAAGAAGTCTATGGGATTCTTAGACATATTTATTTATTTTAGGGAGGTCCTGAGGAAATTTATTGTCTTACTACATGTGAAATACATGGCCTTTTGTACTTTCATAAAACATATTTTAGCTTACCAATATATCTTCATGGTCTTACAGGAATACAAATAATATTTTGAGCTAGAAACTTCAGGATTGAATTTAGAAAATATGGGAAAATATTTGACGTTTGAGAGTTAGTGTTGTGTTCACAATTATGTTCAGACTTGTGTTCACATTTTTCTTACAGTTATGATTTTGGATGACAACATGCAAAAACTGAAGGCTCGGAGCTTAGGAAATATTGTGGTAAAGTAAGCAAAAATTTTGACCTGACCACTTAAAAAATAAAAAGAAATGGTTATATTCAGGTCAAATTGATTGAACTGCTTTGATTTTACAAGTGGTGAAATATATTTTGCTTTTGCATGATTCCAGCTCAATTGTAATCTAAAATGGAAGCCCCATAACACACAACATATTCAAATTAAAATTTAAAATGCAATTCTTGCTCTTTAAAATAACCCTTTTCTCAATTGACAAGTAATTTATAGGTGATAAAATTATCTTGTATATAAAAAATATAAAATTAAATCAATGGCCAGTCCTAGAAACATGCATACAAGTAACATTATACAAACTGAGCAGGTTATATTTAGGTTATATTGTATACATATATACAATGTTATATATATATATTAACAATGTTATATATATTAACAATGTTTTATATATATATACAATAACAATGTTTGAAAAATAAGACATGAATTTGAAAGAGAGCAAAGAGACTTATATAGAAGGTTTTGGAAGGAAGAAAAAGAAGGGAGAAATGATGTAATTATATTATAATCTTCAAAGGAAAACACAAGACAGTAGTTTATGTGCCCACTTCTCTCAGCAACGTCACACTAGTTGTGCAATGTACAGTCCTGGTGACATATCTACCACTTTGACATCATCTTGGCACACCAGATGGGATGGTGCTCCTGTAGGATTTTCATGCAAACTCCTTCCACATGCTTTTGTCTCTCTAGTGAGTGCAGCACACAAGGGCTTGGGCCATGCTGATGCAAGCAACCTACTAGTATTCTGCTAGTATTTTAAAGTGGATCATTTCCCAGTATGTATAGATTTTTGTATTTGTTACTGTTAAGAGCATCTATGTTGCCAGCTTCTGTATTCCATAACTGTATCATTCATTTATGACTCCAATGTTTACTCGTACCTATAAAGAAAATATTACTGTAAAACAGTTCAGTGTTTTGAAGTGACAGTATATTACAAATGGCATGTTTTATTCTATTAAGAAGACATGTCCAATATTTTATCTATATGATTATGTTTGTGAAAATGAGCTTTATGATGCCGCCAAATTACCTAAGGGTATATACATTTTTAATTATGTTGCATCATTAACCAATTTGTGATAGAATACAACTGTTCATTTTTTGACAAGTTTATATTGTTGACTCAGTAAAAAGTTTTATGAGCTGCAGTTTGCACTTAATCCTGTCTTAAAAGCAGTTTTGTTTTTTCCCCTGACCTTTAAATTTTTTATCTCTATTATGAAACTCAGTTCTTTTTATGCTTTTATGGTTACACATAATGCTGTATGTGGATCTCTTTGGTTTTATCTTTTCTCTTTTTCAGGTCATCTGTGTTGTCTTGAATATTTAATCATATGGAAAATCATTGAATAAAATGTAACATATTATTAAATTGCTGACAACAATAAATATAACAGTTTTTAAAAACATTTTTGCTAATCACCCAGTTAGCTGGCAAAAATACTAAAATTTGAAGTGAAAATATTTCAGTGTCCATTTGTTATAAAATACTGTAAAGCATCATAATATAAAATATGAAATGTAATTGATTAAATTGGTAGCCACATGACCTGTGACATTTAAATAATTGATACAGGCTGCCTTTTGCCTCGAACATAATTTTCACATCCTTATTGATATGTCTGAAATAGTAGACTTCAATGGGATGAGTTGTTATGAGTAAAGAATATCACATGTCAGAGTTAAAACAAGATTTGTCTTAAAATTGATTTCTATTGAATGAATTCTATTACTTGTATTTTCAGATAGTACATGGTTCCCCTTCTTCCATAAAATACACAAATGCTATAAATTTAATTCAAAGAGTTATGCAAATATATTTTTTCATGTAGAATTATTTTAATACCCATGAAATATAATACATTCCTATAAAAGTTTAAAAAATATAAAGTATGTTCTTTTAAAACAAGTCTTTTCTCATTAGACTATCTAAGAGTATATTTCTTCACCTGTTATTACAGTAACTAACTACATAAGGATTATGGAACCTTTATAAATGTAGTACATCCAAAAAGATGGAACATTTTATTATTGAATATTCTGGTTGTATTCACATTTCTTTAAATCATATTAAAAACTAAAAATAGGACGACCATATGCTCCAACTTTCACCCCTGGGCACATGCCCAAAGAACTCTATACCCTATCCTAGAGATAATCACACACCCATGTTTATTATTTATTATTTCTCTATTCATTGTAACAAAGAATTATAATCAACCTAGACATCCGTCAATAGATGAATGGATAATAAAAGTTTTATATATGTAGATATATGTATATAAAGTTCTATACATATGTGTGTATGAATACTAGGTTTCTAAAGAAAGACATATTTCTTGAAATTAATAACTTATTATATAACAACAATTATTATTATATAACAACTCTTACTATTATTTAACAACCTCTTGAGACAAAATAGGGAAAGAGTAGGGTTTGCTAGAGAAAACATGAGCCTGTTTGTGACTGAATACTCTCCAAATTTATGGAAATACATTTTTTAATTTTAAAACTCTCTATCAGTATGCACCTTTATATAACCAAACTTTAAATGAATTATCTCTATCAAGGGGATTTTTCAGAATTTCAGTGATAACATTTGAGACCCTCATAGTTTTAAACCATTTAAATGCCCCTCATTATGAGTGGCTTTGTCATGCATGAATCCATAGGTTCACAAATATAGTAATATTGCTCATGAAGTATAACTTTTGCTTATGACTTGAAGTATTATTTAAGTCCTTGAAGTTAACAGAACTTTTGTGTAAAAGCATTCCATGCTTAAACTGGCACCAGCAAGGAATGGTGTCTTCCATCTGCATCAAACAGAAATTTTAATACATAGATTCTGAGTACTAGATTTCATCATAAATTATAAAGATGTAATGTAGCAAGAAGTGATAGAAATTGATTCCTCCTTTAGTTGATGGTGAAACTATGTATTTGAAAATAAAATATTATAATAGATGAGTAAGGTAGAATAAATGAGAAAAATGGGCACAAAGATGTCTCATTTTTCTCTTTTAATAGCTTTGAAAGTTTTTTGTTAATAAATTTACTTTCAGATTCATATTTTACTAGTCATACCAATCAATTTATCAACTGGAAATTTTTCATGTACCCTAGTGCTTGCTTAACTTGTATGTGTAGGGTGATTCTTGATTAGAAGCAGTGACATGTGGAAAAATCAAACAAACCAAGTTCATACCTTCTGCTCATCTTGGATTCTGCCATTTGTTCTGTACCAATTATAACATTCTAAAAGTCATTTTTGTATGAGTGATATCATCAAAAAGCATTCTAGTGATGTTCAAACTACTGTGGGTCCTAAGACTGAATGATCAATATTCCTGTGTCCTTTCTGTTTGGTGTCAATTAATTTCATTTAGAGAATTTACATTTGTCTTAGAAGAGAAAATCCATGTCGATGTGGCTGTTAGAAATCTTTTGATTTTGAAGCATACTGCAGCCAGCTAATTTGGTGTGACAGTTATGGTGTGTGAGTTGCTATGAATACAAAATGCTCATGAATTTTAGAAGGTGCTCCTGTAATTGCATCCAGAAATCTAATGTGCAGAAATAAAACTGTGAGTCAGTAATTTTCAGACAACATAGAACAGCACATTAAAAAGATTTTAACTGCAGTTGCCTTCCTTCAAAACATGGTGCTCACAGTTATTAAAACCATTGGTCTCTGACTCTTCCTCTCTCAGGGGTATACATCTTTTTTCTGACCAGGTTCATTGCTTCTATGGGAAGCACGGCTTATCTACTTTCTGCTGTGTTCCTCTGACCTTGTCTTAAGGCAGTGATAGGATGGCAGAGACTGTGTGGAATTGTCCAAATGGCTTTTACTTCACCGCCAGCCAATTTCTCATTCTGTAGATACTGAGCTCCTGACTTTAATGTTTGTTCGTGTCGTGACAGTTTCACAGAAGTTATTCATATAGCATGCTCCCATCTGGGAAACCACCAGGAGAGCTTCCTTTGGGGTGTATCCTTTGACTAAACACGATTATGACAGAGGGTTATCATCCTGCTCTCTTCTAAATCTTTGATCCTGGTTTTAATGTGATCTTTTTTTGGCCCTGTGATAATGCTGTCCGGGAGATGAAGAGATCAGCATCTTTCTTAATTTTGACATGAAGCAAAGAGTAGCATCAGTAATAACACAGCTAGGACCCACTCAGTCTTGGTTCATATGGAGAGAAGGGGATGTTTTAGGCTTTCCCTTCTAGGAATAAAGAGTAACCTCATAGTCAAATCCCAAGAAACTGCTAACTGTAGGCACCACCAAGAGGACAAAGATAGTGTTTCATTCCAGAATTCTGCAGGAAACAGAAAAAAAATGCTTCATTTCTGAAGCCCAGGGTTTTTGAGTAGAATAGAGAATAAAGTTTAGGTTTCAAGATGATAAGGAAGCATCATGCAAAGGGGAGCTTTGTATTTGAGATAACTCGGGGCTTGGTTGCCATCTTCAGCAAGTGACATCATGGTTTTGCTTTTTAGTGACCTCATAAAACTCTGACCTTCTCACACAGAAACCGCTGCTGTCTTGGCTATTTGTTTCTCAATTCAGTTTGGCCTCTTTGGAAATGGTGTTACATTAACTGAACCACTATTTTGCAATTAGAGAAATTTAAAAAAATCCAATTCACCCTGCTTGCAAGAGTTAGGGAAAACATCACACAGTAGTAGGATTTGGAGGAGGAAAATAGAACACAACAAGATTGTTTGAATATTTTCTCACCTCCCTTTTTTCTAGCCCAGTGCATTCTTTTTATTTTAACCGTATAATGTATTAATTTTGTAAGACATTTTGTAAGTCAGGAAAATACTCCATTGTACCATTATTACTGAAGGAGGAACTGTAATTTATATAATATTTAATATAATATTTAACATATCAATAAGGTCAAACATGTTTGATTGGAATACCGCCCGAAAAAAAGTTGTCTCTGTCTTGTCCACATAAAAGCATATAACTAACTTCTGTCTGGATCTTTTGTCTCACCTATTATCTGTCTGTATGTCTATCTATCTATCTATCTATCTATCTATCTATCTATCTATCTATCTATCTATTTATCTATCTTTCTTAATGTATGTGTTTATCACAAATAATTTCAGTTTGAAACTTATCTGCTTTCTCTAACATTATAATGAAACTTGTCTCGGAGGTCTCTATTTAGGCACAATTTCAATATTCAAAGAAAAGCATCTGAATTTATCAAGATATCACATCTTGTCAGTGAGGATCAGAGAGCATTCCCTTCCATAATCTTAAAATGGTGTTGGACTTTTGAACACTTAAGCTGTTTTCTTCAAGTATTTAATTGACTTGAGCCAACCATTCTTCTCATTTCTAGTAATATACATCTTATCTTAAGTAGGGATATAAAATTTCATTCTGGAGGCTTCTGGAAATGTAGAGTTCCATTTACTGCTGTAAAATATTCTTCCCAACGTATCTTGGGGATTTTCAGTTTACATTATTTAACTCACATGGAGAAGTGACATAACGTAATAGCCTGTGATTAAAATGTAACATATTATAAATGAAGAAAGCGTTGTTAACTATCGACTTTCTCCTATTTATATTATTGAACTACTAAATGCTTCCATTTCACTTTATACTAGGATCTCCATGCATCAGAGATCATATTTATATCATTGTATTATTAATGCATGACAGGCAGAGTGAGCGGCAGCAAGCACGGAGGAAATAGCAAGTGAAGTACACGAATGAAGGAACTGAAGGTGTGATTTAGCACACGGGTGAATTTGTGAACGAATGTAACAGGTGAATAATTCCCCTGATGCTCTTTCATTTTTCACACCTCGTCTTCTCTCCACAAACTGCTTGTTGCATTAAGCCATGAAGCAACATCTCTCTTGGTTAAACACAGTACCAACATTTATTTCTAGTGTAAGCTGGGTGCGGTGGCACGTGCTTTAATCCCAGCGCTCAGTGGGCAGAAGCAGAGGTAGGTGGAGATCTTAAATTTGGGGTCCGTTTGGCCTGTACATGGAGTTGCAGGCCAGGCAGAGTCACGCGGTGAGACTCTGTCTCATAAAAGCATTCATGCTTTCTCTTCAGACCCTCCTTTGGTTATCCTGTTCATTGCCAGAAATGACAATCTTAAGGTTAGTCATAACATTTCACTTAAACATTAAGTTTCATTACTGAGTTTGGAACCCATTTTAAAGCAAAGTTTGTCCTTCTATTGAGATACTTGAACACTATTAGTATTCTCAGACTTCCTGTCATAGATACTGTGATCACCTGGTTCTAAATCATCCTGGTTTCTTGTTTGTTTCCCTCAGTTTTCTTCTTCCTCGTCTATAACTCTACCTTGGTCATCCTACTCATCCCCAAGCTTTGATACTTACCAAGACACTTATTTCTATGTGGGTTATCTTCAAACGTTTAGACATAGGATTATTATTTGTTTCTTTGTTTTACTGCAATGTGTGTGTGTGTGTGTGTGTGTGTGTGTGTATGATCGTGTGTGTGATACGAACTATTGATTTTCCTGCCTTTATCTTATAAGCGTTTGGATAAAAGACATTAGTCACACTACCTTACCAGACATGGTTTTAATCAGCATCGTAAGTGATGCCTCTCCTTTTGAAGATACTCGTTGAGTGGGGAACTCAAACTCCTTATCTCCTTACATCCCAGGCTAAATAAAATATGAGGAAACAGCAATGGCTGGTCCAAAAAGGATGCTGGTACCTAATTTATAGTTTTCTTCAGAAGTGAGGATTATTGAAGTAGAAGGGTCAAGGACATAAATCAGACTTCAAGATGAGAGGGAGAGTGTTAGACCAAAACACTAGGATATATGTGAAGATATAAAATGATGGCGCCTGCAAAGGAAGAGGGGGCTGTATTTTGAAACCTGAACAGGAGCTTCGTTAGAATAAGAGGGATGGGGTTAGGTGGGTGTTGGAATTATGGGGACGTCATACTGATGCTTATGAAATAGAATTCCTACTTTTATGTGGATACAATAAGAGAAATATGATTGTTTAACAATAGGTTCCTCAGTATGCACCGCTCTCATTACGGGGAATATGCGTGCGAAGAGCCGGGTACACATTCCTCTGTACCAACATGCTTTAAGTCTCTGTTATCCTTCCACCCGGATGGATGCCAGTCATCATTACTTATTCCAGCCTTATTTTCCTTTTTTTTTCTCATAATGTAATGAAGAGAATGTTGTTAAACTATTTGTCTGTCCAAAAAGGATACTAGGAGTGTTAGAAAGGGATCCATACCTTGACATATTTTTGTTGGAAAAATTGACAGAGACCTCATCAATGTGAATCCGCATCGGGTTTATTCTCTTTTATTTAACAGATAATCTGCTTCACCCATTATTGCTGATCCCCTGGTCCTTTGTAGGATTTGATTTTCCACTTAATGTCTATTTTACGTCTGTACTTTTGGCATCTCAATGATGCCCTTAACTTGATTATTGGACGTTGTTATATTAGTGTTATATTTCAGTGTCTGAAATTGACTTTTATTCCTTTTTGCACACCATTAGCATACTGATTTAGAACAAACTGAGAAAGCAAGGATATTTGCATGGCGATTTAGAAAGATCAGTGTAGTAAAGTCATTTGAAAGAGCCTAGGGGTCTTATCGCCTTGGCCTGCTGCCTTTAAACAGATTAAATGATGAACGCTAATGGTCAGGGTTGCCACGATAGCAGTGAGTCAGCGTTCTACAGCTTTTGCTGTTGCCTTGCATTTTGTGAGTGCTAAGTGCTTTTCCCATGCGTTTTCTGCAATTACATAATGTCTTGAAATATTAGCATATTCCTTTTTTTTTTTTTTAAAGAGAGAACTAAAAGTCCTAGTATGAGGGAAGTTGAGCTTACCGTGGGGTGACTGAACGTGGTAGAAAAGGGGAGTGCCAGAAGCGACGCCCACAGAGGTAAAACAGGTGCTCCCACTTCAATTAACATTTTCTGATACATGTGGGAATAAAATTCGGTGTCATGTATTCCTGATGTTGGGACGACCTTGTGACCCCATTACCCCCGTCTCATCAGTTTGGCCCTGAAAACATCGTGTGGGCCATCTCTTTTCAAATAACACTAATTTGATGGTAGAAAGGAAAGAATGCAGTATGGGATTGGTCATATAGAAAAGAAACACAGAACCTTGTATTTTGTATGCTCCATGTTTTCATGCGTTCAGTGGAGTTATAAAATATACAGGGCTCAGTGGTCCTGAAAAGAAAGAAGAGCATTCAGTGAAAGGCAGCTTCAAAGAGGGAGAGGAATAAAAATGATAAAAATGAGGTCATATACTAAGTACCTAAATGAAAATATTCCATTATGCAGACAAAGGTGAAAACTGATATATTGATACTTTGCAAAAAATATTTTTTTTACAATAGAAGTGTTGTTCTTATATAATTTACTTTTCCACTGATATAGTGTGCTTATTAGTATTTTGATATTGTGTAAGTGCTAAAAAACTATAATAATTCTTAAATAATTGTATTATTTTATGGTACTCTACTTGCCCTCAAATTAAACATGATCTTCCCAGCAAATTAATGGTCTGCATTTGAATGAGAAAATGTATCATTTTAGTGCAATGTAAAATATTAATAGCTATTATTGATTGTTTTTATTATTTTATTCATAGTAATTTTATCTTTCCTGTGTTTGTATAAGGCTGCCGTTACCACCTGGGGCTTTTTCGGGACTCTGGAAGAATCAGGAAGCTTTCAAACATTTATACTTTGAGAAATTTCCCGTGAGAACTTTAATATACTTAAATTTTCTGTGCTTGCTATGTTTTTTTGGGGGGGTAGTAATTTAAGCAACATGCTTCTAGGATCATGGATCAAACAGAACTCTTCAAGTTTATACAAACCAGCCTCCAGGTACAAGGATAACAGTGACCAAGTCAGAATTATCCAAACCAGTCATTTGGATGATTACTGTCATTCTCTACACACAGGGAATTTTCATTCACTCTTCCTAACTATAAGTATCAGAATATTTAAAAATTAAATCCAGTAACATTGGGCTCCAATAATTTTGGACATTTTACTGGACTCTTCTGTACGGACTCAGAGCAAGCAGCTGTTCAGAGCTAGAAAGTCATTAATTAGGACAACTCACTACACTTAGTTAATGAGTGAAGTCTAATGTATTTTCCATCCCGTTATCTAGCTTTGGCAGCCTTTCTTAATCTTTTATTTTAAAATACCATTTAAAAATAAGTAAATTTACACATTAGAGACAGTATCCATAAAGCCCAGTTTCTCACTCCTGTGACCCAGGTGACCAAGCTTGGCTTCCTGGGTGTTAGTTTGTCATTCATCTGTGCCCTACCTTCATGGCAACATGGTGAGGGTACACAGCAGCATCTTGCCCTCCCCTCTTCTTTATTATGTGCCAGGGTAAAGTAAAGGAATGATGAGAATTTCATAAAAGCCATGAGTCCGAGTATTTAGCATTCTGACTTTATTGTATGGGAGTGAAAGATGGATGCTCTACTCAACCAGAAAAATGACAAGGATTGAGTAGCTTTCTTTAGAAAGACATCTCAGAGACAAGTGACCTCAGCAGCCAAGATTAAACATTCTCCTGATCAAGTGTGGCAGAAATATTTGTCATTTGTCTTGACTCCAGTCAACCAATTCAGTCTATGTGATGGGCCACAGGTAATTCATCAGAGTACAGATACAATTCATTATCACCTAATGATGGCAAGTGATATGCACATGGGGTTTTAGCAGGATTGCCTTTAAGATCAGAAGTTTCTTCTAAGTTCCAGTGTATGGCTAAATTGCACTCATGTGCAATTTACCTTGACATGTGCCTTACTTCCTGACCTCACCTCTTTTGTCCTCTCCAGGCTTAATAAAAGCATGGGCCAAACAACTTAATCCAGCTCATTCAGGTTAGAAGAGAAAGGGTTGAGCCTAGGACCAACGTAGCCTGCCCTTCCCTGTTACTCCAAGTGGCCTCTCATAAATACTGCACACAGGAAGAATTGCAGTTCATGAGGGTGTGTGTCTACACCCGCCCTCCACCATACACCGCATTTTGTCGAACTTGTTGAAGTCTGGTAAAAAAGGACTGCATTTACTCATTTCACAGAGAACCACAGCAAGTATTAGAAAGATTAACAGATACAGAAGTCATTTATTTGGATTTGGTTTAGAGATTAGGCTTAAATACAAGCGTCAAATAAATTAGACAAATTAAAGACAATAATATGTAATTTTCTTTGTACTTTTTTCTTGATTCTTTTTTTCTATTGCGATTTTTAAACAAAGGTATATTACTTAGAGATTGGTGAAATATTATATGTCAATAATGTTTATTAAATTTCACTGAGGCCTGAGTTCAATCATAATCAAAGTCAGTAAACACGTGATTTTTTTCTATAATTTTTATAGAAAGTTTTTGAAATAGATACAACTTGAAATCTTTATTAAATTTTATTTAATAAATTTTAATAAATTTTAATTTATTAAAATTCTCTTGGTATACCAAAACGTATCAGAAATATTTAGCCATAACTTCTCCATTAAAGAAAGGCTTTGGGTTCACAAATTTTATAATTCCAAGTTCAAATACATGACTTGAACATATATAAGGACAGTTTAAATTATTCCTGGTTGTTAACTGAGCAAAAATATCTAGTTAGGATTCAAAACAAAAAGCAATTTAACCTCAAAGCTTGTGGAAATAGTCAAGTGCTCATAATAAATCAATTTTTGTCCCCTTTTATACTTTAACAAGCGTTGAAAAATGATCATGCTGTTGCCTACCACTGCTTGCTAACTAAATCTATGCATTCTTGCTTTCAGGGATACTATGACACTATGGATGCTGGCTACATGGATGAGGAAGGTTACCTATATGTTATGTCCCGGGTGGATGATGTAATAAATGTTGCAGGCCACAGGATTTCTGCAGGTGCTATTGAAGAGGTATTGATGAATACTGATGTTCTATACAAAGTAGTGTCAATGAGCCATGATGAACTGTTGAAATACTGAGGTTCAGTCATATGGAAACTGACCACACCTTCATTTATGAGAAAAGCTAGGTTCTTCTCTCTCCAACCCCTACCTCTCTCTGTCTTTCTGCCTCTTCCGCTTGTGTGGATTTTTATTTTATCCACACTTGACTCTTTCCTTCCTACATGTTTGGTGAGACATTACAAGCATTTGTACATACTTGTTCCCTCTGCAAATGCCTCTGTACATTTGCTGCCTGCTACCAGATGCTTACCCATCTTTAGCATCACAGTATAGTACTCCTTCATAATCAACCTTGCTTTTAGTCCTCAAGTTATTTAAATTTTTTTGTTTTGCTCTCAATTCCTGGAATTTTTTCAGTGTAATTTATACAAGCATCTGCAATTGTTTTTCTCTATTTAAATTTTTAATGAAATCAGGTAACACTATTGCATTGTACAAACTCTGAGTTTTTATATGTATATAGATTCTTGTATACATCATCAGAAGAAAGAATATAAGTATTTCAACATTCAATAATTCACATGAATTATTTAATATCACTTTTATATTCTGACCCTCATAATTCTTGGCAACCCTGGATTTTTCTTTGCTACTAACATACAATTTTTATAAGTAACATAAATACAGTTTTGCAACCTTTTGGGACTAGAGTTTTTATTCTAATATAATGGATTGGTTATTTATTGGAGTTTCTTTGAACATCCATGATTTTTGGTCGTTTGACATTCTGGTGTAGAATTACACTGTTAGATGCTCTGATGCATTTATGTATCTATTAATCCATTGGACAAATGGATTGTTCTAATGTGGACAATTTTATGAAATAGTATTTTGTTACATGCATTCAATTTCAGGTTTTTTTACATATAGTTAACAAAACATAAAATAGTACTTAAAATTTTAGAAAAGTCACAATATTTACATTTACTAGCAATTAGTATTTGTAAACTACTTCAAGAATATACCCTACTTTCAACAGCCTTTTCATTGCTATAGGCTGTATACTTACAGTATATTTTCTAGGTAGTATGAGAGTACCTATGTATGCTTATAATAACCTGTGAAACTCTTCCTTTTCCCCACTGAATAATCTTAGCTTATCTGCCACAAATCAACTGATGCTATTTGAGTAGTCTATTTTTAGCTCAGCTGTTTCATTAGGCTAGGAGACATTATTTTGTGTTCCCACTGACAACGTTTGGCAATTATTTCTTCTTATCATTTACAGACCTTGGTATTGTTACTCATCTTTAAACCATTAAAATAGATAGATAATGATACTTCATTATGGTATATTTTGGATTGAGGTAACCATTAACAATGTTGAACAGATTTAAGTACTTATTTGTCATATATATATATATATATATTGATGAAATGTCTGAAAAATATGCCTGTTGGTTTGAAATGTCTTGATCGGTGCTTCAGTAATATTGTTTTACCAGTATGATTTTCCTTTTCCCCGCTAAATAATCTTAGCTTATCTGCCACAAATCAGCTGATGCTATCCGAATGGTCTGTTTTCAGCTCACTTGTTTCATTAGTCAAGGAGCCTGCCATTTCTCCAGGACCAGTCTGGATTGGTATTGTAGCCCTGAGGAGGATTTTTAAAGTCAAGTAGTATGTTCCCTGCATTTGCTACTCTTTCTCAATATCATCTTAGCTTCTCTGGCTATTCTACTTTTATAGACATGATGAGTTTTTCTGCAGCTACAATGAATCCATTCACCAATGTTGATTGCTACAGTAAAACCCATATATATTACATTACAGATTGCCTTGGGAGAGTTTATATCTGAATGACTTTGACCTTCTAATCCATAAGTGTTATATCCTTCCTCATTGCTGTAGATATTCTTTGATCTTTTTTTTCATAATGTGTTTTGTAAACATATTTTGGCAGATCCGTTGTCAAGCATTTGATGTTTAGCTGTTGAAGGTAGGGTATATTCTTTAAGTAGTTTACAAATACTAATTGCTAGTAAATGTAAATATTTTGACTTTTCTAAAATTTTAAGTACCAAGCTATTTTTGCTAACTTTATGTAACTAATTCTAAATATTTTTTTAACCTTTAGGTATCTTGATATAGTGTATGTACAATCACACTATCTGAATGTAGTTTCTTTTCTCTTTTTAAATCTGAAGGTAATTCTTATTTTTATGGGCTTTTTGAACTAGATAAAATTTCTTATGTGATACCATTGAGAATGGCGAAAGTCAACAGGATGGCTAGAAGGGTTCTAGAATTGATCATTTCCATTTCTGCATTAGATATGATGTAATCCCTCCAAGTTAAGCTGTGTCAAGGCAGTATTTTGGTGTTTGTTTTGGCCTTTTTTAATATAATTTTTAAACATATTTTTTGTATTTTTTTATAATGTGGAGCTTACATAGAAGAAACTGCAGACTGTCCCGAAACCTTCCAATGTAGTGCTTTTCCTCATTTCATACCTAAAATGTGAGGAGATTTATTTATTTATTTATTTATTTATTTATTTATTTATTTATTTATTTATTTATTTATTATTTTTATTGAGCTCTACATTTTTCTGTCTCTGGCATTCGCCTTTACGCTCAGCTACACAACACAGAAGTTCTGAGGGGAGGGTTCTCAGTAAAATTTTCAGTTCTCAGACCCCTACAGTTCATTTCATGTCTTTCTACATCTGCACTTGGTCCGGCAGAACTTGTTCCAGGAAGGTGTGATTGCCTTTGTCCCCTTCTTACCTTTCCTTTTCCTGCAGTGACTTATTCTTGGGCTCCCACTCTTCAACATATCCAAAAAAATTATTGATTTCTTTACTTTGTCTCATGACTGGTTGCCAGGATAGAGTACTGCCTTTAAAGCGAATGTGGAATCCAAATATCAAGCCTTTATTCACTGTTGCTCTCATTTGCCTTTAATTGGTTTGTATATGATAAACTGACATTTCGCTTGGTCGTTCTATTACTTGGGTTCATTCCACAGTATCCTCATGTATAATATTCACCGGGAGAGAAGAGGTAAGGGTCTTTATGAATCCTGGCATGTCCTGAGGTAGAGCAGGGTGAGTCAGCAGAGATCCATTCTTGGTTTTAATAGGTCCTGATTGGGAATGCAATGAACCGTGAGCCTTTTAGTGTTTTTAGTGTGGAGTGGAGAGACTCCTGTTCTCCCTCCCACAGGGTATTCTGTTTCTCATGAGAAGAAAAAGGTTCAGCTTAGTTGATGTACAATTGGTGTAATGTGGAGAGTCTGGGAGTCAGGAACTAGTCCTGCTTTTTTTTTTTTGTAGTATTGCTATGGAGTGGGGAAGATAAGGCCCCCTTCAAGGCTTCTTCCTCTGTTTCTTCACTTGGGCCTCTGCCAAGGCTTAGCAGGTTTTTCTTGGATCTTTTTCTGTATATACTTATTGGAAGTTCCACCTTTGATAATATGTATTTATGTGGACATATAATATTTATTTCCATATATATCGGGAAATATATGTATATATGCATGTATGTGTATGCTTGGAAAAAATAGGAAATAGAAGGAGTAAAGAGTGTAGATAGGGGTAATGGGAAAGTATAGGAAAGTGAAAATAAGCAAAGTATATATGATGACCATTGAAAATGTCCCTATATGCCTATCTCTGCATATAATGAATAATGGCAATAAAATTTAAAAATTGAAAAAAAAACTGATAGCTTTGAAAAAACTGATAGTTACTTAATTTTGCCATTTTTACAGAAGAGTCTATGACTGAGAAAGGTGTTATGAAACTTCTGGTAGGTATTTTAGCTGATAAAAAGTCACTGTAATAAGTCTCATTAGAAAAGATAAAGTAGATCTAGTTATTTAATTTTTTTATTCCTATAGGAGAACTCCAGAATAGTTCCTATACTGCGTGGAATAAACACAGAAAAATTCAATGAAGGAAAACCTAAAGCTAGCATGATTAACAATTCAGTGTATCAGGATCCAAAGATTCCAAAGTCCCATTTTTCTCCTTTTAATTGGCAGGTTCATCTTCTTTAATGGCTATGCCTGACTTCAGGTCAAACTAAACAACTTAATTTTTCTTGTAATGATGACCTTATTTTTTTTATCTTTTTTTAAATGACATCTTTAGTGTCAGTCAGTGTGATGTTCTTGAATAAAAAATCACACACTGTCTTAAAATGCATGTCCACCATGTGCTATTATAATATCTTGCTATTAAATAACAACGTTTTTGTCATAACTTGAAATGGAAATTTTTGCTTCATGTATTTCAAAGTGCTGGCAAATGCTGGTTCCGCTTGTATGAACTTTTAATTTCTTGCCTCTAGAAGATTAATGCCCAAATCCATATGCTGTTCTTGGAGCCTTGCTAATCAAACTATGAAGGTGATGTTTGCACAGCCCTTATCAGTCAGAGTTCTTAGTTCCCTTACTTTTAGGATGAAAACTATTGTCATAGTCAATTATATGGTTATATGTTATGGATTTTTATGGTCTACTGACATCCTCCTCATTGTGTAGCAGAATTCAGGCAAGCTCAAATGAGCAGAGAAAGTAGAAAAATGAAGAAAGCAGACCTTACTTGTTGATTTTCAACAGAAATATTGTTACAGGGTCTTAGACTATTTCTTAGCCCTTGAATCTAACATGTCTCTTAATATAAATAAATGATTACTTATTATTGAATATTTATGCTTAATAAGAAACTTTATTTCACATTTGGCTTGTTTTCCCTTTATTTGGAATATCTGTGTAATCACTTACTCATAGGCATGTCCCTGTTTCCCATTAAATATCTTAGAAAATTAATATACAACATGTGCGTGCAATGTTCTCTCTAATATTTTTACTCTCTGTTATTGATATGCCCAACCTGATGAGCAAGGCTAGAATGTTGATGCGTCTAGAAGAAGATCATATGTGATATGTTTTAGTGAGAGGTGACTTATAACGCACTCTATATCACATGACTTTTAATGCTATTATATGATTATCTTGTTTTTAAATGGCTATGATTTGTGATAACCAGAAGCTTATATTTTAGTTTATTTCAAAAGAATGTAAGGTCCTGAATCTATTGAAAAATCCATTTCTATAAAAGTAACAGTTAATTGCTGATTTTAAGTATGATAAAAAATGATTACCTTTTTCTAGTTTTACTAATTAAAACTTCTTAAATTTTTTACATCTTATCTTTTTAAATTAAAGTATAGTTACATTGGTTCCTCTTTCCTTTTAATCTATTTAAACTTTCCCATACATTTCTTTTCAAATTCATGGCCTATTTTCATATGTATGCATATATTTCTATATATTCATGGATATATTAATATTCATATATGTATCTTACAGCATCTGTTTATTATTGTTTATGTACATGTGATTTCAGTGTTTACCACTTGATATTAGATAATCAAAGGGCTAAATAAAATTTTAAAAGGGTATTAAATTAGTGAGCATAAAAGCAGCTGATAATCTATGAAAATTACTGCCCAAAATACTTTAGAATACTCTGATCTTTCTATTCTTTGTACAAGAAAATGGAGCTGTCAAATACTTTTTATAAATTTAAAAGGACATTATTCTTGCAGACCCCAGTGCATGAAATAGCCTCCTGTGACTACTTAGCAATAAGATCTATTTTAAACTTTGATTAATCTTTGAAAGCCTAGCAAGGAGCTGGTGAACTGAGAAACTTGGAGGGAGTTCAAAGTGTCCTCATGAAAATTGGGACTGAAAATTTCTGGTTTGGGCTTAGTGAGACAACTTGAGCAGGAACCAGCATGTTCTCTCTTCCTCAGCTCTCTCTTACTGCTGTAGACAGAGACTGTGGGAAAAACACTGGACTCTCAGCCTTCATTTTTCATTTGTAGCAAAAGTTTAAGTTTGTTAATTAATCTAATAATATCCCTGGGAGTATGGGAATCTGCTCTGAAAATGCTGCCTGGGAAGCCTGGGGCAGACTCTTTGTAGATTCTTCCCTTGGATGTTTATTTTGATCAAGCACAATGTTCTGCAAAGTTAGCTATTTTGTTTGTTATTTTAAGGATGATGCCAAGACAATTGGGTCTATTTCCATGTATGTATATTTGCCCATCCTCTCTAAAGACCCCTGGAAATTTCAGTAGGCGCAGAACGTCTGTAACCATGCACTAGAGTACTCCAGTGGCAGAGGAACTGAAAAAGCTTCTCCTTTTTTTCTGACCATGGAGACCAACAGTTCTCATGAAATGACATCGAGGATGACTGACTTGAAATATTTTTTAAATTAAAATAATTTTTTAAATATCTTGTTCAAAATTATATCCTTTCCCCTTTATTCCTTCTAACTTTTTCTGTTATTTCCCTTCTTATTCCCTTCATGTCCCTCTCTTGAACTCTCAAACTCATAGCACCTTTTTCTATGATTATTATTGTTACACACACACGTACACGTGTGCACACATATACACTTCAACATTTAAATACAACCTATTGAGTCTGTTTAACATTGCTTATATGTAATATTTTTAAAAACATAACTTCAAAACTTGAGTGTGTTTCCTTAGAGACTTAATAAAATCCCGTAAATTCATTAAAACATATAGAAAAATGGCCATATTTGGAACAACAATCGCAGATATTTAGCAAGACAGTCATGTTTTATGCTGTACTCCTGTCTTTCGTCTTAAGGCAAGTTTACTATGAATAGTTCATTGACTTCATGTGGAGGCGCTGTGCAGAGAGGGCTTTCATTGTCTTCTCCATAAAATTTTGATCGGCTTCTTTTTCTCAGATATCATCAATGTGTGTTATGATGTTGTTCTTTTAAATTGTGCATTTCAAACTATTATCTACTATGCAAATATTATGAGTACAGCAACCAAGGAATTCTTCTCTCTTCCTTTATAGTACCTATTGAATGGTTGAAAAGCATAATATTCATTGTTCCAGTGAGCTTTATTTAGAGTTGACACCTGTTTATGGAAAACGGCTTTGTATTCTTACAAACTAAAAATTTACCTGAGTAGATAAAATAAAACACTTTGATATTATATTCCAGGGAATTATGTGGTTTATTCATAAATTATCCTTTCAGCTTAAAAAGCAAACAATGATATCCTATTTCAAAATGTGTCACTATTAAAGAAAAAATGTGTAGCAATTAAATGTTAAATGGAAAAAATGTACAGTGTGAAAGCTTTGATATTTATTTTTAGTTGGTGGTATTGCCATACAGACTAGGCAGCAAAATAGCTGAATAATATTTTAAATAAAAATCATTTGAAGAGATTACATCAGCATGTTAAAAAAAAACTAGGTTACAGAGGCTTGGGGCACCAAGGAACACTTCATTGATGACTCTAGCTAGTAAAGCAAAAGAGCCATTTTCATTCATCAAAACAAAATTACGCTATTTTGCCTACCAAATCTATGTGTCATTTGCTCTGAGTAAGTTATTTTATCATAATTGGCAACTGACTATAGTAACTACCAAAAAAATAAAATCAGGAAGTAAGTTATCTCTGCATTTTCAACATATGGAATTTAAAAAAATAAGGTTATAAAAACGGGAAATTTTGAGAAAAGAAACTGTAACAGACTAGAAGTTGTAGCTAAATATGTTGGCTTACAGACTGCATGGTGTATCTGCAGCAGAACTTTTTAGATTTTGGAGACAAAGAAGGAATGGCTGCTTCAAGCACTTCTTTAGCATGCCCCATTCTCTGCATTTGTAGGAGTTAACAGCTGTGTGACCAGAAACACAAGCCAGGCGTTCAGAGAAGGGATATTGTCGTGATTTGTATTACCACTTCCAGTTGGGGCTGTGTGAGGTCACACATTGGATTTGTGCCAAATATCTTGTGTTTATTGAGAGTTCCAAGGGTTTTGAAAAGAGAAAGCACAGTTTTAATATGGTTTCATAAAGGAAATCAATGGCAAGTAAAAATGAACACTTGGGTCTTAAGTGAGCACCTTCCTAATTCTGGTGTGTTTGTTTTACACACATTCCCTGCATCTTTTGGGATTTTTCTACTTTTCCAGATGCTTTTTTTGTGAGTATCCATTAGATGTTAGTGTTCCTTATTTTCTTCAAACTTTCTTTTTGCTACTTCCTCGCTCAATAATATGATCTGTGTCTACATGTGATATTCAGGTCATGAGTGTTCTGTATACAACTTTTATACTTAGGAGTCTTCAATGTATCTGAAGGGACCACCTCGAGGCAAGACACAGTGTTTTTTTCTAAGTCTAGCAATTTCAAGCTTAAAAAAGCAAAAACAAACAAACAAAAACCTGAATCTTTTCCAACCACCTACTCAAGTTCATATCTTAGGGTTTTCTTATTATCTTTACATAATCTCTCTAGATTATTCACACACAGACACTAAATACTGTCACATAAGATTATCTGTTTTGCTTCTTAATGTGATATTTTTACATCTACTACCCCAACATGAGTACACTATAAGACCCTTAGTATGTTACCCTGTCTAAACAGACACCTCCTTCCCTCAATAGTTTGCTATTCTCCATACTGATATAAAAGTTCATGTTTCTCAAAATATCTTCTTATACTTAAGTATAAAAGGTCAATCTGAAAATAGAAACAATGAGGTTATAATTTTATGGTCCTATGAGAAGGAATTGGGGTAGAGCAAAAGGATTAATGTCAAGAAGGGATCATGGAAATGGAGGAGCAATGAAGAGACAGGACATTTGGAAATAAATGAAGCTATTCTGTGTATTGTACAGTGGTGATATATGCCACAAACTGTCTGAACCTATAGATTATAGCAAAGATGTATAAATATGCACATGAGTCAGGCAGGCTGTGTACGCATGAGGGCGTGATCTATGCAGGGAGTTTCCACTTTCTGCTTAATTTATTGTAATTCTATGCCTACTCTAAATATATACCTTAAAATCTCACTCTGACTTTGCATTTCTTATTCCTGAAATTGCTACATTCCTTGCCAGTGCTTCTAAAAGTTGAATCAAATCTCCAAACAGCTCACTTTCGTAAGTAGCAGCCTCTCTTCTACCATCACCATTGTTTGGTCTCTATTCCTCAGCCTCACTCACTTATTTCATGATCTGAATCAATCTTGGGTAGTTTCACTGAGATTTTCCCTTGTCCCATCTTCCTTGACTGGCAAATGCCTACTAATATCTTCTTATTGTCTTATGCTAAGGGAAACTATCTCTGAGGTCCATATCCTTGGGTGATGTTAGCAGCTTTCAGTGTTATCTTTCATTTAGATAATCCTTTTGCAGATACCTTATCCCTTTTTATAGCTACATGGCCATAAAATTAAACATTTATGATGACTTTTTTTGAGACAGGGTTTCTCTGTAGCTTTTGGAGCCTGTCCTGGAACTAGCTCTTGTAGTCCAGGCTGGCCTCGAACTCATGGAGATCTGCCTGCCTCTGCCTCCTGAGTGCTGGGTTTAAAGGCGTGTGCCATCACCACCTGGCTTTATGATGACTTTTTAACAACTTTTTTCTCTGATAGAATAGACTCCATGTCTTAGTTAGGGTTTCTATTACTGGGACAAAATACCATGACCAAAAGGCAAGTTGGGGAGGTAAGGGTTAATTCAGTTTCCACTTTATCATTGCTGTTCACCACTGAAGGAAGTCAGGAAACAGGGCATGTTCCCAGAGACAGGAGCTGATACAGAGGTCGTGGAGGGGAGCTACCTACTGGCTTGCTTCCCATGCTTGCTCACCCCACCTTCTTGTAGAACCCAGGACTATCTGTTTAGAGATGGTACCACCCACCATGGACTGGCCTCTCCCCCATTGATCACTAAATGTGCAAATGTCTTACAGCTAGATCAACAGGAGACATTTCCTCAGCTGAGCATCCTTTTTCTGGTGACTCTAACTTGTGTCATATTGACTAAACTACCCAGTACAACTGACTCCTTATTAACCCGACACACAAACAAATCACACTTCAGTCACAACCCTTCCTTTCTTATTCATCTCCAAGATCTTAAATAACTTCAAAAGTCCCAAGTTCTTATAAATGCAAACATAGTAAAATTTCAACTCCTTTAAAATTGCCAATCTCTTTTAAAAAGTTAAAGTCTTTCAACTGTTGGCTCCTTTTAAAATCAAAATTAAATACCTTCTTCAAGAGGGAAGAACCAGGGCACTGTCACGGTCTCAACCAAGCAAAACCAAGCTCCACCAGAATAAAGAACTCAATGTCCATTTACCTGGGATTCA
Source organism: Myodes glareolus (assembly GCF_982192425.1). Lineage (NCBI taxonomy): Eukaryota > Metazoa > Chordata > Mammalia > Rodentia > Cricetidae > Myodes > Myodes glareolus. Next base: position 24,552,319 of record NC_142051.1, read on the forward strand.
CTCAGGATCTTCTGGACCCCTCCAGGGGCTTGGGTCATTTCTCCAGCTCTGCCCTCTGCAGCACACACAGCTTGTCTTCCAGGCTCCGGCTGGCTCCACTTCACTGCTGCTGCTCTTCTTGTCGATCTTCCCATGGTCCTGGCATTCAAACTGCTGGAGTCCTTGTTGTAACTGGGCTATTCTTTCACCGATAGCCTCTCATAGACTATCTTCATAGTGCCAAGCCTCAACTTCTTTACATGACCTTTTTAGTCCTGGGTCTTCAACGGCCACTGTGGCTGCACCTTCACCCATGGTCTCTCCTGCCCCCCTCGTCGTGCTAAACCTCAAGTGCTCCCTATAACACTTCCATGCCTTCAAAAGGGTTACGCTTACACATTACCAAATCTGGCTGTCAGCACGAGGTACAACCTTGGCCACCTCTGGAACACAGCTTCTCTGTGCTCTCTGGGAACACTTTCCAGAAGAGTTCACCTCAGTGATGCTGGTCTCCCTTATTCACCACGAGTTTCTTAGCTTCAGCTGACCAGCATCACGCATCCCAGCAAAGCAAAATTTTGCATTAGTAGTTCTGGTCTCTTGTTTATTCAGCCCCAGCTAACCGGAACCACAAACAATTTTAATTCACAATACCCAATGGTCCTGATAGAGTCTCTACACTTCCATCTGAAACTTCACAAGCCAGACCTCTATCTTATGCTGTGCTCTCAACATTCTTGCTTTCCAAGCTCCTAAAGAACATCTCACTGAGCTCTTACCACTCAATGGTTCTTCTAGCTCAAAGTTCCAAAGTCCTTTCACAATCCTCTTCCAAACATGGTCATGTCTGTTACAGCAATACCCCATTATGCTGGTACCAATTTGTCTTAGGGGTTCTATTGCTGAGATAAAATGCCATGACCTGACTGACATTTAAGCATTGGTTTCATTCCTGAAAGAAGTCAGGAAAGGATCCTAAACAGCGAAGAATCTCAGAGGCAGGAACTGATGAAGGGGCATGAAGGGGAGCTGTTTACTGGCTTGCTTCCCGTAGCTTGTTCAGCCCATCCCCTTACAGAATCCAGGACCAGCAGCTCAGGGCTGGGCCCTTCGCCACTGATGACTAAATGAGAAAATGCCTGCCAGCTGAATCCCAGGAAGAAATTTCCTCAGCTAAGGCTCCTTCTTCTGAAGACTGTAGCTTGCATCAAGTTGACACACAGAAGCATCCAGTACAATACTTTGTGCATATTTGCTCTTCAGTGAGCCTACTGCAGTAGCCTTGTAGTTTTGAGAGCATCAAGTATTTGTTGAATGAATGAATAGCAGACAGAATAAGCTCCGGGGAATGAGCTGTGCATCAAGATTCTTGACTGTTCTCTCTCGTTAGACATTGGTAAAGACAAATGTGCTTCAGTCTCAGAGGACTTTTGCTCATGCATTTGTGTCAGTCACACCTAAGTAGATAATTTAACCATAGGCATCTCTATTTTTGGTGGTACATAAATCTGTGATCCTAGAGATAATGCTCTTTTGCTCTTTATGACCTACTGACCTTGAGGTGAACACTACAGAAATTGTTCCCTATAGTGGTGATAATCTGGTACCAGGAATTCTCTTCCTGGAAAATCTCCCCTATATTTGGAGAAGCCTCTTTAGGTGGAAGGATCCATCTACGGAATAGAACACTCCATTAGTCCTCAGAAATAAATTCACTTTTTGGGGGGAGTCATCCTTGGATCCACTGAAAAACAGACTTATTAGGTAGACAGTTCTGATATCGAATCAATCACCCCTAAAGTTTCCTGTTAGAGAAGGCCTCTGGGCTCTGTTTACATACAATTTTCTTTATATATTTTCTTTGACGTCATCAACAAGCAATTAAGATGAAGAAACAATCTCTTCACTTTCCAGGGAAGCCAAGCAATTTATCTTTGTTACGGTCAGCCCTGAGTAACTACCGTGGGGATCCTAACTGTTTGCCTCAGTTGAAATGATGCGAACCTGTAGGAAATTGCAGGAAAGCAGCTATGGATTTCACGATATATATATATATATATATATATATATATATATATATATATATATATATATATTCTAAAGCATGACCTTTTTATTGCAGTCAGTCCTTTCACATGGAACTGTTGCTGACTGTGCTGTGGTTGGCAAAGAAGACCCTCTGAAAGGTCATGTTCCTTTAGCCCTCTGCGTGTTGAAGAAAGGTGAGCTGTCTCTGTCGTCCCTGACTGTTTGGATTGGAATGATTGCCATTAGTTTCGCACTTACCAGCTCACTTTTTTTTCCTCACTAGATATAAATGCAACAGAAGAACAAGTCTTGGAAGAAATCGTGAAACATGTTAGGCAGAGCATTGGCCCTGTGGCTGCTTTTCGAAATGCAGTTTTTGTCAAACAGTTACCCAAAACGAGGTCTGGCAAGATTCCACGGTCTACGCTGTCTGCCTTGGTAAATGGCAAGCCTTATAAGGTAAACCATTCAGATTCTATAATGCTGAGTCTTGAAATGATTTTGATCATGGGTGTGGCACAAACAAAATTCTATTAAATTAACATTTTCAATCATGAATTCTATGCCTGGCAAACCTTCATACTTTGAAAGTATGAGAACTTGAGAAAAAAATATTGGTTAAATCATATGATTTACTTATAGGAACTGATGGGTGAACTTTGAATTTATCAGTTTTGTACATTTCAAACAAACTTGAAGAAATTCATCTCTTTGAACTAAATGTATATTTTGCTTCATTATAATTACTAATGACCATCCATGATGAGAAATTGAAGTATTTGAGAAGTCTAAAATGTTCTAGGATATCGGTGCTAATTGATTCTACAATGAAGAGAGACAATTGTCTTAGGAAACTTTAGACTGATTCAAGTACACACACGTTTCAATGTCAATGCATGTGATGGTCATGACCATCTATAAATTCATCAATAATCTTAATATAATTATAAGAATCATTTGTCTGAGGGAATTTCAGAATAAACAAACACAAATTCTAGAGACGCCACGGACATACCAACAATTTTGCTAAACACACTATTTCCTTGACTATTCCTAAAGATTAAATTTTAAGTATTGTACTTGAAGGTCCCTACTTCGCACATTTTGTCTGTTTCTTTTTGTGTGTGTGTGAACTAATTGGTGGTATAAATCATGTGGCCTGTAACCCTAGCATTTGGGAAGTAAAGGCAGGTAAATCAGGAGCTCAAGGCTGACCACCGCTAGGTAAGGTGTTTAAAACCAACCTATACTACAGGAGCAACTGTGTCAAAAAAGTAAAAAATCCAAAGAAAGTTAAAAGCATAACAAAACAAAAAAGAGGAGTGCTAAAGCAAAGTATATCACTGTTTGTTATACAAGAAGTTAAAGGGGATATGAGCATGTGATGTTGTCTATTTCTTTCCAGGTAACGCCTACTATTGAGGACCCCAGCATTTTTGGTCACATAGAGGAAGTGCTGAGGCAGAGCCTGTGATTTTTATCTACTGTGTCCAGTCAGTCTGTCTTCATCTTCTAACTGGATTTAAGTTGTTTATTTTCTATAAGTAAACACTTAAAAATTCATTTTTAACTCAAATGTGAGCCTTAGAATTAATTCAGTCTAATAACCCATGAAAGGGCTGTATTTTATGTTATGTTATGTTATGTTATGTTATGTGAGCCAGTTCATATTGTTACCTCTTTCCTGTAACATGAATCATTATATGCTATCTTGCATATTAAGGAGCATGTCTTTGGTGTACGTTTTTATAAATTCATCTGCCTTACAAACATATTTCAGTTGAAAGCATCTGTAATATAAGCACACTTCCAGGAGATAAGAGTCAGCCACCCTTTGATCAAAATCTAAATTCAAATCAAGGTAAAATATAATTTCCATTGTTATTGTGGAACCTCAGATGTTTAATGTTTTGAAGATGACTATCTTGTTTACGGTAATCATCTAAAGATGATCATGTAAGCAACACAAGGCCGAGAATGGAGCCGTGTTGCTAGGTTCTCAGCAGCACAGGGTCCCAGAATGGACTACCATTTCTAGGTTGTCTGTGACCGGGTAAGGGGAGGCATATGTCTGCCAGAGAAATTAGACAGTTTTCCCTCAAATCTTTTGTAGAATGGAGGCTCGTCAAATCCCCTGCCCGAGTTGATTGCGTAGAAATGGAATGAAGTGATAAAGGGATTATATAAAGAAAAATAGGGAAGTTTTAGTCTTATTCTAAAAATTAGAAGATGTTCTAGATAATATCAATGAGTTCCCCCCATTCTGTTTTGTTTTTTCTTTTTCTTTCTTTCTTTCTTTCTTTCTTTCTTTCTTTCTTTCTTTCTTTCTTTCTTTCTTTTTTTTTTTTTTTTTTTTGACAAGGTGACATGTTTTCTTGGTTGGCCTCACATCTACTATACATGAGTGTGGCTGTCTTGGAAACCCTGGTACTCTAAATCTTGGTTGTTGGGATACTATTGTACTGAGTTCCAAATTAGCGTTTTTGTTTGTTTGTTTGTTTGTTTGTTTCTCTCTCTTATGGGATCAAACCCAGAGCCTTCTGCACATTAGGCAAGCACTCTTCCACTGAGCTATACTCTAGGAGATCAATGAATTTATGGTGGATTCTTGAGCCATATATCCCAACAAGGGATTTTTAATAAGAGTATGAAGCGTTAAGTACTGGAAATCATGTGTTCCATCTAGGAGGCAGCCATAACAGTCCCCAGATAAATCTGGCTCAGGAGGAAGACTGCACGAACCTCTGAGTTTCAAGAGAACCCCAAATGTCTGCTTTTACTGCAAGTTTTAACTTTGAATAAACGTTAACTCATTTACAAATTATGCTCTAACATTTATTTCCATCTACACTTCTATAAAGTGATTGAGCCTTTTCAAAAAATTGAAAATGAGCCTTTAATAAGGTTATAGAAGTATACCCATTAACTAGAGTAGAAAGAAATAATTAACGAGCTTAGAGCTCTACATGTATTATTCATCAGAGCATACATTTAAATCCAAAAAGTATACTTTCATTGAATCATTGAAAGTTTTCAGAATAATTTCTCAGTACTTCAGTTTTTGGGAAATATTATTATGAAGAGCCCAATGTTCTAACATAACCATTCAAATACATGAAATGCAGGTGGAAAGCAACAAATTAGAATTTTCCTGTCATAAAATATGTGTATTTTATATAGCTTTCCTTTGCGTAGATAATAAGTGACTTCTCAAAGGAAACTTTTACTGATTAAACTACCTTCTTCATTGATAAATCTGAAAACAATATCTTTATTCTCTTTAATTGTTTTGGTACCTTGAGTTAAATCAACTGGATATACATATTATTACTAGAACCTGTTCAGTTCTTTGAATTTCCCATTGTATGTGTAAATTTTATACATTATCAAGACTATAGGGTTAAAAACCATTATTATTTTTAATATGTTAGCATTATGGTGCAGTTCATTATTTTCCCCCACTTGAGTCAGATATTTTAACTGAATTCATCATTTTTGTTTGCAAGTTACAAACTCAGGCAAATCTAAGGACTGAAAAAGGATTATCTTCAAATCATTTGTAGATATTCCTCTTTAACAGATCTGAAGGGACACCTCTGCAAACAGGCCTGCATTATTTTCCAATTGTGGGACTCTAAGAACAAAAAACATATAAGCAAACAAAAAGTCAAGTGCATTACACTTTGGATGGAGCTGTTTCTTATATTTCAGTGAGGAACTTCTCCACTACAGTCCAGAGACAGTGGTCACATTTATGTGGATAAAATGGAGAAATGAAATATTTAACATATGCATCAGACAGTTTACAATTTGGGGAGAAAATTAAATGACTTCTTATTTTAAGTATCACTATACTATTTTTGCCAAATTTCAGCTGAAGTTTTTTGAATTGGGTGTGTCTTTGATAGCAATAATTCTACAAAATGTGACCATACTTCTATTTACCTAAATTGGTTCTGTGTAATCTTGTATTTTATGAAATTTTTAAATTTGTAAAACATTTGAAACAAAAATAAATGTACTTTAGTAACTAAAGAGTGTGCCAATTTATTTTGCCCGATAAAATACACTCAACAGATATAAATGAAACTTGTTTTACATGTCAAAAGGTAGGTTTATTTATATAAAATTGTATTTGAAAAAGCTTGGTCAATATTCCTAATGTTGGTGGTCATATGGGAAAAACAAAAAATAAAAAACAAACTACCCAGAAATTTAGACTCAAAACTCAATCCATGAAACTGGTTTTCAAATCTGACTAAAATATCCTAATACATTAAAACATATTTTGCATTTCCTTGAGGCTAAGTAGTTGGATGCAATGTATCACACTGCTAGTACCTAATACATATCACCAGTAATTTTTTTTTTAAAATGTAGTTTCTCAAAAGCAGAAACTGATTTTGGTGACTGAGTGAGTAGTTGCTAGACTTAGCTATGAAATGTCCCCCAAAACTTCTGTGCTGAGTGCCAGGCAGGGCAATGATGATGGGAAAGGCTTAGGTCACTGAAGGGAACCTCTCCCTAGGGGACTGTATGGTTCCATTCCATCAACGTTCTCCATATCCGTGGCTTTGAGATAAGCAGTTTTCTCTAGTACATGCATCCTGTCACGCCGTCTCACAACACTTGATTTCCCAAAACATGCAGATCTGACAATTCTTGAGCTGGATTATCCAAAAATATCAGCCAAAATAATTTTTTCTTCGTTATAGGTTAGATATCGCCTATCTTTCGCTATGGCTCTGCAACCTTAGTTACTGTACTGGTATATAATTTTTATATCTTAGGAGTATCTTAGTTTCTCTTATATTTCATTTAGATGAGTTCATTCTCATCACGAGCTGCTCTTTGCCCCTTTCACACCGGTTTTACATGAGCAACATTTTTTTTTTTTTAAACTCAAAACACTTCCATCAGCTGGTTTAGACCTCCCTCTAGTGGCAGACCTGATTTCAAAGAAAACTGCATTGGAAATCACTGAGTGATTGTCTTTGTAATTCGAGTAAATCATTAAAGTTTATACTACTAGAAAACAAAGCTTAAGCAGAAAACTGGAAGCATTATTTTTTTTTTATTGACAATGGAGAGGGCTTCTGTTACCATTACCTTTTGATTGAATCTGTTCAACAAAAATAGACATCAAAACAAATGTACGTGCAAATATAACAAATTAAAATACAAAAGAAAAAAAAAAGAATTTACTAATGACAGGTCTTGCACTTAATAAGACCAAGCAGCAGGTAAACAGCAGTTCGATCAATGGTATTGTTAAATAGGTTTCACTTTGAAATCTCCCATATAAACTAGAAATAAACAACAGTGACACCACCAAATAAAGCCACAAGAAAGAGATGACTCTTCTCTACGTTTTATACACTATATATTTTCATCATTCTGTCTTTTTTCCTCGGATGAAAATGAATTCAGGGAAGTCACAAAAAAAGTCATTTCAGCTAAAGGCGTAGACTTGAGTAACATTAGACTTCAGTCTGGCTAATGCCCTGTTAACAGTGATTTTAAAAAAGGGGTGGGGAGTGCTAAAGGGTTCAGTTTGTTTGTGTTTTTGTTCCTGGTGGAGATGGGCCTCCGACTCCACAGTGTTAGACACTCACTGTCCAGGGTTAGCTGGCAGTTCGGGTATTTGAATGAACATGTGGGTTCTTAATAAAGAAGGTGTGTGTGTGTGTGTGTGTGTGTGTGTGTGTGTGTGTCTGGGTTGTATGTATGCATGTCTATGTTGTGTGTGTGTGTTGTGTGTGTGTGTTTCTTGGTCCACAGGCAACAGGATTAGACAATGTTGTTTTTTTAATACAAATTTTTAAAAGCATTGCATATGATGCTTGTAAACAGAGTTTGGCTTTTTTGTTGTTGTTGTTGAAAAGGAGATTGAGCCATCACAGTGCTTTTTCGACAGAGAGAGGACATCACATCCCTGATTGCCTTGAAAGGTAAGTTTTGGCTCCAGGTCCAGGTTAAATCATTCTCTCTCTATTTTTTTTTAATTTTTTTTTTACATGATCAGAGGCAGGTGTTCAGCTGTAAGGTTTGACAGACTTAAAGAAGAAGCATGTTGAAGCATGAAACATACTTCTAGGAAACATATTGATTGACTGTAAAAACTGTGGGATGGGAAAATACAAACAGGACTGGGAATTGTTTAATGTTTTCACTCAGGACTCCATGAACCATATATTTTATTTGTTAAAAAAATCATATTTATATCCATTTACAGGAGACTTACACATTTAAAAAGAAATGATACACAGTCATACATAAATGCCTATTATATTACAACATGAAAAAACAAGTAATTCCATCTCATAAAAGCATCGGATGTACAGAATTTATGATGTGGGTGATGTTTGTATTTCAGACGACTTAAGCGTTTTATTACAATCATAATAAACTAACCAAACTTAATATCTGACTCCCCCCAAAAATCCCGTGTTTAACGTTTGGTAAACTGTTACTTATAGTATGTCCTTAGAATTCCAGTCTTCATAAAGGCTTTCTCCGTTTGTCTTCCTAGGCAGTAGTGCACTTTAGGTTGTGTATACTGAAAAGATGACATCTGCGAAGGGAAACGAATGTCATGAGTTGATTGGTAGCTCCTAACAGTGGCTCCCACTGTCCTCTGGGGTGCATAGGTCTGATCTAAAACCTCAATGCAAAGAAAGCTATCTAGCATGTCCCTAAGAGTAGATCAGTGACATTTGCTAGTCTCCACTTATTGCATTTCTGGGATGTTAAGTAGGATTTGTTCAACTTTGGCAAAAGTACGGCTATAATAGAAACAGAGATAGTCACGTAGAATGGCAGCATGCCGTCTGAATTTTTTATAGGTTGCTAATTATTACGTTGGGTTGAAATGACCTATTCCGTAGAATAGATTTAGATTCTAGTTCATATATTTTAGGGTTCTTAAAATGATGCTTTACTTTAGTCATGACAGACCATAAACCATAGCACATTTTGAACTTTCTGTTTCGGCTGTATGTATTTTACTACCAATGACAGCCATGATGTAATAGGAAAATCCCACAATTGCGCTTACCGACACAAAAGATCAATAAGAAATCTGTTTTGACTTTGTTGGTCACAACAGTCGTTTTAATTTCTCACCAAAATAAAAGTAAAGACTGCCTTCAATGAGCCTATTCATATGTTTATTCCCTTTAAAGTTTACTAACTAGGAAATATGAACTAGAATGACATGCACGGAAAAATTGCAAACAGCTCAAGATTAATTCTACGCATGAGCCTAAAGCTAAGCAGCAAGCACTACTATAAGAATTAGTCATTTATAAGCTCGTGAATTATTAAATTTCTGAGAAACTTAGTATGTTATATGTTGAATCTGTTATAAACAGTATTTTGGAAAGTCTCATACTTAGCAATATTTTTATATATTCAAAGCCATGCCTTATGAAACCAAAGAGTATATCACAATAAAAATTATATTAGCATAACATTTTGTGAAATTAAAAAATTTGTCTTATTTCTTTTTTCGGTTTTATCAGTTAGTGACCCATGTAAGGCAACATGTCACTTCCCGTGTTAGTCCTGAAGACAAGACTACACTGTACAGCGATCCTGATTTAAGACAATGAAAAAAAAAAACAGCACAAGGTAGATTGCTGCTCTCTCTTTCCGCATTCTTATCCCATCCCTGGGTACGCATGCTGCTGCAAAAATATTCTTTTCCAAATATCAGCTCATTGGAAATCATAGGGTAGTTTGGTACACCCAAATTTTAGGTTAAAGGAATTTTCAAAAATTTAAAACTTCTAAGTCTAGGAAAGCAGTTTTACTCATAAAAAAAGTTTTAAAAGAAAATTCCATGTTATGTAGATGAAATAATACCTTTCACTGGTTGGTAATTCCTTACAAATGACTTATGTCTTAGGTATATATCAAAGTTTTACACAATTTCTGTTCCCAATTCTTCCAAATTTTGTTTCTATGAATATTTCCCAGATTCTTAAAATTAATACTTGATTTCAACATATATAAATCATGGTGGTAGAGACAAGACATTGGAAATTTAATATTTTTTTTGAAATTTAATATTTTTATTTTCAACTTTGTTATTAATATTAATCCACATCTAACTTCCTGCCTCTTACACTACTTGACTGCCAACTTGCACAAATTCCTTTGTTCTGTTTTGGCTTCCTGCTAGGACAGACACTTGAAGTCTGAGATTCAAATGCCAGACTCATATTAATAAAACTATGTAGGTGTCAACATAAAATGCCACCGAAAATAATTTGCTCAGCAACTCATTAATGAGGAATGACTGAGTGGCAGGCCTAAAGTAGGCAGATCACAAAACACAGAAGACTGATAACGATAGGAAATGCTAGATGAAGGATTAGGACTTCTAGATTCTTATAGGGCCTGACCACACCTCTGTGCTGCTAGGGCCATACCAAAAGGTATGGGGTATATTGACTAGTCTCTGTAAACCCCATCTTTCTTTCTGTCGGTGCCTTGTCACTCAGCCAAGAGACACTACTCACAGCAGGTTAGCGCTGCCTCCTTTGAGTGGCTTGTCAACATGAGTATGTGCGAACAGTGGAGTTGTCTAACCTCTGCAGTCTTGATGACGGAACTGCGAAGGAGAAAAGGGCTTTAGAGGTTCGCACGCGAGAGATGAGAGAGAATAATTTTCTCTGCGAAAAGGGATCCTGGCCGTATTTGTAGACTATCTTTTCTCAGACACGAGCCACTCACGTTCCTCTTCCCTAGCCCCAGTGACTAATAAAAATTTACCGGAGTGCAATTGAGCTGAGCTCTCCAGTTGCAATGTAGTCCTCCTTAGATGAAATCTGTAACAAAGCAACTCCCTAGGGTGAGCCTGCTTTTGCTTTGAAGATTACTCTCAGATAACTTGGTATTGTGGATTGTGGTGTTTCATTTTTTTTCTTCTCTATGTAGTGACAAACTTCCATACTAATTTTAATCATGTTAAATTATTCATGAACCTTGCTAACCAGTTCCAAAATATTAACATGCTAAAGAAATGTGGATCAAAGATACTTTATGCACAGATGATTTTTAATTGCCATAACAGCTTGAAAAGAAATGAAGAGTCTAGATTATTATCTGAATAATAAGAGAAAGACTGCTTTTCCTTGACATCTCCAAAACAGAAATTTGAGGCTCCTGGTTACTATTTCAAAGCCGTCTCTCCAGAATGACTGTTTCTTTTGCGAAGGATGTAGCATAAGTCTAGTGTCCATAGAGAGATGCAACTGGGAAATCACTGTTGGTTTTGTGCATGCTTATTCTCTTTTCATGTCTGTGATTGTTTATTTTAGGCTTTCTGCCTGGTCAGAGACAAAACATATCTGATAAAACTTAATTTGAAGGATAAAACATAAAGTTTGTATTTCAACGTATAAAAGTGCCAATACAGTGAATTCCCATTTCGAGTCGGATTTGATTTCAAATCAAACCTGCATTTTATGTGGATTATTTATTTTGGCAATAGAAGAGTAAAGAAACATAAATCATGCATATGTGTATTGTTTTTTCCTAGATGTAGACGGTAGTGGAACTGTTTTGTGGAGGGCTGTAAATTATTTTTCAAATGTGTATAAAGTCTCATGGAGTCATGCATTGCCAGTTTACACATTGTCTTTTTTTGATTAAAAAAGAAAGAAAGAAAAAGCAAAATGAATTTCAAGCAGAGCAAACCAACTCAAGGAAAGAATCAATTCCAGAAGGCTATGCAAAGTTGAGGAATTATATGATTTTGTCTAAACAAGCTTTTACGCTATAGGCGGAAGTGTAAAGCTACTGTACCATCCGTCGTCATTTTTCTTGACTGCCCAGATGTTGTAGTTAACCTGAACCCAGCTGGTAATGTCTCTGAGGACCCAGGCATCATGCTGATTCCGTGGACTTCACGGGGAGGGAACTGCCTTCGCCAGGTTGAGCCACGTCTGAAATTCTTGTCATCGTTCTGCCAGGACAGAGTTAGAATTGGGTGGCATGAAAACAAAGAAGCTACAGTCCATGCATCTGTGTGCTCAGGGGCATGTGATAGCGTCTATTTAAATTCAGCCTGTCTAGTACACATAGGGATGCTATGCTTCATTTTGAACACCTTTGTTGGTTCCAGAAGGAGACAGTAAATGCGATGCAAACGTTTTTAAGATAAAATTTTAATATGATTTCAAACCTAAAGTTTGTTACCTTTAAACATTCTGGAAATCTTAAAATACTAAAGGTATTTTTTAATCTAAATAGAACATTAGATTTATTTGGTTCCATTTTGCGCTAAAGGATTTTTCAATATGAGCTGATACTTAATTACATCAGATAAGTATAGTGCATCTGAGTTAAATAATCAACAAATATCACTTTTCTATACACAAAAGATCGATAGTATTCAAAAATCTGTATTTGAGGCACACTGGTTAGCATGCGATACAATTAGCTATAATCTTAATAAGAAACGCTTAACATGTGATTTGTTAGATTTTAGGTGATGATGAATTAACTGGATTTATTTATTTATTTATTTATTTTGGAAAATCTTTGCAGCCCAGGCTCCATCCTTTCAATTAGCACACTTGATTTTAAGGTAATATTAAAAGCAAAGGATAAATCTGGTGGATAAAGATTACATACGAACGATGCTGTTCCTAGCTCCCCTCCAGAAGTTGATGTTAAGACCCTGTTGCTGAAAGCACCAGATACATGAGCCCTAAAGCATGGTGAGATTAAGCTGGAATTGTTCTAGAAACCTAATGCCAAGTGGCTAGCTTTTATAGTTCTAAAATGTACTGTGTTGATACTGGAAGAGGAAACAATCACCAATCTGTTTTATGCAGTTATAATCCTTCTGATTGGCAATGATCACTGGCCTGACAAAACATGCCCCCTGGTTCAATGGTGGCACAAACATTACAGGAGTAACCAACCACTTTCAGGTTGAATGTATGTAAGGCCCGCACCATAAGATAGGACTCACACCAAGTACCACTTTCAGGGCCAAGAACAAGAGGATATACAGGATGTGGGGAACCCACTGATCTTACTCTGCTAAGTGGACATAGCATTTAACTTACTCCTAATGACTTGTCTTTCTGCCTACAGATTAATGTAACTCTAAAACCTTATCAGAGATGCCTCTTTGTGCAGTATATAGGAGTTAACCTAAAGACTCCCAACTGGTTGTGGTATAGAAAGTAAGAAAGCATAGAATGTTAAGCCTTATATGAGACATCCATATCACACCCATCTCTTCCAACGCTCGGGGATCATTGTGGAATAAAGAGTCGAATGATTTCAAGAGCTAGAGCTGGTGGGTGACTACAATAATGCTTTCCTCTAGGTACAGACGGGAAGCCATGCATATGAGTTCACAGTGGGTGTGATAGTAGGCCAGAGATCTATGCAAGCTCAAGGCAGATAAAATTCCAGCATGGAGAAAGAGGTGATCCTAATGTCTCACTCATGGCTTGGGAGTTATTGATAACTGATAGTTGCTGGGGAAGTGGGAGAGTTAGTTTTCTCTAAATTTATGGTCTCTGAGAGGTTGATGGCCAAAATATATGGGTATCGCTTATTGGATTCTGTGTGTTTATGAAAAAGAATGAAGACCCAAATTTAGATATATGACTTCGAGGGGATATTTGGAAAGAGTTGGAAGAGAAGTGAATATAATCAAAATAGAGTGTATGAAATTTTCAAAAGAGAAAAAATGATGTAATTCTGGTATGTGTCAATGAAATTATCTCTCCTCTTTCTGTATATACAAAGTACCTGTTCAAAGGCAATTATTTTCATTTGAAATAGTAATCAGAAACATAGAATTCAATATAGTGTGTGTGTGTTTATTTTTAACAAATCTATAAATCATCCCATATAGATATTATTTTCTAAGATCACCAAGACTGAAGCTATATAGTGACATATATGTTTAGTGAGTAAACATATAACTCACTGAGGTAGCAGGGAAAAGTGAAGGGGGTAATGAATCCATCATTTAGACCAGAATAGGAAGAAGAGTTGATGGTACATACTTAGAGAGCAGTAGATTGACCAATAAGTAAAATGCTACCAAAAATACAGGTCAATTTTCTGCAGAGGTCTCCACTTGAGAGATGTCTTTTTGCTGTTAAGGTGTCTTTGGGTTCAGTCACCTGGCACATGATTTGTACTGTGCAAAGGAATATAGTTTTGATAGGGCTGTGTAGTCCTGGAAGGTTAACATGAGCTTCTCTGTGTGTAATTTCCAGTTCTGTACTGTGCCATGTAAAGAGGAACCATGCAAGTCAGGGCATTCCTGGTTAATTATAAACAGGTCAGAGGGTCAGGGCAGGGCACAGGGCACATTGCTGTATCTATATTGTGTCAGGGTACAGTGTTCTCTGATGATCAGTTTGGCATTCTGTGACACTTGTAAAAATGAGAGATCTGCTCCATGTTCTTCTGATCTAACTAGCCCGATTCCTTCCACAACACATGTGTAACTTACTTCACTATCTTATTTATTTTATTCTGATATATAGAGAAATAACTGACACCACCTATTACAAATTGTTATGGCTCTGTTGGAACAATATAACATATCCTTTAGTGCCTGTCAATTTAACTCCCACTAAAGGTCTGTTTGGGAGATAATTTAGATAATTTGCCGATTATACAGAGTTAACATTCCTATTGTCGATATTTAAATTTCATTTTTATTTGCTCGTTTTTAAGCTAAGTGATATATACTATATCAAAATGATTTTGTTTTATATTTTCTCAGATATTCAATGTTCACCGGTGAATGAAGGAAACAATATATTTCAATATAGTATGACCTCTCTGAGTTGTATATATTTGGAAAAGAGGTGTTTAATTTAAATATTGATCAACTATATAAATCCTATCTTACATTTTAAGGCTGTATGACATCTTTAATATACATGTTAAGGTGTTTTTTTTAATTGGTGAGCAAAGAGCCTCAATCATAACACTCTTTAACTTTACTTTCACCACACAAAGCAGTCTCTGCAGAAAATTAATAAATATTCTTGCAGCAATAATGTAAGCAGAATGTTCCAAGAGATACGGCTAATATGTACTTTTTTTTAGAAATGATTTTAAAAAAATATGTGTATGTGACTTTGTCTGTGTGTGCAGTGCCTGAGGAGGCCAAAAATGATATCCAATCCACCAGAGCTGGAGGTAGAGGTGGTTATGAGTTGCCTAGTGTGGATACTTAGGACTGAACTGTGGTTCTCTGAAAGGCCAGTGTATGTTTTTAACAGCTGAGCTGTCTCTATAGCCATTAAAGATACCTTTTTAATTGAAGTCAAACTCTTAGACATACATTAGAACTTCTCAGATTAGTTCAACAGGATCTTCCTCTGGCCAGTACAAACCCAGAAGTAAATTCACTATAGTTAAGGCAAGTAGCTTCAGTAGTTTTGCTCAGATTCACTAAACAAAAGGTGTTACAGGATTGCTGTTATTTAGCCTTGTGTTGTTATTGTGTGTGTACATGTGTATGGTGTATGTATGTGTATTATTCATGTGTCTTTGCACATAACATATGCATTTGTGTGTGAGGACCAGAGTTCTTTTTTATTGTTGTCTGTCGTATTTTGGGAGACAGGGCCTTTTATTATACCCTGAGCTTCTCAACTAGTTTGGGTGGCAAGCAACTCCAGTGATCCATATGTCTCAATCGCCTCAGGGCCTGAACCACAGATGTGTGATGTCTTTCCTGAACTTATATACTGGTAGGGAAAATCCCAACTCAAGTCTTGATGCTTGTATGGCATGTACTTCACTAACTTAACTATATTTTCAGCACTTTAGCTGTGTTTTGAATATACACATTCTGATTAGAGAATATTTCAAATATTTTAGAAGTTGGCTTGTGTTATGTTTATGAATTTCTGAAATTGCCGTTGCACAGGACACCATGGTTTTATATCAGCAAAGTCATCTACCTTGTTCATTAGAATAAAGAATATTTGATGTATTTTATGATTTTCCAAGTTCATTTTGATTTTATGTGTTTTGTGGAACTGGATTAAACCTTGGATCCTGCATTTTTTAGGCACACCCTTTAAACTGAGCTATGTTTTCAGCATTAAATTATTTACAACAACTCTCTTTGTAGGCAAGGAACACCAATACTTTCCATAAGAATTATGTCTCTATTTTCCACTCTATCCCAACATTTCCATTTAATTTCTCCCAGAAATATTTTATTTAAAACAATCTCAGAAGGGCTATCTTAATGTACCTGTCAATTAAAGAGAATGCAAATCTCTCATTCACCCATTCCAGGTATCTTATTACACATTCCTTGGTTTCCAAATCACTTAAACATGTGTGTACCATGCTCAGGGCTTCTTGTACTCAATATAACCATCATAGACTACAACTGTCAAGATGTTTTTTATATTTATTTATTTATTTGGTTTTTAGAGACAGGGTTTCTCTGTAGCTTTGGAGCCTGTCCTAGAACTACCTCTTGTAGACCAGGCTGGCCTCGAACTCACAGAGATCTGTCTGCCTCTGCCTCTTCAGTGTAGGGATTAGAGGCTCATGCCACCACCACCTGGTGATTTTTTTTATTTTTAAGAAAACTAAACATCCCTATATAAAATTACGAAGTTTCCAATTCATTAAAAGCATATTTTCTCTTCCTTATCATTCTTAAATTTCTGGAGCAGATGTAAAGGCACTTAGAATACAAACACATCCCTTACTTAAAAGTAGAACCTATCAATACCAGTGTTTTAGTTGCCTAGAAATTTAAAAAAAGAACCTGTTTTTTGAAACTTTATGGTCACTGTTCATGGATATGTCTTATTTTAAGTCAATTTTTGATGTCTAAGTATCGAAGTGATTACATTCAAGAATCTCGGTGCTAAACAAAAGTCAAGACTAAGAAATGTAACTTAAAATTTAAGAACAAATGAAAGTTTCTAGATGCCACACATAGGACTCGCTGCTTTGCAGCCATTGTTCCTTCAGAGCATGGATGTACTGTCTGTCGTTCTTCCTGTAAGCTGTAAAGTACTTGAAAAATTAAAATATAATTGCATCATTTCTCCCTTCCCCTTTCATTTTTCTACAATCTCTCCTATGCTCTAATCCTCAAGTTCATGGCCTCTTCTTTATTTTTGACATTACAATATAATTGCATTTCTTTCCTTACTACCTCCAAAACTTCCCAAATTGTTATTGCATGTTTCTACATATAATTTGCTCAGCCTGTATAATGGTACTTGTTTCTATGTTTTTAGGATTGACCATTTAGAATTGCACAACTGATTGGTGGGCCCTTCTCTGGGGAAGGCCATTGCAAGTTGTAAGGCACTTCTGAATGTGAGGTGACAACTCACTTCATCCAGTCGCCGCTCCGTTCCCAGGGCCAAGAGGTTATTGTACTCGCGTTCAAGAATCTGCCTGGCCTGTTGATTTAAATCAAAGTTACTGTCATCAAAGTTACATTTTATTCAAACAACATAAAAGTTTTATTTATCTGAAGACACATTACAAAAACACATTTTAGTAGAGAGATGCCCTTGCTTAAGTGGCTGAAATCAAAGAGTTCTTTGTTCAAATACTTATTTTTATTCCAAATCAGCATTTTATGTAAAATTTAAAATGTTAAAAACAAAGTCAAGTTGTATTGCATTGGATTCTATCAAGCTTACAATAGGTAATTCACAAACTTTATACTTTAGGTTGTTTCCCTATTTTTCATTTTGTTTGTTTGTTTTTAACAAAGTCTTATTATAAATACAAATGCTAGGAAGACACTATCCCAGGCTGGCTTTGAACTAGTGATCCCTATGCCTCAGTCACCAAAGTATTAGAATTATAAGCATGCTGCATGTTGCCCAGTTTAAACTTCACATATGTAAGGATTCTTGTGTACTAATTAAGATCATTTTAGTAAAAACAAAAATAAATTCACAGACCTATATTTTCCCAAGAGAAATACTTGTTATTCTATTAATCAAGACCCAGTGAAGTGCGGCACAAAAGGGCTTGCTTGCCTGAGTGTTCTGTGTTGGAATCTGCAACAATAAAGCCAAGCTGCTGTAGTCAAAGTTCTCGTCGAGGGCTATAAGTGAGCCATGCACTCCACTCTCCAGAATATTATTTGCATAGTCTCGAAGTCCAATCGCTTGTATCCAGCGAATAACTCGATCATTGCTCCACACTAAAACATCTAGGAAAAGAAATGTATCATGTCAAGATACAACCATTTGCATGATAACCCAAGTCTTGGCTGAAAGGATAGGTATCTGGCAAGTGACATTTGTGCTGACCTCTCTGATCCCGAGAGTTGTTTACCCCTTTCTGTTACATGAACATGCTGTTCTAATCATCAACCTTTGCTTTAATGAATCTCACAATAATAGTATTTTCAGAATCTTGTTATTACTGAAAGGACAGCATTCCTATCACACTGAACGCCATCTGAAAGTCTTTATTGCTACTTTTATGTCAGGACTCTGGGATCTAGCTGAAGTTGGGTGCTTTTGCCACCAGATGGGGATAGTTGTCCCTCCCTCCTTCTTCATACTCCTAATACTCCCTTCTTCTCCCCTTTTTCTCTTTTTTCTCTCTCTTTATCTATATAGACAAATATATACACACATATACACACATAGTATATATATACATATATACACAAAATACGCATACATATATGCATGTATACATATAGTAACATACACATATATACATATACACATATATAAAAACATACATATGTGTATTATAGACACATTTGCACATTTATCTATATCAACTTTCTGGTTCTAGTGCCGTTCTTTATTTGCAGCGTTTTTAACCACCACTTCAATATTGCATATTGCATAATTAGAAGATCCTCATTTTTCTCCTGATGCTACATGTAAAGGAGAATTATCAGAACTAAAAGAAAGAACCTTGATACTTTGCTATTTTATTATTATTTGAGTTTTTGAGACAGGCTTTTTCTGCGTATCTTTGACTGTCCTGGAACTCATTCTGTAGACCAGGCTGGTTTCCTTGAGATTCGTCTGCCTCTGTCTTCTTGAGTGCTGTGATTAAAGGTGTGTGTCCCCACAACCTGGCCACACTTGGGCATCAAGTCATTATTTTTCCAATAATTTACTAATAAAGAAGCTCAAGCACACAATGACACCGTAAGCTGATTTTTCTTTGTTTAAAGGTGGTATCTCAAGGAAGCACAAAACATTTAACATTAAACCTTCAGAGGAAATGCCAGGTGTGCCTCTTTGAGATAAAACTCAGAAAAAATGTGTTTTATTCATCAATTCTATCATGTCTTTCTGGTGTGGTAGGTCCTTCTGTCTCTGTGTTGCTTTTATTGGTTAATGAATAAAGAACTACTGTATTCTGGGAGAAAGAGGGTTGGGTCAGACAGACAGCATGCAGCTGTTGGAGACAGATGCTGCTCAGAACATTAGCCAGTAAGCCACAGCAATGTGGCCATACGCAGATTAATAGAAATGGGTTAAATTAATATGTAAGAGCTAACCAATAAGAAGCGTGAGGTAATGGGCCAAGTAGTGATTTAAATAATACAGTTTCTGTGTGATTATTTTGGGTATAAGCTAACTGGGAGGCCCAGAACCAACCAACAGCCCCTTCCTTTATGAACCAACAGAATAATGCATAGAAACTATAAAATTATATGTAATCATAATGATTTGTATGAAAAATTAAGGAATTAAAGATTAAATAAGAAAAAAAAAGATTTTCTCTATTTGTAGAAAAGAAATCAAAGTATTTGGAGTGTCAAAGTAAAAGCAGCATTTCTGTAAATATTCTTCTTTCTGAGTAAAATTTACACTTACATATATCTTTATATTTAATATATGTATATATGCGTAAATATATATGTACATATGTGCATACATAGCTAAAGTTTTGTTTGAAAAACTATTATCAAGATGTTCTACTTTGCCTTCGGCATGGGTGTCCTCATGCATGACATTTAAACAAAGCAATATCATGGTGCCAAGCAGGCGCACTACTCATTCCCACAGCCCCGTGTCTCACTCTGGCAGTATCTTGTATTGGCCCTTACTAGTACTTGTCTGTATACCTACATTACTTCTTATTTACATTGTTCTGTTATGGTGAGTCCTCCATATACACCATGCCAATGCTATTATTTTATTTCTGTTTGAAATTCATTAGTTACCACATCTCTATTCCATATTATTACTCAGAATATTCAACTTAAATCTGCCATCTTTATGCTTGTTTTAGCTTTCATTTTTCCTCATCTTTTTAACATTACACATTTTCTTCATAGTTTTACACTAATTTCCTATTACAGTTCTATTTTATAATATTCTGCCACAACAGTCATACCTAAAACTTAAACTATACAATTTGACTCCTGAAAGACTTCTCTATCTTGGCCCTTATATTATTTTATTGATAATATAAAGATCTCCAAATCATTTAATTTCTTTTGCCCCACCACAGTCGTTGTAGAATTTTCAGTTGCTATTTGTTGCATTCTGTGAAAATATAGGCCCCCTAGACATTATTACCACAGGAGTAAAAATAATTGTACAAATACATTCTTCGGGTATGTATCCGCCCTGTAATTTATATTCTCCTCATAGTTTTTCTTTTATCTAAATTTGTGATTCTAGTATTTATGTCCCATTTCAACTTGGTCTCAGATTCTGTTTTCCTGAAAATGTATTAATTCTGCCTGTTCTATTAGTGGACTGGTAGATTCCTAACTATTGGTTATCTCTACTGGGTAGGTGTGGGCAGGTCATACCTTCAGTTTACTTTGACTAAATGCATGATTTTTTTAGATCAATGTGATAAACATTTTTTCAAAATGATAAGAAATATCCATTTTTCAGCTTCCCAATGTGTAGATGCAAATATGTACATAAACATGCTTTTTCATGCTTGGTAGTCAAAGGTATATTAATTTGTTTCTGCAAATGCATATCAGGCAAAATTCCCATCATGCATGCAGTTAAGAATAATTAAATAAAACAATGTATTTATGGCATCGAGACAAACTCTAATTGTAACTTTTCCACTTAGGGACAGCCTCACAGAAATTGTAATATTATAATTATCTTTCATAGCAAAACTATACCCTGGCATTTATGCTTAAAAAGAATCCTCTAGATCTAAACAACAAATGGCTAAATATCAATGTCAGCTGTTTCTTGGCAACAAGTTAAAAGTTAGTACATTCTTGACACCTTCCCCCGTATCAGAAACATGCTTTCTCAGGTCAAGGTTAATTAGCACTTCTGGTTAATTAACACTTCCCATAATAACAGAGGCGTCTAGTCCGAGTTGAGAGCCATGCCTCTAAATGCCATCAGATCAATTGAAGGAAGCAGGGGCTACTTATGATCACACTGGCAGCCACTCATATGTGATTGTTTGTAATCACAGAGAATCAGAGGAGCTTCCTCTCAAGGCTACAGCCTAAGCAGCAACTGCCAAATAATAATAGAGCATTTGCTACTAGGCCAAATGTGCAATTCTCCCCCTTTAGAGCAATCTAACTGGGACCAGGCACAATGCAATCTTGTTGGAAAACATACTTCAGAAAGAACATGAGAAAGTGGTATCCCACGGATAAAATCTACTTATGAAACAAACATCTTTTGTTAGGTCATACCCACATTCACTTCTGGGGTCTGCCCTTGGATCATTAGGTCCCAAATTTTAATTCAACTGTAGAACGATACACTTAAAACAACCTACAATTTCTCAGGGTCCAAAACGAAAGAAAAAGCATCAGGGAACTTGTTTTTGACAAAGAAAGAAAAATGCACTTTTGCTTCTTTGGTAGCAAACTAAATGAAGTGATGGAAGGAACCCAATGTGTATACAAACTGATGGACAATGTAAACTTTCAAATATTCATCTTCACAAGCATTCAAGTGCATCTTTCTGGATGTTATTTAGCGTTCAGAATGGCTCGAGATAAATGTTCTGAAGTGGAAACAAAAGAATGTAAGGGAAGCCTGAGACAGGGAATATCCAACAAAACTGAATCAGAGTTAAATTTTAATAGGAGATGAG
Organism: Myodes glareolus; assembly: GCF_982192425.1. Taxonomy (NCBI): domain Eukaryota; kingdom Metazoa; phylum Chordata; class Mammalia; order Rodentia; family Cricetidae; genus Myodes; species Myodes glareolus. Next base: position 24,574,396 of record NC_142051.1, read on the forward strand.
AGAGCTATATTAAACCCACCATTTTCTTTTGTAAAATAAGCCTCAAAGGAAGTGAAGATGAAACAGAGTTTTACCAACTCTGAACAGGTAATGCAGCCTAGACCTAGACAATCCCACTCCATATTATGAAATGCTTGCCCGAGTCCGGCCATGGGTGAGGGGAAATGGGACTATACTGATCAATAATTTCTTCTTTGTGCTGAATAACTTTGTGTCAATTTGACAAAACCTAAAGTCATCTGGGAGAAAGTAATCCAAATTAAGAAAATGCCTCCACCTTGATACATGAGCTAGCTTGTTGGAGCCCATTCCCTAAGGTGGGGTGCCATGTTCAGCATTAATGCAGGTGGGAGGGACTTCGTCCTGTCCCAACTTAACATGTCAGATTTTGTTGACTCCCTATGGAAGCCCTTACCTGGTGAGAGGAGTAGATGGGACGTGGACGGGGGGCGGGGGGTGGGAGGTGGTAAAGGAGGGTTAGTGGGACAACTGTAGCTGGAATGTGAAATGAAATTAAAGAAATAAGTGATTAAAAATACCTCCATAAGGTCAGGTGATAGGCAGGCCTGTAAGGCATTTTCTTAATTAGTGATTGATGTAGGAGGTTCCACATTATGACAGGTGGGGCTACTCATGGACTGGTGGTCCTGGGTTCTTTAAGAAAGCAGACTTAGCAAAACATGAGAAGCAAGCCAGTAAGTAGTACCCTCCATGGCCATGACATCAGCACCTGCTGCAATGTTCCTGCCCCATATGAGTTCCTGTCCTGACTTCTTTCAATGATGAACACTGTGATATGGATGTTCTATGACAAATAACTCTTTGCTCCCCAACTTCCTGTTTGGGCATGGGGTTTCATCACTGCAATAGAAACCCCAAGGAAGATAATATTTAAAACTTTCATCAAAAACATTTAAATACATTTTAAAAGGATTTTTCTCCTTTAAAAAAATAAGAGATTAAACAATTTACAAAAACAAAACAAAACAAACAAACAAACAAAAAACACCAGAGGCTTTTGGATGCTTATATTTGTAAACAGAGACTACACTTTCATTTCCTGGTGATCCCGATCAGAATAATCACACAAAAACTATATTATTACTACACTGTTTGGCCAAAGGTTCAGGAATATTCCTAACTAGCTCTTAAATATTAAATTAACACATTTCTATTATTCTATGTATTATCATGAGGCTGTGGCCTACTGGTAATATTCTGGCATCTTTCTCTTTCAGCAGCTACGTGGCGTCTCTTTGACTCTGCCTACTCTCTCTTTCTCTCTATCTCTGCTTAGATTTCCCACCTGACTTTACTCAGCTAAGACATTTGTTGAAGCAACTTTATTCATCAACCAACAGAAACAATTTATATACAGAAGGACATCCCACATCATATATTTTACATCCAAATTGTTTTTATTTAACAATTGAAAAGATCTCATGGTCTCTAACAAGGGAAGGCACGGTGTATTTGATTTTGAAATCATGTTTTCTCCTCTATATTAAGGTGAACAGGTATTTTGATATGTTTTTTTCTGTTCTTGATGCTTGCGATGTCATATAGGATATAATATATGCTAATGATATAGTATAGTGAAGTTAACATAGAAACTTTAAGAGGAAATTTTTGAGGGGTCCTTAGGTTAGCAGTGGTCACTTTCTTTGGCGGGGGGTAATGTGGACTTCCTTCTCATTTTCATAAGGGAGTTGTTGTAGCACAAATAATAAAAACTCAAAGACTGATAACAGGGTTCACCCTGAATATCAAAAGCAAAGCAGTCAGTCACTAGAGAGTTTTCACCTCTACCAAGGCTCAGAGAAACAAAGGGGTGATCCTATTATCCTCAGAGTGACTATAAACTGCAATGTTGTCCACCCAAACTCAGACTGCAGACTGATCTCCTGAGCTCCTGTCTCTTTCCAGTTTATATTACTCTCTTGTGCTGGGATTAAAGGTGTGCACCACCACTGCCTGGCCTCTATGTCTAGCTAGTGTGACTGCTTTGCACTCTTATCTCCAGGCAAACTTTATTTATTAAAACACAAATAAAATGCCATTATAGGTTGTTATAAATGACTCAATCGACGAAGAACTAGAATCTTATCTGGCAAGGTAATTATTTATAACCCCTGTTTGCTTGCTGAATTTTTAGCCACCATGAGGTTATGAGGGCAAAAAAAGATTCCCACAAAAATCTGTGCCATGCTGTGTGGATTTTTCAGCCTCACAAACTTAGAGATACATCGCTTCTTTCGAAACTTATATTGATATTTTGTTATAATAACTCAAAACTGAAAAAAGCATGGTTAATCATTAAATATATTACCTTTCAAATATATGTGCAGCACAGATGGTCTTTGTGCACAGAATGATTACAACAGCTAGTCTCACATCATAACAACATCCTGAATTAAAATTATTAATGGACTGGTGACTTTCAGAGAGAAGATATTTACAGAACTTCCACAGAAATTCCCAATATAATATTTATATTTATGAAAAATTTTCTGAAAATCAAGATGAAATCTATTTCCAACAATTTTTCTTTTACAATTGGAAAGAGCTAATGGTCTCTAACAAACGAAAATCTATTATACTTGTTTTTAAAATCATGTTTTCTCCTGTGTATTAAGGTAAACAGATAAATCTTTATGGTTTTAGTGTCCCACAGATTTTCCTATGTTGGGTTCTTTTTTTCTTAATGATATAAAATATGCTGTATAAAAATATCATTTTTTGTGTGTTATAGTGACAATATTCTTCTAAAAGTTTAACAAAAATTCTACAGAGCCCTTTTTTGTTTTTTGTTTGTTTGTTTGTTTTTTGGGGTTTTTTGTTTGTTTTATTGGTTTTTTGTTTGTTTTTGTTTTTATCGACACAGGGTTTCTCTGCAGCTTTGGAGTCTGTCTTGGCACTTGCTCTATAGGCCAGACTGGCCACCAACCCAGAGATCTGCCTGCCCCTGCCTCCCGAGTGCTGAAATTAAAGGCGTGTGCCACCCTGCCTGGCCCAGAGAGCCCCTTTTAACATGGAAAGAGAACATATGTTCAAAGGGATAAGTCTACTTCTAGGAAGACAAGAGTGTGTCCTCCAAATGATTGAACCTATAATTTGGCAATTTTCTTTTCCGTGTTATAATTAGGGACAAGACAGCAATGACACTTGGGACAAAAAGTGTAATACAGTCTGATAATGGTTGTATTATATACATTATTTTAGGTTTAAGATTAGAGGTATAAAATCTTCCATAGGAAAGACATTTGTTACTAAATGAGGATGTGTTACCTTTTATTTCGTGTTGGCTTGCTTCTCGTCTTCTCTCTAATTCCTTTCTGTCATAGTTCAATCTTTTCAAGCACATAATTCCATATTGTAAACTTGTTCTATTTTAGCAAAGATAAAACACATTAAATTGCATCAGCAGATGAAGAATATTCTGTTAATGATCTACATTACTTTTTAGAAGAGCCCATTTATCAGTTACATCCACAATAACACCCTTAAGTTGGGTAGGATTAAATTTTTAATTATCTCAAGAATAAACACTTTCTAAAACAGAAAATATTTAAAGAACAAGATATACATAATTTTGAAATCAATTAGACATAGCTATCCATAGTTCCATACATCTCCGTATGCATTCACACATAATTATACAGTTATGCATCTGTCTTCAATTTAGCATTTTCTATAGTACATTTTAACGAATTAGTGTTCTATTCCATCATGAAGGAATTAATGTCTCTCTTTAGAGACAGAAACAACTTTATAGGCAATCAATGATTCTTTGACTGATGAAATAATTGAGTGAATTAAGGAGTAAAACAGAGTACAGGATATGGACAAATAGCAAGTCACACTAGGAAAGACCAGCGAGTAAAAAAGACTAAGCCTCCTGAGTCTACTGAGACTGCAGAGAAGGTGCTGTGGAAGAGAAACATCATGGCACTCAACCGAGTAGGATGCAGGAAAGGCTGGGCTACTAGGGAAACAGACCATTGTATATTATACTGCAGTACTATGGATGAAATTTCAAAGATGTGGTGATATTGAGGCACACTAAATTCAGGCTATGAATTAGGTGGCAAATATCATCCCATATGGGAAATCTGGATACGTCCAAGTAAGATTTGCCTTCCATGGATGAGCTGCATTCTGGGGTAATTTTCACAGGGGGAAAGGATGATAATAAAAGGATTTCTTGCCATTTTTGTTTTGCTTAGGGAAGAATGATTCCATAATATGTATGATATAAGGAAATGATCCTAGGAGATAGAAAATAAATAAGGCCTTAGTAAGTATGAAAAGGAAACCTCACAGATACCCAGGGAGAAGAAATAATAAAATTAGACTTAATAATAATAGTTTGATTAATATTAGAAATAAGAGTATGATAGGAAAATAAAAGAATTTTTAGGCTTAAAGTAATAATTATTGACTATCATTATTTTCTTAAATATTTAGCAGTATATTCAGATATGTACAGCAAGCAGTCTATACATTCATACATACACACATACACATATATGTATATATTTCTATGTTATATATATTAATAACTATATGACACAAACTTCTGAAATCCCAGAAAAAGAACACAATGTATATCTCCCTACATGCATATATTGAAGCGTTTACCTCCGTTATCCAGAATTTGGCTATATTTGGAGACAGGACCTTTAAAAGGTAACCAATTTAAACAATGTCATCAAGCAGACCCTAATCTATTGCTATAGGAATAAATAATTTGGAAAATCACAGACAGTAGAAGTGCATACTTATAGAGGAAAGACTAAATGTGGAAACACAATGAGGATGCAAGGTCACCAAAAAAACAGACCTGTCCACACCTTGATCTTTGCCTCCACAGTCCGGAGGAGAGGCTACCAGACTACAACATAGTACTTAAAAAAAGAGTGTCATTCATCATTAGCCCTTGCAAGCCTGATAGAATATAAATGATCTAAATCAAATATTTGTCCCTTATTCTCAAGTTCTGATGGATTTTAATTAAAACATTCAGTAGTTTTTAAAAAACTAATGTGCTAATAACCCAAAATGTGAACATCTATGTAAGAACAAAAAGCACAATTATGTCCTTTATAGAAGAATTTCTTCCCTGTTTTTCTCTAGTATATCTTTAAGTTACATGGCTTATAACCACATGGATTTGTAAAGGGTGAAACTACAAATATTCAGTTGTCATTCATAGAATTTTTCTTTTTTTCTTAGATTTTTTCATTTCCTTTTATGTGTGTTTTGCTAGCATGCATATGGGTGCATATATGCATGTATGTGCTTGATACCCATGAAGGCCAAAAGCAGGCATCAGATCAGTTGGAAATGGACTTAATGACGGATGTGACCCACCATATGGATGCTGGAGCCCGAATCTGGGTCTGCTGCAAGAGCACCTAGTGATCGTAAGCACGAAAACACCATTTTCCTCCATAAATGATTCTCTAACATAAACTGAAAAAGTAATTTTAAAAAATACAAACAAGAAAAACAAAACAAAAGTACACACTATAAACATAACTTATATATGTGCCTTTGCATAAACTTCAGGCATATAGCATAAACATAGCTCTCATTCAGTTTGCTGCTTGAGTACTTCTTCCAAGTAGAATGCACAGACCTCTTGAATGAGAAACACTGACTTTCTATTGTCCTTCTATTTTGTGTTAGTTCGCTGCAGATTGTTTGTGGTTTTGCTTTCATCACTCATTTCTGAAAACCTACCGATGGAAACTATCCACCATTTTTAAATGGACACGAAGATCTTTCTTGGTGAGGTGGTCTAACATTCTTGCATCAACCAAGCATTCCATAAAGTAGCTTCTGTACTGAGGCAACCCCAGGCTGGGAAGCCATTCGTTTCCAATCCATTCGTGATTCATATCTCCATAAGCCAGGGTCTGTAGAAAGACCGGACACTGGAATTGTTTTATAGCAGTCAAGTTTCTTAACCAATAAAATGAGATGGTAAATGGAGGATATTAACGAGTATTATGATCAAACTTCATGAATATGATACATGTGTCAACAAAAAGAGAGATAACATTTAACCTGAATGCATTTCGTTTACTTTAACACAATGCAATCTCTGCACAATTTTATAGAACATTTGCCTGTAAAAATAATGAACTTCATGGTGTATTTTAAAACAATAAATTTTGGTCAAATATGTGTCTTGTTAATGATAAAAGTGAGCATATAGCTAGAGGTAGGGTGAAAACATACAGCTAGAGGTATAATATGCATTTTAAGACCAAAAATTCCATTTCTATACTGGTAGAATTCTGTTCTTTCTTTTATTTTTGAAGTACCACTCCATTTCCCTCTATTAATGATCCTATTGCTATTGTCCCTGTGTCATAGCAAACCCTGAAGTGAAACAGAAACCTCAGTAAACAACTAAAGAAAAACAGAGAGGGTGAAAGACAGCATGCTGAAACTTGGCATTATGCTTTGGAGAAGGTAGTATATTGAGTATCCATTAGGTCCCTGGAAGAATCCTTCACCAGAAATCAGTTTAGACTGTGTGTGTATATCAGGCTTGATCACAAACTAAGACAAACAACCTATTTCTCTTTTGTAATGTAAGGACTGGTCTTGCCACATAGTGTTCAAACAGGTAAAATAAAATGTTAGGTTAACTACCATTATTAAATTTTTGAGGATATTAAAGGATGGATATTATTAATTATTTAAAGGATACTATTTTAAAGAATTGTCTACTTAGTGAATAATTATGCTATGAATTCACAGTTATAGCTAAACTATGTAAATATAGTTAAAATCAGGATATCTTTTTGTTAAGAATTCTGAAATTTGCTTCAATTTCAAAATTGATTACAACCCTATGCTATAGCATGCTGAAATACAGATACTTATAAAGGTGCCAAATTTTATTTACTTTCTCAATTTATTCTCTCAGATTCTAACTTTTAGAAATGCTGAAAAATGTGCACTTTTTTGCACACGCTGAATTATTTAATATAAACTTCTGTCTCTTATGATCAGTTTAATAATTGGGACTGTCCTCATCTTATACTTGCTTTGCTAACACCTGTCCCCAAATACTACCCATGACACCTGAAAGTATATAGAACCTCAAAAAGTTTTTGTAAGGTTTCCTCAGAGATACAAATTCTATGATTATATATCTTGATTATATATCTTACAGAGTAAGTTCAGAGAAATTAAGTTATAGATTCATATTTGGGGGATTAAAGATAAATTACCCAGTTATATATACCAGTTATGAAGTGACATTCATCTTAGTGGCAAAACTTGGTGTAGAGCAGTACACCTAAAGTATATTAGATATAATACTGACATAGGTATATGTAGCAGTCTAATTACTAAGATAAGTGATGTTTTCAAATATTATAACCTTCAGTAGTTTTCAAATTTAAATTGCATATTTTACTATGTCTTAAAGTTTATGAGTTTCCTACCTGGGCCCAGCTTCCTTCCTCAGATTCTTTCTGGGTTAGCAGCAGGAAGTGATTAATAAAGCAGGTAAACATAAATTAATTTCAATTGAATATTGAAAAAATTCTATCAGAAGCATAATAGCAAAACAGTATGTTTAAAGTATGATGACAAAAGCAGACACACGTATACTTACATCCATTCAATTATTCAAACGCAGAGGAGCACACAACAGACTTTGAACTAACTCTAATTTAAACACACATAAACATACTGGAGTTTATGAGTTTTATGAAAAATTGATCTGACTATTTTGGGTTATATTTAAAATTTCATATTTAGTACAAACATAATTATATGTTCCTATACATAATGTAGAAAGGATACAGACTAGAAATTAACGAAGTTTGAATAAGTGTAGCTTTCTGTCAAAGCTTAGGGCAAACATACCCTCAAACAGCCAACCAAGAAAACCAAAGGAAGTATGCAACCAAAAATACAGTGATGCATGTGTCACTGCATTGCGACATTAGCACCATTTCATTCTAGATAACCAAATTTTTAAAGGAGAATTAAAGTGAAAGAACTTTAAAATTAAGTTGTTGAGGTAAAATACATGGTTTGTCCAACTTTGATCCTTCCAGGAAATATGACTCTATAAAACATCACATTTTTAAAGCTGGCAATTTGAAGTCATTTCAAACTGTACTTTTAAAAACCAAATCAATATAACACTTCAATATTCTTTTCCTAAGAGGTCTACTTGTGGGATATTATAGCCCAAGAAACTACATAATTACATTAAAAGTGAGGATTCCATGTAATCTTTTATACAACTGATTAAGTTTGACCATGTTCAGCGGTAGGAAGTTCTGACTATCAAAATTTCCAATGTTTCTAAATTTCCTAAATTGTTTATTACTGTTTTCATATTACAAGAGTAGACCATAGATGCTTAGGATAAGAAGCAAATGACAATCTAACATGACTTCATTTTCAATTGCCAAACAAGCATACTAAAGGAAATCTATAACCAAAATATCAGTTATCTTTGTATGTAACTACATAAATACACCACATTTCTTTGCTTTATAGTATACCAATTCCTGTCTTTTTCTACATATAATTACTTTTGTTTGGGTTCAACAAAGCTTTGAAGACTAACCGTTTTTGCTGGAGCTGCAAGGTTTTCCATTTCTTCGTGGGTCACCCAGACATTGCCTGAAGGCTAGAAAGGAGCCCAAGGGAAGCAGAGCCATCCATGGAGGGAAAACAGGGTAGAGAAAAAGGAGGCACCTCTGTCAGTCAACTGCATTGCACACACTACATCTCTCCTGCTCTACGCATGCATCATAAGTAGGCAGCCTAATGCTCTTTTTTCCCTTACTCAAGGGACTGATTGGACAGAGTCATGCTGGAAAGTTCATATTGGTAACAGTTTTTGGGCTGTTAAACAAAGCCTTCTTTGGCAAAATTTCACATTCCAAATGACTGTGATGATTGGGTTCACTATTGTAAAATGTCAAGCTCAATAAAAAATAATGTAGCTTTGCTCTTTTTCTTCTAACATGATGACCCAATTTGTGCTTATCAAGGGAATTTCATTCATATGCTTTTAGTAATCAGTGCCCTGGGAAACAATAAATTGACTGTTGCAGGTAATCCGTAAACCCCGTAGTCTGGAAAACAGCAACAGATTAACCAAATGTGTTTCTTTTTGTTGTTGTTAATATTTTAATTTGTTTATTTGTTTCGTTTTTTGTTTTTTTTTAATTCAATAGATGTGTTTTTCCCCTGCATTCTTGGAGAAGAAAAAGACCTGAAACATTACTTTGAGATACTTTTGACTTAGAAAAAAGATATTTCTCATCTTCACCAATACTGTCAAATTCCAAAACATTCATTATCTTATCATTCAGCTATATATTATAACCATTTGTTGTGGTTTGAATGTAAAATGTATGGTATAGGCTCATGTGTTTGAATACATAGTCTCCAAATGGTAAGAAACCTGAGGAAGGCTGTGGAATCTTTAAGGGGTAGAACCTCACTGGTAAACTGAGTCACTGTGGACAGACCTTGAGGTCCACTTCAGTCTACTTGTGCTTTCTGAGTATGAACACAGCCAGTCTGTGGTGTGTCTACTACCATGTTTCCCTGCGTGCTGCAATGTCTCCCTCACCACAATGGACTGTATCCCACTGAAACTGTTAGCGACACAAATCCTTCCCCTTTTAACTTGCTTTGTTGGCACCAGAATGGTAACTAAGATACCACTACACTATGCTTTTCTTGGGTATGCGAGGTAAGTGCTCTACCCAAGAGTCAAACCCACACCATGACAGAGAAATACAAAATAAACTGAAGTGTTCTCTACCATGGCCTATCATTTGGGGAAGCCTGTCCTTTCTTTTCTAGGCAAAGAATCTGGTATTAGCTCTGTATACCACATAATCAATAATGAATTTAAAATCACTTACTAACATAATATGATTTAACCTTCCTCCCATTGGATACCGCTTAATATCAGATTTCACATTTTCCCCAGGAAATCTATATGCAAAGTTCTCCAGGTCATGAAACTTTTTAGTTCCTTGTTTTGAAAGAAACAACAAAGGCAATGTCCAAATATCACAAGCTACTCCCAGAACTTTCTACACTTCACCTAAAACCATGTCTAACTTTCCTTATGAAAAATGAATAAGGTATTTTGATATAATTTTAGAAATAATTCTAGGAAAAATGAAATAATGAGTATTATTTGATATGAGAGAAATTTCACATAAATTATATACTAGTAAATGATACATGTTATTCTCACATGTATATCTATATAATAATATGCACAATGGGACTGGAGAGATGATTCAGCAGTTTAGAGCACTGGTTGTTCTTCCAGGGGACATAAGTTCAATTCCAAACAACCACATAGCAGCTCACCACCATCTATAATGAGATCTGATGCCCTCTTCTGTCATGCAGGCATACCTGCAGATAGAGTACTTATACAAAATAAAACAATATGCACAAATACATTTTTATAACAAAGATTTATACATTGAAGGTCCATAATTATAAGTAAATAAATATTAGGAGGGCCAAATATCATATGTATTCACAAAATTCTCACCCTTAACTGCTTCAGATTTTCAATGTAGCCAAGTTTTCTTATAAATTAAGATATGCACTTATGGAACAGATTTACAAGAGTCACTCAGATCATTGATGTGCGCATTTTCTCCATTGATTCTATCACCAAATAATGATGATGATCTTATTCTTTCCAAAAGGGCCTTTGCCAGTATTATCTCTTATCAGGGCAAGCTTTTCCACATGTTTTCTGAAATTCAGTGCTGGGAATTATGTGAAGTGTTCTGGGATTGGTAAGATTCTAGCAGCTATGGTTGTATAATTATCTTCACTTACAAAATGAGCACAGTCCCAGAGCAATTTGTGAAAACGTGATTGCCACACTTTTGCAAGTTGCATGTTAAGAACTTACATTTCGGGTAAAGATTTATTTTCCTAAGATGTGCTTTTCTCAGTTTTCTCTTGTGTGCATGAAACAGTGTGTGTGTGTGTGTGTGTGTGTGTGTGTGTGTGTGTGTGTGTGTGTGTGAGAGAGAGAGAGAGAGAGAGAGAGAGAGAGAGAGAGAGAGAGAGAGAGAGAGAAAGACAGACAGACAGAGAGAGAGAGCATGGGGTAGGCACAAGTTTTCAGTGTTTGAGCAGGTGCATATGTCAGATATAAGTGCTCAGTATCTTCCTCTATGCCCTTCTGTCCTGTTCATATCTGAAACACAGTCTTTCCCTGAACATGAAGCTTGAGCCTTCTTAGCAAGGTTGGGGGTCAGCAAGCTTGAGTGATCTTCATCTGTGCCCACTGGAGGATCTTAAAACATACACAGGATTCCAGGCTTGTTATAAGCTCTTGGATCATGATTCTTGAACTCATGATTATATAGTGAGCATACTTAAACACTGAACCATCTCATCAGCCCATGAAACATACTTTGGCAGAACATTTTTTTTTCATATAATTTAGTGAAATAAACCACATAAACCACTGAATATATACAGTCCACTCAGGTAACTGGCATTTGAGTCTTGGCTTTTATTTTTTGATGGCACCTCATTCTGAAGTCCTTTCCGGTCAGGATCTCACTAAGCATTCTAGACTGACCTTGAACTCATAGAGCTCACCTGCCTCTGTCTCCTGAGTCCTGAGATTAAATGCATGGACTATCATTTGAATACAGCTGAGGTCTTACTGGGTCTATTCAGTAATCAACCCCACATCCAGTAAGTAAATTAGTCAATCAATTTACTTTCTTCCCGGTAGCATAAGAGGATATAGTTCTCATCTGAGTGTGTGTCAATTAAAGTTTTGAGGCTTCAGTGAGGAACAGAACAGCTCACCTACGGGGGCTATAAATAACCAAAACTATCTTGAGCCTTGAAGACAAGGTTGAAGAACAAACCAATAGTGGTTTAAAAAAGAATAAGGACAAACATCAAAGAATCCACAGGTCTCCAAGAAGCGTACCACCAGAGTTACATATGCTCAATTCTCAAACATACATAATCTACAGGACAAAATGGAATAATCATTTTAGTAGTCAACAGTATCTGCCAGGGGACTAATAAGGTATATCCAAATTATTGTGCTGGAAGCTTAAATTCCTGTGTTGCTACTTTTTAGTATTTGCCCTAGAATGATAGCAAAATGCCTTTAAACAGCAAAATCTCCATGTCTTAGGAGGAACTAAAAGTATATATACTTCATGCTGGAAATAAAGGTAAAAGTTTACATCATAACACAAGAGCAGAATAGGATGAGGAAGTAAAGATATTCCATGAGGTTAAATTTAAGAAAGTATTAATTTTCAAAGTTACAGGAAAACATGGTTGGCACCTGATAATACTTGCCTTTCTAAACCTGGTGCTTTCCTTGGTTTGTTCTTCCCTTCAAGTGCAGATGGAGTAGACTACTTACAAAATATGACCATGTGTGAATTAGGAGGAAAATTTCTAGTGGATGCTGCATATTTTAGTCCTTACCTAATTATACCATTCAGGAAGGAACTATGGCAGGAAAATAAATATTCCATTGAATTAAAGAAAACCTCATGAAAGGTAACCATGGGAAATAACTAATTCTCTGACTGTCAACATTCTAAGATGTCAACCGACCAGACCTCAGAATATTCCAACATCTTATATTGCTCAAAGTCAATTTTGTTATTAGTTTGTTCTTTTCACTTTATAGGTGAATTACCAAGTAAAGTCACTTAGAATTTACTATTTAAATCTTCTACAACTATTTTAAAGTTGTGTATGTTTGTGAGCATATATATATGCACATGTGAACCCATGGGTATGTACACATGTGTGTGGAAAACAGTGTCGCTATTAGGATTCATTTTCCACCAGTCTTCCATCTTATTCATTTTTCTCTTTCCACCAAACCAACAGGTCCGTTATTTAGGTTACTGTTTCCCAAGCCTCTGGCATACTTTTGAATAGAATTTTATTTGAAAAAGCAAATGGCATTTGAAACATAAATGGACAAGTGGTTCTGTGAAGATGGAGTATAAGGAAGAAAATAAATGCAGTAGAGTAATTTTAAGGAATATAACTCTATTTGCCACATATATTTTGCATCAGTGTATTGCTTAATGCACGCAAGCCCTATGATTAAAGAGCTTTAAATCATTAGTAAAAAGGCAACCATATCTTTAATTCAATGGAAACACTGACAAGTTTCTGAACTGCTTAGACAACTACTAGATGACATTAAGCCATTAAGTTTACTACTAATTTAAAATGTTTAAATATTACCAACATGATAACCAATGACTAAAGCAGGAGGAATGGCAACATAATTTGACAATTAATGTGTTTCTGGACAAATATGAACTTAGACATTCAGCTAGTCTCTCTCCCCATTACCCATCTTTGCCTCCCATACAGGGCTTACAGATATGCCCCCAAAACTCACCCAGTTTCTTTCTTTTTTTTTTTTTAAATGTAGGTCTGACGATCTAAATTTCTCTCATATGGCAAATTAAGCTCACGTGGCAAGAACTTAATCCACTGAAACACTGTTCAACCCTGCAATGGTTATGTTTTAGGTAAACATTTAGAATAATTACCATGTACCTGATGATCATTTTAAGGCCTGGGGCAAACACTGGTACTTTTCTTGTTTAGTCAACGATGAGTAAAAAAAGAGATCATTTAAAAATGTCCTTTAAGTATACACAAAATGTTAATGCCCAGTAGGAAAGAAACCCAAATTTTAGGGTGTTTAACAGGAAGCTTTTTAGATATTAATAAATGAATGACATGTTGGGGAGGTCTTGTGACCCTGAAATTGGAAGAATGTTCTAGGAACAGCAACAACAATAACAACAACAAAATAATCTTTTGAGGTCAACTGCAGCTACATTCTGAATATCTCAAGCATTCCTCATTTTTGTGTGCTTTTGCAACAAATCAATATAGTTTTACCTTTAATATGCAATTTAACTTGCTTCAGCGTAAATGTCTTAGGGGATGTGATTTTTACAAAACATTTTCCAATAAGAAAGCGATTTGCTTTTGCAACTTAAAGAAATGATATAGTATGTTCCATTCTTTAAACCTGGAAGTTGGAAGTTTGACTGTTGTGATGTTTTCAGGATTTGAATATATAAAGTGTTTCTTGCTACATTTACTATTGGAAGAAGAGAGCTCTCTATAAACCAGTTACATTGCTATTTGCTCAGTTGAAAATACTCATAAAGGCCTTCTGTTCTGAGTTTGACTTATGGTAACAACTATTTTCATGGGCCTCAATTATTACTATAAGAATATTTTAAATTACATTTATCTGGAATATATTAGCAGAGTACATTCTTATCTATTTGAAATAACATTGTAAGTAGAAATTACATATATATTTCTTACACAGTATTAAGGAAGTAACTAAAATGTAAATATACAAGAAATACACACATCTTTGAAATCTTACCATACATTTCTGCCTTTAAATTCTCGTATACTGGGGAGGGGTTGTATATATAATAGACTCAATAAAACAATTTAAGGTTATCTAAGTCCTTCTTAAAAGTACATTGAAAGCTGCAATAAAGAAATACACTTTTCTCCTCCAATTTAATTTTGTTCTTTCATAGTTTCTTATGCTATGTAAGATGGTGGGCTAGAGATAGCTAGTTAACACAAGAGGTTACACATTTATCAGCAAAACCTTACGAACCAGTGGAACAAAATACCATTTGTTTCTTGATGAATATACTGGTCATTAGCAACGCCTTTTTCAGTATATTATTTTGTTGTACTAGGTTATAAAAGGGATTATAAATGGGGCCAAAGTTTGAAGTGGATAATTCCAATTTGTGTTTATAAAACATTAAATCATATACAATTTTTTATCTTGAAGTTTTTTATAAGTAATAAGTTAAACTGTGCATATTCAGAAACCTGTAATACTTTTGAACAATCCCAACAAGACGCCATATTTCATTAAACAGAAAAGGAAATTAAAAAAAATCAATAAACTTTGGGATTTTTCTGCCTTAAGGAAAATCTAAACTCCCATCTAAATGTTAGCTAACTCCGAAGTCCGTCTTGGTTGAAGCTCTCAAGATTTTTTTGGAATTAGACCTCCTCAATTGAAAACCGATTCAAAGTAGCAGCGGGGGTTAATGAAGAGCAATCCATGTCTCTTGAAAATAACTCATGCTGATAGGGAAATCTGAGCTGTCACACTTTCCTCTGTGGGTTTAGGCTGCTATGATGTCAACCTCAAGGAAAGGAGGGGTGCACATTGACTCACAGTGCGCGAGGTCGGAGGAGCTGAAGGACTCGTGAGGGAAACCATCTCCTGGATGGCTAGTCTGAGCTTTAAGCGATGCAGAGGGTTGCTGATTCCAATCTCTCTTTGGATTTCAGTGTCCGACAAAGCCGACATGATGGCTCCACTTTTCACATTGGCTCTGCATGCTGCCACATACCAAGCAGGCATTCCCAACCACAGCTGTCGTGTTTGGAAAGAAAAATATAGGTTAGAATAATCTTAGTTATTATCTGTGAAGGTGCGACCTTCATTGCAACTTGATTGGATTTTAGAATTGCCTGTGGAACACACCGCTGGGCATGTCTGTGAAGAAATTTCCAGAAAGGTAAAAGAAAGCAAGAAAGACACCCTGAATGTGAGAACAACCACCAGTGGGTGGCAGTTTCAGAATTAATAAAAATCAGTAAGAAAGTTGTACATTCTTGTTTTCTTTTTCTACTTCCTGATTGATGGTGCTTTGGACTAGCTGCTTTGTGGTCTTGCTATCATACTTATATCCTTTCTAGCCTCCCCGCCTTCCTCTCTATAATTGATCTCACCATCAAAATGTGAGCCCAAAGAGAAATCCTTTTTTTTTTTTTTTTTTTTTGCTTTGGTCAACTACTTTTTCACACCAACAGGAAAACTAGTTGATATATCATTTTAGTGTCTTTTATATCCTCTAGGAATTAAAGATAATCTTGCATATATAAATTTAACTGCTGTCTACAGCTCTGATGTGGGATTCCCTTCGGTATGCTGTGAATACCATTGGTTAATAAAGAAACTGTCTTAAGCCTGTGCAAGGCAGAACTTAGGGAGGCAGAGAAAACTAAACTGAATGCTAGGAGAAAGAAGGCAGAGTCAAGGAGTACCCATGTAACCCCGCCAGAGATAGATGCTGAAACTTGACCAGGTACGCCAAAACTTTGTGGCAATATACAAATTAGCAGAAATTGTTAAATTAATATGTTAGAGTTAGTCAATAAGAAGCTAAAGTCAAGCAGTGATTTAATTAATAAAGTTTCTTTTTTCCCCTAGGGAAATTCTTTTATTATTTAATTTTCCTTTTCTTTTTGATTTAATACAGTTTCTATGTGGTTATTTTGGGGCTGAGCAGCCTGGAACAAACAATCCATCTCCTACAACACAACTCCATGAGATAAATCCTATTATTCCTGACTAGAGAGCTAGATAATATAAAGACACTGAAGATATGGCACAGACAACAATCAGGAAGTAATTAATTTGAATTGAGATATTGTGATTTTTGAGCTACACTGATATCAATTATTAGGGAGAGGCAGCAATTTTCTACTTGTGTATAATGACAAGAACTTATCTACAAGTTCCAATGGGTCACTGGCTTGAATGGTCTTTATCTAATTCTCCTTTTGAATTCTGAATGCTGAGACAGCTTGTCTGTCATTAAGAAAAATCTACCATTGTTAGCATTGTGATTGTCACCAAAGCACGAACCTTAGCCAAACCAAATATTCCACTTAAGTAGTTACATCTAACCTATAAAACTAGTGAGATAATACATCCTTGTTGGTATAACTTGTTACTCAGGCGTAGCTAACTGATACAGACATATACTTATTTCTATATATCCTACAACGTAATAAGTCTACAATGTGAAAGACTCAAGGAAAAGAATGATGACTCTGAATCAGTGTGACTTGGGATGTGGTTGAAATCCAACATAGGATATAAAGATATAATATTGTTCTTGTATGGTCCATGCTGAGTTCCAGAAGGGGAAGAACATTAAGATTAGCCTTATGTTGTTGAGGACACTAGAGGGTACAGATGACTGGCCATCTCACTTGGAGCACAAACTAAAACACTTCAAGATAAATAAACATCTATAAACCCTCACTCATCTAAGATGTTTGAATTTCCACTCTGGTTAACATTACACAAACATTGCCAATCCATTGTTACAAATGTCGTCAATGATTAGACACTGAAGGGTTTTTGATGTGGATAAATGATGGGGAAAGGAGTAGACTGCCTCCCACACGACATTCTTTATAGACTGTGCACACCAGGAAGAGGGAAAGGAGGTAAAAGTTAAGGGCTCCCATTTATGGTCTCAGCATGCTTGTTCATCTTGTTTGTTCCATTTTGTGATTTGAGTCACATTAGGAAACGCATTAGGAGCAATTTCAGTACCCAGGATAGGTTTAATTAGCTCTGGCTCCACTGGCTGTCATTTTCCAGCACTTGAGTGTCAGGAAATCTGTTTTGTTTCTTCATCTGAAGAATTTGTTCATCCTTTGCCAAAATAGCAACTCACTCTCTGTCAAACCCTAGCTCCTTTTCTTGGAATGGCATCTGAACAAAGAAACCCTGTCATTGTGGTGTGAATTCTTAAACCTTTCCTCTCGTGCTTTAGTTTTTTTTTTTTTGTTCTTTGTTATGTATTTTTTTGCATAGAAACTTAAAGACAAGCTTGAAGAGGTAACTTTACAATTAATTACGTTGAAAGTATATATCAAAAGCAAAACTCAGTTTTATTTCAGTTAGCGCCCATTAAAACAATAACGTGTTTTTCTATCTACCTGTCTAACTGAACATATTTAAAGTACAATAAGCTTTAGCTTTTTTTTTTTTCACTTGGTCTTTTCTTAGCCCTGAATATGATACAATGATAAAGTTAAGTTACTTTATAATTCAAAATTATTTCAATGAATATTATTGTCTTGGCCAGGCAAGAAAATTCTCAATGCTTTCTCCTGACAAAAGCTATCCTATTGGCTACCATTGGACCACCTAGGAAAGGGGAATGCAAAGGGCAGTCGGTGCTGCTGATGTGTAACATGGAACCAACCTGGGGTCAAATATGCGATTCACTCACTGCTGGGGTGCTGTCTTCTACCCTGGTCAAATACTGCTTTATTTTCTACAGCATTGTATCTTAGAGGAGACACAGAATGTTGTTCTTGTTATATCAAACAACATTTAAATAGCAATTGATCAATTAATTAATCAACTTAGTAATTATAAAGTAACTTGAATGCTTATGTGACTTAGACAAAGGAGAAAAGTCTCAGCCTCCTGTTAATTCACAACTCTAAACTTAGCCAGTCTGTAGTCATTTTAGGAAATTAATTATAAACAAGGGTAGAACATTCTAGACACTTCATCAGCATTTAGTTCAGTGTGAAATGAATTTGTTTTTAACTTTTTTCTTTCTTACTGATGAGGATTGGTGGATAGGAGCTGATACTTCCTCCAAACCTCCAAACCATGGCAGTAATAATTTATTCTCCTATTCTAGTACCCATGGAGAGGACAGAACGTGGGGACACATCTATTTACATCACTGCATATTTTGTTCAGTCCCAACACAAGACAGAATCCATGACATCTCGGTGGTCACAAATTCATAGGCATGAATGTGTTTCCTTTACAAGAAGTTATATGATACAGGGAAGCTGTGATTTCAAATTGGTCTCTTTATCTGTCTTCAAATAATCAAATTAGCAATGACTGACTTAAGCCAAATCTTTGACTTGCTTTGCTTACCTCCAGCCAAGCGACGACAGTGGGTCCATCCCACTGGGCGAAAGGTAATCCTTTTCTACGAGCTTCTTCAAGAAGTTCATGCCTGAAGTACAGCAAAGACCATTAGTTAGGTAAGAAGGAAGAAGGTGCCTGTGATTGTTTTTAATCCACCAGTAAGCCCTTGCAAGCGTTTAAGGAGAGGTGATATAGAATGATCAAATTCTTTCTACCTTTAAGTCATATGTAAAAATTCCTCTTTGATTTTACTTGTGTAAAACATTAATATTTAAAAATAACTTTCTCCAGGATTCATTCATCAGGATTTGAATACTTGTTTATCAACTAAACTGAACTGTGTTATCAACCAATACCATTTCCATTTAGCAAGAAAACAGCTCACATGTTCATATGTAGTCATAGAATCTGAGACCTAAATCTGACTTTTCCATCTGTCCTTCTCCAACCCCTATATCTCTGAGTGGCAGAGGCAAAGCTTGTACGTTGAGACACAAGACATATTTGGTGGGCCTAGCCCTGTTGTCATGACGATTACTTTGAGTCTGACCTCAGAACCAATATTTGATTTTAGAAGTCAGTTCCTGGTCTCAGGTCTCAATTGTTTTGAAGGTGTGAACAACAACGAAGGAATTTGATCCTTCGACTATACAAAAACCCTCACCTCGAGCTTTTGCTTGGAATACAACATGCACTGTTTTACAGAGAACGTATTAAGATACAAGTCAAGAGCAGTGAAGGGTGCAGCAAGCCAAGAAGGAAGCTGGGTGCTATGAGGGTTGTAGCATACAGGAGATAATGCATGGCCTTAAGTCAAGAATGAAACACTGTAAGGCAAAGACCCTGCCATCTACAGACTATGGTTTAAGTCTTCTAAAGGACTGAACTGTTCTGAAATCTTACAAGCACACACTCTTGCAACTAGTCTATCTCTTTTCTCCCCTTTGATCTTTTGATTTCTCAAGGACAGCTGACAACCATGTCATATTTGAGTACTACACAAACATACGTTGGCTTCCTTCACTGGGAAGCAGTGTAAAAGTGTATAATTCAACAGAGATTTTAATTTGTAATCATTACTATTTATTAATGAAAGGGTAATAACATCAGTGATAATCATTGCTGCTTTCTGACAGCAACATCCTTTGCACATATATGTACGACTACATTTCCTCCTAAGACTTTAGATTTGACATCTGTTAAGTTTCAAACCCCGGACAAACAGCTGAGGTGCTTATTTAAAATAGCAATGCTGAACCTAGCCAAGAAGTTCCCCCAGCACCCCTCAGCCCCTACCTGTTACCAGGTATGGATCACAGCATAACTGCCCCCTCTACCCTGAACTCTCTATTCCAGAGGCTGCCCTTCCCCAAGTGGTTCTTCCCTATACAATCTAGACATTTTGGTCATCCACCCCTTTCTTGTACCTTTGGTCTCTTGACTGCTGCACCTGGTTCCCTGCTATCTCTTCTTCCTCTCTCCGTCTCCCTCACCACACAAGGCCCAACTCAGACTGGTCATGTCCACTCTGGATTTTCTCAGATACCTCTGCCTATGCTCTCCTGTATATCTATGATAAAATTTCTCTTCCATCATACCTAGGAGTAGTCATGTCCTTTCTGTTCTTTTTTATTTTTTTCTATCATTAAGCATCCATGTTCAAATAAGTTTTTTATTATTGAAAGAGTGGAATCTATTTGTATGCAATCTCAAAATATTATATATTCCTTCAGGGATTTAGTGAGGAATATATTTCTGTACCTCTGTATACGCATAATCTTATATGCACATAAGAAAAACAAAGAATAATAATTACTTTATTTCTAATGTATGTTTTTCATGTTAAAAAATATATTATAGATATCATACTGAACTTTTAGACAAAGCATGTAGTATTTCCCATTACAAATAAATTGTTTGCTTAGTATTGTAGAGTTATATATTAAAATATGTAAGAAAATGCCTTTGAAGACAAGAGGTTTTGTGTTTTACAATAGACACTATAAAAATACATGAAAAACTAGCAAGAGGCAAAGAAAATCATAAGTTATTGTAACTTAAAAGACCTGTAAGTTACCTGCTGTTTGAGCTGAGGAGACAGCAAAGTTAAATTCTGAATATAATATTCAGCAGCAGTGAATGTGTGCAGAGACAGGGATGTTCCAAACCCACAGTGGAAAGCACAAATATTCTCAAATGTAACTTTCTACCCCATCACCCCATTCCCTTGGGCTTCCCAGTGACACTCCACTGCAAGTCTGTCTCCAGTAACTTAGTCTCATTCTGACAGATGTATTTATAGAATTGGGATGAGCTATCAAGTGTCCAAAGATTCTGTATTGCGTACATGCTACAAGCTGAGACTTATGCTCGGTGACTTAAGTAGACACATGAATGTAGTTTCCAAGATTCCCTGTTAGACACTGCAAATGCATGAAATTGTCCAAATGTATTTGACACAGGAATAGATTCTTCAACCAATGGATGCATATCCTGATCCTAACAGGTTTGCTCATTAATCCCTGTTTTGCTTGACAACAGTGGAGAGAATGGTAATGGTTTTGTAGCGGTTGAGGTGGCTTTGAATAGCAAGTAGGAAATGCAAGAAGCATGCTAAGAGAATGCTCAGTGACAGACTGAATAGCAAGCAGGAAATGCGGAGGAAACCATGCTAAGAGGATATGCAGTGATGAATAGCAAGTAGGAAATGCAAGAGGAAAGCAAGCTAAGGGGATATGCAGAGATAGAATTAGCATGGAGTGTGTGTGGGGAAATTTAGAGGACTCCTCAAGAGAAATAAATTATTATTGTTAGCACATCCTATCCACTACTGAGAGGAATATACCCAGGTATACAATCTGAGTGACATTACATGGGGAGAAATATCACATATTTGTGTCGATGCCTTTATTCATTTAGTAAATGAGAAAGAAATGATAACCGCCTAAATGATTCTGCTATTTTAGGAAGTGAAAAATACGAGTAATAGAAAATATTTTTAAAAATTGGAGTGCTTTGCTGGGCAGTGGTGGCAAATGCGTTTATTCTCAGCACTTGGAAAGCAGAGGCAGGTGGATCTATTTGAGTTCGAGGTCAGCCTGGTCTACAAGAACTAGATTTTCAGGACTGGATCCAAAGCTACGGAGAAACCCTGTTTTGAAAAACAAAAACAACAACAAAAAATTGGAGTGCTTCACTCCTAACTGGTTCCCCCAATAAACAATGCAACTTGAAGTGGGAGGATTCTATTACAACTTCGGTTTGATCATATCAATTCTCTCCTGTCTCTGCCTGTACAGCTACATGGATCTAACTCTCTGACCTCATTCTTACTCTATTCCCACACCTCCCCTTGCATTATTCTTTCCCGTCTCCTCCCCTCTCTCTTCCCGTCTCTTAAGCCATGTATAATCCCACTGTCTTCTGTTGTTCTCCTTCCCAGCACTGAAGTCTGTGATCTGCCTAGGGTTCTAAAGTCAAGAGGACCAGTATTTCTGCACACACTGTGGTTTACAGATGTTTTTCAGATTTACAAAAAAAAAAGCCATCGATTGACAAATATACTCTTCAAATAGTTGTGAACATTGCATGTGCATGGGTACATGTGTACGCTTGAGTGTATATTTATGCATATCCATGTATCACACTTACACATGCGTTTTGGTGCTAGGGATAGAACACAGATCCTTACGTGTCCTACACAGTGTTCTAACTAAGTCACATCCCAAGTCTCTCTCAACCCTTTTTTGCTTTTACTTTGTTTTGTTTTGGTTTGAGACAGAGAGGTCACTCTCTAGACCAGGCTGGCCCTATAACTCACTCATTTTGAAATTCAGGCTAGCGCCAGACTTGTGGCAATCTCCCTGGCTCCACATTCCAAGAGCTTTGATTACCAGAGTGATCTGGCAAACAACTGGATGCAATTTTTTTCTTAGTTTACATATTTATTTTGTTGTGTTATTGTTTTGTCTTGGTGGAAATAGGCTTTCCCTTTGTCATCATGACTACCGGGAATTTGCTGTGAATTCTAGGCTAGTCTTTAATTGGTAGCAACCCTCTATCTTCCTCTACAGTACTAGGATTAGAAGTCTAAGACAGCATGACTTACTGTAAATATTAAACCTCATGGCAGACACCATTTGATTTAGTGAGTCTTCCATAAATTGTGT
Organism: Myodes glareolus; assembly: GCF_982192425.1. Lineage (NCBI taxonomy): Eukaryota > Metazoa > Chordata > Mammalia > Rodentia > Cricetidae > Myodes > Myodes glareolus. Next base: position 24,597,376 of record NC_142051.1, read on the forward strand.
ACTGTGTTTTAATTGTACTGATGTGTTTTTTTATACTCTAAGGACTATGTTTAAATTACTATGTCTGATATAGTGCAAAAATACGTTGTGTCTCATTTCTCTTTGACTTCTTTTCCCCCTCATAATACTATTGGCTCTGAGTTTAAGAACTTGGTCTAGTTTGGGGTCACTGATGAAAACCTAGTTATGATGTCAGCCAGTGTGATGAGTAGTTCTATTCTCTTTATGAATAGAAATAACGACATGATTGCGTGGAAACTTGTGGAACAATCTGGTTCCTAAGAACTTTTTGACTTTGCTTAAATCACAATTCTCATAACATAATAGCTTCAGTAAGATAACTCAAGGAATGGGACAAAGGAACTTGATTCTGCCACTGGCATCGTATTGCTAGGGCTGATTCCAAGAATGACCTTAATGTCAGGAATTTGAGACTGTAGAGGGGACTGACTGGGTCTATACATGGATTTATGCTACGTGAGAGTAATGCTAGACTTCATTAATCATAACCCAAGGGATGTGTCAGTTTTGAGCAAAAAAATATCTGTACAAGATGACTTGTAAGGAAATCAATTCTAGAAAGGGTATTATAACGTGGGCAGTGTTGAAATAAAGATAAGTGAATTTAATATGTGATGATCTCTTGAAAATATGATGGGGCTCACTGAATGGGTAGAGGATGATTATTCTTGTGAGAATTTTTTATTTTATTAATGCATTATTATTATCATTATTGTTAATATTTTGGGTTTTGAGAAGGCATTGTTGAGTAGCTCTGGCTGCTGCTGAACTATCTCCGTGGAGTAGACTGGCCTTAAACTCAAAAGTTTTGCCTTCCTCTGCCTCAAAAGTGCTGAGAATAAAGGCGTGTGTCACCATAGCTGAAAAATTTTTAATGACAAAAAACTGTAATCTGAGCTGTTAATAAAAACGGGATACAAATCAGTTGCTAAAGAGTAATGTTTGTATATGCCTGTTTAAACAAAGAAAGCACTTGAGAGTCAGATCAAGAAGGGAAGATCATGAAATTATGATCCCTGCCACCCTTCAAGGTTACTTAAAGAGAATGTCTGAAGAAATCAAGGCTCGGGTCATACTTCAGTGGTAGGGTACTTGCCTTGCATGTACAAAAACTTAGTTTAAATATCCAGGGCGTAAGAAAAACAATCAAGTAAAGCAAAACAAAAGTGAATGGGAAGTGGATAACATTGACATCGCCTGATGAGCTCCCATGTGTGAGGGATATATTCCAGAGAGCTTTCTCTCCTTAACTGAAACACAGCCTTTCAAATGAATGCGCTACCATTTCACCCAGAGCAACCTAGCTTTGAAAACTACAGCCTTTCTATATTCAGGACTAAGAATCATATGTTGGTTTTTCTTTTTTAACCCTGAGAATTTAATACTTAATAATCTTTTCCCCAAGGATTCCTAGCGCATCCTTGCCGGCATGAGCGTGAATTTTAGTTCCCAGACTTAGAGGAGACTTTCAAGGCCATTGGCTGAACTTTCTTCACAAGGAGGTAACAGGCTCAAGCTTGTTACAAGTGTGAGAACTAAAAATAGAAATGGACTAATTACAGAGGGAGCTTGATTTGAATACTTAAAACTTCTATTCTTTCTGTATTTTTAAGAGCTGTGTTCTCCTCTGCAGTAAGGAATTACTTATATACTTAAATATATATATCCTTTAAGGACCAGGAATCTTATCATCAGTGACAGATTTCTGTAATGGCATGTGACTTGTTAATAAGTCCGACCTGTGGTGAGCATCCAGGTAAGACTAACATGCATGTCCACATACAGAAAGGCACAAGGAAGCCTATACTGCCCATTGCTGGTCTTTAAACAAGAACAAAGGTTGAACACCATAGATATAATCATATGCAAAATTTCTAGTATAAAGATCAAGATTCAGGGCTGAGAAAATTGCTTTTCTGTCCAGATCACATTCTGCTTTTCCAGACACCTGTGCTCAGATCCCAGCAACCATGTCAGGTGGGTTCCAAAATTCTCTACATCTGCCTGCAGAGGATCTGACACCTCTGGCCACTGCAGGCATCTGCACTCATGTGTATATGAACCCCTGGCTACACAGATATTTAAAAACAAGTGAATAACTCTAAAGAAAAAGAGAAAATCTATGAAAAAACCTGGATACTCCCATTCAGGAGTTCTAAGTTCTCATCTAGAATAAATAATGGGTTATGTATGATATTTTCTTCAATTTTAATTTTTTTGTTGTTCAAAGAACATCATCCAAATGGAAACATCACTATTCTCTCTTTAAATCATATATCTCCCTTCAGCTATTGCATTTGTGGATATTTGGTCACGTAAAAGAAGGGAGCTCTAGCCTCATTTCTAATATCCATGAGCTCTATCTTCTCTATACTGGACCACAAGCATGCCTCGCTCCCTGCGCCATCATGCCACACTATCTTGGTTCATAAGACAGTGAGAATACTTGCCTGCATTCTCCCATTCCCCTCTCTGTTTCCTTCCCTTCCTTCTCTCCCCTCCCTCCCCTCTCTCCCTTTCTCTTTCCTCGCCTCCCTTCTACTCTGTTCCCATATTCATCTCTTATTTTATTTTTCTTATTCTAGTTCACTTCATTTTTATCCAGGGGATCATGAACCCCATGACATTACATATGACAAAAATCTATTCCCACTCATTTTTTTCTTTCTCCTTGGGGCGTCAAGGCAAATTTATGTACTGGTTTTTTTTTATAAGTATCATATTACTATGCAATCTTACCTTCTTCCTTCTTTAACATTTTTACTGATTTGAAGGACTTGCAAATTGTTTTGGCCTTCACTGTGGGTTTGGGAGCAGGGATGTTGTACCACCCATGGCTAAGCAATGAATCATCTGACTTTTACAGATCCTAGCATGTTACGGTATTCTTGCAGTATATAGAATACAGTTAATTGAATCCCTTATTTCAAAGAACATAGGTTTCAATGAGAAAGAAACATTAATATAATGACACATTAAATAAACAAATCAGATAGGGTGACACATTCTTTTGTTTGTAGCATTTTAGAAGCTAATAAAAGAGTTTGAGGTATGCCTGAGTTAACTAGTGAATGAGTTCCTGATCAGCTTGGGCTACATAGACCTTTTTTCAAAAATACTGATAAACAAAATAATCTGAGATAATCGAATGCGTGGAAAAGTAAACAGTGTTGGGGGTACTTCCTTGCCTCTTGTCTATTGGGAAGGTTCCCTTGGAGGCATAATTTTACCAACAATATTGTATTGAGATGGGATTTGAAAAACATGCCAAGGAGAAGAAAGACAAATGCGTTTCCAGCTAAAGGAGTGAAATTACATCCTTGGGCAACAAAAGGAGGCAATAATGACCATTAAGCTGGATTATCTCAAGCAGTGGGGTGAGGCAGATGAAAATGGAAAGGCAGTCAAGAGTCAATCAGGGTCATGAACCCGAGGCTGCTGTAAATAATGTATTCGGAGTACAAGGAGAACTCCGGAAAAGCTTTGGCTACTTACTAATTTCTTTACAAATAATTAATCATCATGGTTGCAGATGGTTATGAAGTTGGATCAGTGTAAGAGAAAATTCTTGGGAAAAAATATCCACCTATCACAATGTATTTGTATTTTGAACTGCCATACCTAAATTTTCCTAAGACTTTCAGATTAATTTAAATACTTGGTCCAAAAAGTAAGAATTTGTTCACAATCTCCTTCTTTCCTTTGACTAGAATGATAGATGAATAGGTAGAAAGAGAGATAGACAGGAGGACAGACAGACAGACAGACATACAGACAAATTGTCTGATTCTATCATAACTTATTTATGGTGGTGTCCTTGAGTGAATGAATACTATCAAAATTTATGAGTATGATAAAATACTAGTTTATAATCTTCTTTGAAAGAGCTGCCTTTGAGGGTAATATATTAAAATGGCAAACCAGCATGATTAGTGTTTGTGTTTGTATGTCTAAAAAACGAAATTCAATATTTGCTCAGAAAGTAATAGACCATCGGGTGGTACTGCCTTCTTCCATATTTTTCTCAACGTGGACAGGTCTGATCTGTCATTGAAAGAAGACTTTATTTTCAAACTGCTGTCCAGAGTTCATGTCCATCAGTTTGAGATGTGACTGTCTAGCTATGACACAGTACTGTTCCTTCAGCTTTTAAGTCGGCCTTTTCTTTTACCTCCCATGCAATGCCTGCCAATCTTCCCTTAGTGATCTATGCCACATCTTCCTTTTGTTTTTCACTGACTTTTTATCATTGTTTTAAATTGGTCTCTTTCACCAGGCTACTTCCAGTACCATGAAAAAGAAAATCTGCCCATATATATATATATATATATATATCAGAATGAACATGAGCTTTTCCCCTAAAATGATGTTACCTGGGCTTGATTCTGGTGCCTCTAACTCTTTTGCCTGAATATTCACATGCATGTGGTGTGGGAAATCTCAGTCTAATTCACCTGCCCATGACAGTCTTTTTACCTTGCTAAGAAGCTTACTTCTTTTTACCACTGTCAGTCATGACTCAAACTCATCCATCAGCAACAATGCATGGTTTATTCTTCCCATTAGGATGACAGGACCTCTCCAGATAAACTCATTATTTTATATATTAACACAATGTTAATAAGCTAGCTATTTTACTTTGTTTAAGATGTCAATTGATTTGCATACATAAAAATGTATTATTTATGATAGAGGTTTGTCTAGCATCTTAACTCACTAGGAGCCTGCAACTTCATAGTCTTGTGTGACTGCAATAGTAGTTTGAAAGGACAAAAGTTTTTAGATGTAGATAAATGAAGCACCATGTCTCATAAAATAAAAGATATCAATCATCATTTACTGTCTGAAGCTTTATCTAGCCTAAGTGCAAATGAGCATATATATATATATATATATATATATATATATACATATATATACATATACACATAAATAAATTTAATCTCCACAGTAGTTCACTAGAATGTGTATTGAAGCACACAGAGATATGAACACTAATGAAGACAGGCTCCTTGCAATCAGAGCAATTGAGGAGAAAAGCTAAGAACCCAACAACTTGGTCACCAAACTTGAAACATTTAATAACTAAAAAAGAAGGGTAACTGTGTTTTCCTCATTGTCAATAATACTGAAAAGATATTATCCAAGTTTTCTTTCCACGTGGCTTATGCATTTTATGTCACTAAGTGGCCATGCCATCCTTACTCTCATACATAGTGGTTCTTATCTCTATACAGTACTGAAGGAAGCATGCTTTATATTTATAATCCCTACCTGGTTCTGTATCTTGGTCAAGGATGATGGATATAGGTTATAGAGAGAAATGGAATTGATGAACTTGCTGCTATAGTTGTAGTGACTGTGCACTTGTGTCACTGTAATCTTAGAGTTTAAAAGCATGTCTTGAGAGTTAATTTGTCCCATTGCAAGTACTTAGTTACAACAAGAAGAAATAAACAGGTGGCAGTAGAAAGTGTGCACACAATTTGGCAATCTAATCATCAGCTCTTAACGTTGTGTCATAGACGATGTCTTCACTAGAATGGGTGAGTAGGAAGTATCCATCAATTCCACAGTGTTGTTCCTTGTAAATGTCTTCATCTATTAAAACCCAACAGCCTACAAAGTACAATATAATCTCCTCAGATTTTAACGGTAGAATGAATATACTGTGTACAAGCATGGCAGTAAAGGACTCTAACTTACATATGTGTGAAACAGAAGTAGTGAAATTATCAGTTTGATGCCAGCCTGGACTTTCAAGGAAGTGAGGGTGGGATTTAGAACTCTACTATTAAGGAATTGTATTTGTTGATAAATTCTGTGAATACCATACTAACAGGACGAACGAATTGGAATTTATATATGGAAATTTGAATGATTCATGGTGCTACCTAATTTCTGAAATATCTGCAAGCTTATAATATATATCTTCATTAACATAATTATTCTGAACAGGAAGACGTCAAAAATCCCAATCAGATGCTTCAGAACACTGATTACTTAAATATATAGCTAGAGTCATAAATTTAAGTTCCAGAACAACATTAACAATTTTGATTGACTTTTAAAGTACAAGGATATTATGTGTGTGAAAGAAATTATTGGGCATTTTCATACTCAGTGAAATCTATGACATTTAAGTAGAATTTATGTAGACTCCAATAACACGTATATGGCTGTTTCCGAAATAAATAGATTATACTAAGTTCTGAAATTCTTCATACTTAAACTCTCTCTTATTCTTCTAGAAGCTATGTAGTATAGGAACTAGTCTCAGTGAAGGAATTTGATGCATTTGTGAGTTTCAGCTGGGATTTACATGATTTATTCTCTCAATTTATTTTGAATTTAATAATTTTCAAAACAAGTAATAAGGAGTAAACACACACACACAGACTGTGATTAAGGAATACAATTACTGATGCCGATTTTGAAAACTAGAGGGGCTTGTATTACTTCCCATTATGTGACTTCATTTTTTACTTGACACCGTGGTCTGAACTCCCCACTCACTTCCTGAATGTAATTGAGGATTTACTGGAAAGCTTTGGTAATGCTCCAAGTTGTATGGCTACCACTTAGATTCTGTTGCTTCCCTGCTTCATCTGATTTTTGAGGCCTCTTTTGCTCAGATTGGAAGTCTTCAGTTTTCACATTCCTGTGTTTGTATGTAGTTACTAATTCCCTTACTGGGTGCAGAGAGTTGTATTAGTAAGCAGAGGGAACAATCAGGCAGCATAGGTGCATAGCAAGCAAGTGGAACTCCCTGTTCTAATTCTTAAATCCCAACCCTTAGCCTCTTCTCTCCTTTGTCATCCTTGCTGTCTATCTGCCCCCCTTGACTTTACCTTCTTCTGCTCTTGATTTGGTGGTTATACTGAGGAAGTACTTAGAAGTTTTGAAATACACAGGCCCTAAAACATTTAAGACAGTTCAGTTTGAGATTAAGAGCCAGTATGCCAATCCATTACAATAACGGCAGAGAGTCACTCTTTTTTGCTGCAGTTATTGCTTTTTAATATGTCATTCAAAATGAATGAGAAAGTTAAATCTAATTCATTTTAGTTATTTTCCTTCAGAAATGAAGGAATAATGGGAAAGCAGCAGACTAAATGTGTGTGATGCTATTCAATGTTGCTAGAGAGAGTGATGTTGAGAAGAGCTTACAGCAACCATCAGGCTACCTGCCTGTCAAGGGTGGGCCTTAGCTTGCAATGAAGCTTTGAATATTTTACAAACGTTTTCATTAATATCATGCAGTATACAAACTAAAACAAGTAAAATACTGTGAAATAATTTGGTCTAGCAACGAGAGCATATCAATAAAGTAAAGAAACCATAAACAACAGTAAATAACAGTGTGATACTATTAACCAGAAGAGTGGTAGGTGTTCTCTATCACTCTCTGCTTATTACTTTGAGGCAAGTTCTCCCCCTGAACCTGGACTTGTATTTATGTTTAGGACATACAGCCATGCGTTCAAGGGTCAGAATTCCTCTTGTGACTCTGTAGCAAGTGATCTTGGCTACTGAGATTTCCCTGTAGTCTGTCATTAAATTTATGGGAAAGATTATGTTAAGAAGAATAATACATCACAACAAACAAAATACCTTAGTGAACTGGTCATGTGCCCAATATTACAAGAGCCTACACCGATGTAAATGCTTCATAAACGTTGTACATATTCTGTCTGACTTTTACTTTAAAGCCCTATTTTATGAATGGACAACATACCCTAATTCTATTTCTAAGAAGAGGATTTTTTGTCCATTTTTCATTTTTATTAATAATTTTAAAAACTTTTTGAAATTAAAATATAATTCCATCATTTTATCTCTTCCTTTTCTTCTATCATAACCTCTCTTGCAACTCTCCTTAGCTGTCTCTCAAGGATGTGGTTTTCTTTTCTTTAATAGTTGTTACACAAAACCTGAGTCTCCACACAGCAATGCCTCCATTCCTCTGCATATGTTTTAATATCCTAAATATATGCATGCAATTAATTCAACATATATATCTGATTATATATAGAGAGAGACTTATATACATACATAAACATATTATCAGGGCTGATCACTTGGTATTAGATAACCAATCAGAGGTTTCTTCCTTAAAGAAGACGATTTCTCCTTCCCATTCATTAGTTACCTATAGTTTTTGCCTAGTTTTGGGGATTTGTGTGATTTCCCCTATTTGTGAGAGAAGGATTTTAAATTTGAAACTCTTACTTGAGAACTATGTATTTGGAACCATTAGAAAATAATCACGCATATAAGAAACAACGAGAAAAGGCATACATGTGGCTAAAAGCTAGGTCACCTTGACCCTTTGTTGAGGAGATTCATCACTTAGCCCTTTCCCTCAAAATGAGTTCTGAAAAGTGACAAATGAGTTTGTCTCCTGAATGTAATTTGAAAAACTGAACCGTGGGCCCTAGATAAGCACATTTTCAGCCAAGCAGCACAAAGAGTTGAAACTCATCTTGAAGGTAGGACTTGAGCTTCAAGGAGCTCTCATTAACTCTTGAAGAAAGACATGAGAGTTAGGGCAGTAAGGCCTGCACAGTAAATTTGCATGCATCTCATAGAACCAACCAATAATAGTTTCCAAAAAGCCAATGCAATTCAAATATAAATATTTCTCTGAACCAATGATTTCTTTCTCTGTTGGACATCATGAATTTCATTTTAGGTCAGAGGCAGTGCAGTTGGTGTTATAACCGGAAAGAGAAGTGCTAAAGAGAAAGCAAAACAAACCAACAAAAAAAAAGATGGTGCTGAAAACCAACACGTTCAGCAGCCGTTGTGAGTCAACTTACCCCGGTGTGCTTTTCATGAGATGGAGAAGGATGGATGGAAAAGAAAAGCACACAAATGTTAATGGATACATTTCAATCCAAAAAAAGGCATGGAATCAAACAATAGCATCATTTCAGAGGTGATAAATCGCATGGCAGCACAACATGGTGTCTTAGAAACCATTTCAGTAGTGGTAGGACTGTGTTTATTCCGCCACGATACACACTACGTCCACAAGTCTGCTCAGGCTGCAGGCACATCTGACCGTTGACCAATAAGTTTGTATTTAGTATGAATCACTCTGAAACATGCAGGGCCAAATTTTCTTAGCCTCTAGTACGTCCCAGGAAAAAAGCAAAGAACATTCCTTGCTTGGGAGCACAAATGTGCCATTTTATAAATAGGAAAAATTCCTTACAAAACAGCCTACCAGCTATCAAGGCCATCGTTTAAACTCAAGAAAACATGGTGAAGCAGAAAGGCATGCCTTTAGTGGAGAAGGCATTTATTGGAGGGCCAGAAAAATTGGGCTAAAATTTCATACATATTTTGTCAAAACTGTTAACAGGTGCTTTATTCAGTATTATCTATTATAAGGAAAAATTGCGAAGCCCATTATAGATGCAGAATTTTAATTCTAACAAGATTTACAATAATTATTGCTTAAAGAAGACATGTGAAACTGTATTAACAACTGAAGAATGTGTTAAACAACTTGATTAAGCTTCTCCTGTCTTATTATATTTTCTTGTATATGTGCAATAGAATATTAAACCTGTGCCAATTATATGGATTTTATGGGAGACTTGGTTACATGAACAGATATTTGCAAATGTTGCTTATAAAATATTAATTGGGTGATTTATGTATATCTGGATCATCACAAAGCCAAACTCACTCAACTTAGCTTTGAACTTAACCACTTGCTTCCTGGATGTAGTAGAGGCATTTAGAAAATATGGAAGTTAAATAATCCAACAAAAAGCAATGAGAATAACAGTTTAAAATTTCTATGCAAATAATAAACAATTCTTAGAAAAGAAACCATTGCTACAACCCATAAACTATATTCAGTATAACAAAATATGAGGCAGAAATTCTTAGTTCAGAAATTAAGCAAAGTAAAGCATTTCCTTCTATATTGCAAAACTATCATAAGGAAAAGCTTGATGTGTCGTAAACACTCTGCACATGCCTCCTCCAATAGCATTCATTCAGAGAAACAAGGGGGGCTTTGAATAAATGCATGTTCATTGGCCTCAGTTCCGGAACAGCTGCAACAATTTCCTTAAGTTTACTTAGAAACATATATGTCTAAAAATCGGCAACACAATTTCCTAAGTTACTGATTTTTCACATCACATCCAGAAAAGAAATAAGATATGACCTAAAAGAGATACATTATACACTTTCACTGGATTTCTTACCAGCACACCTGTGTGATGTACTTGGAAAAGAGACAGAGTGCAAACTCTGAGCCTTCCAGGAAAACTGACCACTTCATTTGGGACGGATTGTGAACATCAGCAAAGGAATCACCCTCCCCCTGACTGTGAATGATTCATCATTTTCCAATACACTTGTTGATTAAATTTGGGCAAAGTGAACCATTAACTGTCATCATATTTCACTTGCAATGCTTTAAATAATTAGGGATTGCAATGATATAAAAACCTTTGAAATACAAAATAAAAAAATATTACAATAAGCATGAAACAAATCTCAAAGTCAAGTTCATAGTTCAAAAAATTTTGTCTTAACAATGTATTTTATTTATTTTATGTTTTTCATCTAAAGATACCTTTATTTGAACAAAGGAATGGTAAGAAGTTATGTTGAAATTTGTTCTGTGAATTTATCTTTATTGCTTGACTTATCATCAATATCATGAATTTTCTACACTTCCGTAGTTAATGAGTTCTGAGTTGCTATGTTATTTCAGAATATCAAATATTTAAAGTCAGAAATATATTATGAAAAGCATGCAAATGGATAGACAAAAATGACAAATGACTGAGAGATTGTGTGAAAATAGTTTAATTAGAAGATAATATGTATTAATAGAGACGTTCCTCTTTTACATAAGATGTTTATTTTTTCTTTAAAAAACTCATCTCACTCTTTCCTACACTTGTTTGTTAAAATTAAGTTATAAACATTATTGTTTTAATATCTATTCTACTGTGTCTGAGTTATGATAATAGCAAAAGAAATTTTTATTAGGAATATGCTTTCTTAAGTTATGGACATTGGGATGTAATAGTCAAAGAGGAAAAAAACAAATCTAATTATTCATATATTTTTGAAAACTTCAGTTTACATTAAGCCCTAACATTTATCACACAGTGTGTGTGTGTGTGTGTGTGTGTGTGTGTGTGTGTGTGTGTGTGTGTGTGCACGAGCGCGCACGTGCACGTGCGAGTGTGCACATGTATTATTTCAAGGGTGAATCTAACCATTTCAGTTGTCCCATTTGTGATTACACAATCTGCTAGCAAATTCCAACCACTGCTTTTCTCTAAAAGAGTCCAACCAATTTAGGTAGAATATTCAAAGAAAAGCAGCTCACTCAACAAGTCTCTTATTTCTTGGTTCAAGTTAGGGAGTCACAAATATTTTAAATCATTTATTAAGCACAGATTCAGAAACTAGTGGATATTAGTTTAAATCGATGCGTGCAAAAAAGATTGCACTTTTGATTGATTTATTCATGCCCTCAAACTTACTGTTGGTGCTTTCTTAAGGATCATTAATATTCTATCTCTTTTTTTTAGATTTATAAAAGTTAGATGTTTCCATCTAGTTAAAGATGAGATAAGATTTGAAGGAATTAATCAAAAATGGCCTTGTATAATGGTAGAAACTGCTTTGGATTTGGAGAGTAACCTAGTTTTCTGGTGGTATTTTCTCTCTGTGTCGCTGACCCTTTCATTGACTCACTGATGAGCAGAAGATGCATGTTGCGTTACTGGAACAGAATGGACTCACCACCAAGAATTGAAGAAAGAGGAAAGAATATCAGGGAGAGAAAAATATTATCTCAGGAGGCAGGGCAGTCTCTACTAATGAATGTGCTACATTTTCCCTACAGAGACTTTCTCAGCAGCTCAGACAGTCCTAGCTACATAGTAGAAAATGCAGATTCACTGATGGCTGCAGACATTACTCATAAATATGACCAAATGAAAGTGGAGTAAGAAATTTAAGGTAATTTTTTTCTCATTTTACTGAATATGTGTGTATTCAGTAATAGGGAAAATGGAGGAAGGAAAAAGGACACTGACTATGGAAAGAATGACATTTTTAAAAAATCATTGCTCTAAATTGTAATAAGACTGTGGTTAGTAGAAAACGATATGGGTTGAGTGGGTGAGTTCAGAACAATAAGTAGGATCTAGTGCCTAGTGAGCCTTACTAATGAAAAACGAAAGGTCTAGAAGTTACAGATATTCATCATCACAACATCACAACACTATTTTAAATAACTTTTGTTTGTTAATAAAGGCTTCAAGTGAATACAGTTCTTTAAAGTCCATTTTAAAAGGTTATGAAATCTTTATTTGTCCTACAATTTAGCTTATTTCTTTGCAAAGAAATTTAAGGCAATCAATCCACAAATTAAAGTTTAGAATAGGTAAAATTTACAGGACACACCATTGTATGTTTGCACATGTATGTGTTTACATAGTATATAAAATTTTAAGGGAGAATCCTTTGAGTATAAAACTATGATTCCATAAAATGATGGCATGCCAGTAAGTAAACTGTGAAAAATCTAGCTCTCCAAAAACTTAATGAACTGTAGCTACTGGGAATTAACTTGTAAGAGCAAAGGGAGAGAATATCATAATTAGGATATATTATGTGAGCAAAAAATCTATTTTCAATAAAAGGCAAAAAGAAACATAGTTACTATTGTATAGGTGTTTCCTTCATACCTGCAAGTACATGTTTGGATAGTAGGGAAACTCAGACACTGGAAGCTTACAGAAATTATGAAGCCCTGAGCTCACAAATCTTAAAAGGCTCTGCTAAACCTCTACAATCGTGGTTCTCAAAGTGGGAGTGGCAACCTCAATGGAGTAACTAAGACTATTAAAAATCACAGAGATTTACATTATGATTCATAGTGGTAGCAAAATTACAGTTGTGATGTAACAGTGAAAGTAATGTTAAGGTTGGGGCTCATGACAAGATGAGGAGTTGCATTAAAGGTTGAGAAGCTCTGGACTACAAGCTGCATGGGGAGCATCTTCAGGGATCAAATTTTCATGAGTCCCCACTCATCTTGAGTTAGACTTTTTAGTTGATGGTAGCTATGTTTGAGTTACCTACACTTCTTTAGGTAACTTTTGGCTTTCCAAGCTTGATTTAGAGGGACTGTCTTTTGCTTCTTGTCAATGTTCTATGTGTGATGAACAGGTATAGGTCTCCCAACGGAAGGTCATAAAAAAGTAGAAATAATTTGTAATCCTACAACTGTAAGAACAAATATAGAGAAATAGCCTATATTGTCAGCACAGACTTTGTGATGTAACTAGTGAGTTTCTTTATTTAATAAAGAAAACCAATTACGTTTTTACTACTAAATTTTGTATGTTTTAGAGAAATAAAAACTTTAGATTGGTTCATTCATGTGTTTAAATTACAGCATGGCTTGTTTTTAGTTAACTTAAATATTCTATCAAGCAATGGAATATGTGTAATGTATTTATGTATGGATTATAACAAAAGGATTATTTTTATAAACAACCACCTCTCCTGGTTTGAATCTATAATTTTACTGCAAGTTTACTCTTAAGAAAGAATTTGTAATGCAGGTTCTTCAGAATAAGTATCCAACAATGGCTTGTCACCCACTATGTATACTACAAAACATCATATATGCCATCCATGGTCCACTTCATACTACACTATATTCATTTAAATCATTTTATAGTTAAATCATAATATGTTTATTGTGTTGTCCTTGTTTAGATCATGTATTGGCAGATAACATTGGTGTGACTTCAGGGATGTAACTTCTGACCAGTCAGGAAGACTTTATGAGAAAAACAGTTTCTAGGTCAAAGATTCTTTGTGATATAAGAGTAACACACATAAAATAAACAGAAAAATGTCTAGCATTGCACATTTCCAGTGTTCACTGTGCTTATTGGGTAGTTGATGCACATAAAACAGATATGTTCAAGATTACAATAGAAAATATGAGGAAGGAAATGAAGCAGAAGAAATGTACACAAAGCAATAGAATAAATCATAACCAATAAATTGATAATAAGCATCTAAAACTACGATGTACAACATGATATACAGAGCAATGGTAATGAGATAGACACCTGGCAATGTGAGGAGGATGTACAGGCTACTTGAAGACATTTGAAAATTATCATGATTCCAGGGAATGACTGAGGGATTTTAAGCAGTTTAGAGATATGATTTGGATAAATTTCTCTATATGAATGGTGAATAGTGGGCTATAGGAAGGCAACTTGGAACAAGAGAAACTTATATTTTATGAGAATCTCAACTACAAAAAGCATATAAACTTGTCTAAAAAATTAAAAAGAGGTGTAAACAGCAAGAATTAAAGTAATGTTAGGAGCACAGTGAGGACTCTGGACAGAGAAAAATATGAACAAAGCAGAAGCCTGGAACAAAGCAGAATCTAGTCAGTTTATAAACTGACTAGAAGTTAATATCTGTATTTTGAAGATGTAAAGATTTCCTCCTTATTCAAAACCAGATTCTAAACTTGAATTCAGATAGTTTTGAAATATATTTTAAAGGCAATGAATAAGCAAATCAGTTAGATAAAAAAGAACCCAAATGTTCTTCTGAGTATAGTTCATCTCGCAATTGACTCCAGAATCTTAGAGCTTTGAGAAAATAAAGAACATATAGTTCAATCTCTCAATGAATAATGAATAGTTAATTCACCTATTAAAATCCTACCAAATACACTTGATTGCTTAGTCTGGGTTGAATATAATTAAGGGTCCACATTCCCTTCCAGGTGGTCAGTACTTTCTTCTCTGGTCTGTAATGACCAGTGTCAGTCTTAGACTTGGCTCAAATTCATCAGTTTAATAATCTCTGCCTTTGGCTCAAGTTCTAATCAAAGGACCAGAATAGGACTTATTTGGTTAGTATTGCCCTTGACAGCACCTGGGTTCTCATTCTACACATTGAACATATCCTCAATCCTTGCTACTGGGGTTGGAAAACATGCCTTGGTGTCTTCTAACTCTTCTCAGTGATGTTCCTCTGAGTACACATGATATTCAATGCAATAATGTTTCCCAGACCTTGTTCAAGGTCCAGTTAATATCTAGTTAGTACATAGAATTTTGACCCTTCACCACATGTTTTGACTGGAAAATTCTTTACTGGGTATTGTTCATTTCCTTGTTTTACAAAAATCATGCTCCCAACTCTGAGAAGCTGTGAATATATATGCACATACATCCATTTATGGCAGTCTTGCAGTTGATAGCAGGATGAAATAAAGATCCCTACTGAAATTTATAAATGTTGAATAACTACAAAACTTATCGAAAATCTTGGGTGCATTTTTTGGGCATAGTTTGACAAAATCTGTTCTTATTTTAGCTGCTAATCATAGTGCCTTGCCCTCACTTTGCATTTCAGTCAGTCATCATCAGACCATTTGTTCAGATCCTTTTGTCACAAAGGTCATTGGTTTTAATCTTGAAGAATAAGTTTAGAACAAGAGCAATTGATGACTTTCAGGCTGAACCACATTTGCTATTCTCTCCCAAAGCTTGTGACTTAGATCAGTAGTCATGGAACCAGAAGAGCTTAAATGCAATCATTTGTCTCCATGTCTGTTCCTTTAGATATTTTTTGTCATAAATTGGGAATGTCAATAGTCTATATGACAATTATTGGGATATAACAACACTAAATGAATAAATGAAGTGTTACCACTTGCCAAAGTAATCCTGCACTCATTTTATTTAGGACTTATTTAGTCAAATTAATAATAAGCTTTTTTAGCAAAATTAATGATAGGATTTATTTAGAAAATAAGGTTATTCTAGCATTTGTAAAAACTTAGAGTTTAGTTTCTAATTAGCTTTTATTATTTAACCTTTTCTAGAGCTAAATACTTCTTGAAAGCAACAGTATGTTTGATAATATAAAACTTGATGCTTACTCTGTAATGTATTGTTACAATAATGTTGGCTCTAACTAGCTCATTTTCTTGTCTGTTTTTCTCATTCTTGAAATAGATCAGATATGTCTAACCACATAAAAAAAATTACTACCAGTTTTCTTAGCTTTGGTTTTCATGAAAGAACACAGCATTGTATTTCACGGTTAGTCTTTGTGTCATATTATTTAGGTTCGGGAAAGACTTTTTTGATTGTCCTTGGTTGGAGCACAACAGATCTCTAAAATAATATCTTGCTCTTAATACAGGCACAAAGCCACACTCTGTGCTCTGAGAAGGAAACTGGAACATATTTTGTCAAAGAGATATTGGGCTTAGGTTCCTAAAAGTTATACTATAATAGATTATTTGAGTTGGCTGTCCAACAGCAGACCCTTAGTGACTGCATGAACCCTCAGCAGTAGCATATCCTTGCTCAGTATAATTTAATTGGGTTTCAAGACTCCAATGGAGTGAGGAGGAATGGTTGTGCTTCTAAAAGCACAGTGCAGAAATATGATCTCTTATTGTTATCTAGAAGGACCTTGGCTCTGATGTCTCAGGGATCCATGAAAGGCTCAGTTTCTACCCAGTCGCTCCTTCTTTCTGCTTTATGTAGCTAAAGTCTACATAAAATATGTTCACGTCTTTGAACACAAGTTCTTGACTACAACTCGTTTATAAGTTAAAATTGGCGCATAGTCACTTGCTAAATATTTATTGAATAAAAATATTATGGAGTTTTGTGGGACCTTAGAGTATAAATAGTTTAAGTGACATTTACTTTGCTTAGAGATATGCTTACTCTGAACCTCTGAAATGCCAAGGATTAAAAGTTTAGCATCTCCAAACATAATAAAAATTATGTGTAGGAGTGGAGCCTCAGGACTGTGATGAGAATAAATTAATCATATCTATAGAGCTTCCCTTCGAGCCCTTTGAAGTTCTAATATAAAGATTCATTGGTAGTGATTAAATTTGATTGCCATGCTCCAAGGGAAATGATAGTTCTCTGGAGAGGATACAAAATCAATGTTTATTTAGTAGTGTTAACAATTCAGAAGGATGTACAAAACTAAACTATGCAATAATAATGTATCAGTGATGCTATAACTGAAAAAATGATTAATAGCTCAGTGTGTCAAGCCTCATGCAATACTTTTCAAGTATGTATTAAGATATAGGAGACTTTAAACAAATACATATATATTTCACTAAAAATGTTAGAACTTTGGCAGTCTGGGGAAAAATAACCATAAGGATTTAGCAATAATGTCAATGACGCATGATTTTGTAGATAAATATCCACTGAGTGACATCTCTGTTGGTTTTCACAAGTGTCCTACTTACTCACTTTGTCTTCAGAGTTAGAATAATAATGTTTCATTATTCCTGAAACCGTCTTTAGCTTTAGTCCAGTCAATAATATAATATGTTCTTGGGGTCAAAAGAGACACTACAAATGTGAACTCCTTGGGTCAATATGCTGAATGGTCTAATCTGACAACATCCCGGAAGGAAAATGTAAGGAAGATTGTAAAATATACATAAACTGCATAATGGGTGGGTATATAGGTCATTGCTAGAACACCTTTCTAGCACACATATTGTTCTTTGGCATTACAATAAATAAATAAATAGACATATACTAAAAGAATTTTAGAACCTCAAGCATTAAGATCACCAAAAGGTCTAAAAAAACACCAAATAATAAATTGTAATATAAATTTTATATACAATATGAATTTATATACAATAAGAATTACCATTATTAATATTAAAGATGACTGGAAGAAGAGCACTCAGTTAAAAATTATTGAGAATATGTTTAAAGCAATAATTCTGAACCTTTGATGATTATTTGATGGTTTTTAATTATAAAGTCTCTTTTAAAAATCTCCAATACCTCAGGGAATTCGGTCCTCCCTTATTATCATCACATTTCTAAGGATGGACAGATAAGAAACAACGTGCTAAATATGTTAGGGGGGGAGTGTAGAGATTAAAAATCTGATAAAATAGTAGTAAAATAAAAATAATATTTTTTTCCAAAATACTTTTGCATGCAAGAATACTGAGAATACAAAAAAGTTATTGTCTTTAGTGTATCATATTATCACATGATGAAATTTTAAACTTTACCATTAAGATGGCATAGGGTTTATACCTGAGACTTTGGAAGACGGTGCCTAGCAGCTCTCTAACTGATATGCACTCTTGCCAGATATATGCAAGCTCCATTTTAACAGCCTTATGTTGATATTTGATCTAAACTACTTTTGTTTATAATCAGACAAATTATTAATTTAGGAAAGAATGATGGTTTCTCTTTATTGGCAATGGGATGGTGAAATTTAAGAGTCAATTCAATGGAACCTAGATTCAAACATTAGGACAGACCTCTGGGTGTGCATTAGAGAAATTTTCTTGAGTAGGTTAATTGGAATGGAAAAACCAAAGACAGAGGTGGGTGGTACTTTTGCCAGGGCTGAGATCAACTTCTGAATAAAAAGAACAAAGTACTTTGAACATCAGTATTGATTACTTTCTAACTGTAGATGTGATTAGACCATCTTCCTCTTGCTCCTCCAAATATGCATTTCCTATAATTAAGGACTGTAATGCAGAAACTGCCAACAAAAATGACCTTTTCCTTTGTTAAATGACTCATGTTAAGTGTTTTGTTACAACAATGAGAAAAGCAACTAAAATAAAAGTACTAGCCAAACATAACTTTCCCTAGAATTTGGATGAATTGAACCTTGTTTAGAAATTGAGGTTGTTTTGTTTTGTGTTTTTGCCTAATCTAGTCAGCATTTTGTTGATCCATATTACTCTATGCTGTTATGTTTAATATTGGTGTGGTTATTGCTAACTTTTAAGCTCTCCTAAGCAAATACCTTAAGGTCTTAAACAACTGGCTGGATGACTGAGAAAAGGAAATGAATGAGTGCTTAATGATCAGGATGACAGACACAAAAGTGACAGTGTAAAATTCTTATTTCTATCTGCTCTTAATGTCAGTTTTAGATGAGCTCTTCATTTTCATTGTACAGAAAAATGCACCCATAATCCAGTGAAATAAGAAAGACGGTGATGGGTAAGATCTAAGCATCACAACAAATGCAAAGGGGATCTCACATGACAAACATCACAATATTGCATGAACACTACGTTTTATGAAGAAATTTCTCAACCTTTAAAGACTAAGAGAGTGAAGGCAGGAAACCAATGAAAATTCACGACTTTGAGTGAGGACCCCCAGGACTATAAATGTGTAGAATATACAAATAGTTGAGTTTCAGCCTGAGCACGAGCCACTAATATATAATGAGAATAACTAATTGGAAATAGCGTGATGTGGAGATAATTGATATATAATGAAACATCCTTTATAATAAAGGTGTAACACAAAAATACTGTTTCAAGCAAGTACCAAGTCAATGTAAGCATTTCGCCATGTCAGATCTCACTACACTGGCTATATATAATGCCACTGGGTTCTTGTTATGGAGTAGTCAATATAAAATGAAATGTTCTCCGTATTTTAATTGATTCTGTCCATTAGTCAGACTTGTTTTAAAATTTCAGGTTTCTTTTCTATTTATAGTAAACTAATCAGAACATAAACAAAGAAAATAATCATTTTTCTTAAAAGAATGTTCACCACAGATAGCCATGAAATTAGAAATTACACATTACTTAAGGATGACACACATAAAGATATTGGAAGCAGTTTATGGCAAATACTAATATTTTTAAGTTGTCAGCACCTAAATAAGAAACATTTCATGACTGACCCCTTAATCCTATTCAAGATAAAATATTCTCAAGGACTTTCTTCCCGATTGTATTTCTATTGGGTCTGGGTAGTTTGTGTAAATTGCCAGTTAATAAATTATTATGTTGATGATGTCTTGTGCAAATTCCTGTTATTGGGAAATGCCTGGAATGCAAGACAAAAGACAAAACGTGAAGTACCTGGACAAACCTGTGCTTTGCCACAACAAAAATAACGGACCACAAATTGATAGCTAGAGAAACGACGATCCTTTGGCAGGAGGACGGAGAAATATAAAAACCATTGAAACAATGCAATGAACCTTTAGAAAGCAGTGATGGAGCAGCTCAGAAGGAGACTTGATAATAACGTGAAATTATTATGCTTTTAAAGACCATGCTTTCAGGATGATGACTTTTTGTCACTAAAATGCTACTATGCTGCTAAAAATATGTTATTCATGGAATCCCTCTCTAACAGCTGTTGAAATTATAATCTTTCCAACTTTACAAGTCATTTCCATGTTCCATATTACATGTGAATGGAAAGATGCACTATCGTTTCCTGGCAGATGCAAAACAATCTGTTCCCGCCTATATTAAGCTTATTTTCAGTCAGAGGAATATTTTTTTCTTGACTTTTAAATCTTCCTTTATGAAGACTAAACACATAATTGTCCTGAGGGAAAAAAACAAAATTTCACTCTCACTTTGTCATACTAAATCAGAACTTCATTTAACTGCAATAGTGCCCTATATGGCTGCCGGTACTACATGTAAGCAAGTTAGATGTAACTCAGTTTTGAAATCAGTGCTTTTTGTCACTAGTTTAAATTGTGTGGTTTATCTTTGGGAGAGTTTACACTCATTTCTAACTTTAATTCATTATTGACACACGAACTCTGAGTTGCTTGAGCTAATACCAGGAAAGCTGTTAAGTAGGTTTAATTCCCATTCATTTTTTTTTTTCTTGAAGTCCTTGTAAAAGAAAACGGTCAAGGCTGGTGAAGCATTGGAAAAATGAGGAAAAACGATCCCCAAACGTACTTTTTCTTCAACCGTCTGTCCTTTTCGGCTTGAGTTCCAAGTTTGCCTAAGCCCAGGGACTCCTGCGCTGCGGCTTCAGTCTCCATGAAGCCCCCTGTGAAGAAACGACTTGAGATCAAGACTCAGGTATTTGTCTGTCCTGAAGTAAAAGTCTCAAAGGCTTCTTGGAGCCACTACTCAGAAACACTCTTTCTTTTAGGTTTGCCCTTGGATCACTGACTCAACAGACATCAAAGGACAGAGCTACACCTACAACATCTCTGAAATAAGAAAGTCAATACAAGAAGAAGTACTGACTGTTGTCCCTTTATTTTCCAAAGCATCCGTGTGGAAGGCAACATATATGTATGAATACCAACAGACAGCTGTACGGTACTCAATGTTCCAGCGGAAAGCAAGAGTGAATACTTGATTAGCATGCTCGCCATGTCTCATTTACTGTCAGAAAGGTTCTGCTAAAGAGAAGCCTAGACATATGCTTCTGTCCCAAGTTTAAAGAACACAGAGGCCCTTGCTGGCTTTTAAAAGTTCTGCATCTGGCCTTCCTGGAACTCACTGTGTTCAGTCTGCTAAGTCTTGTACTGTGAATCAGAAGTCTTTTGCATTCAGGGACGGCCTTTACTTTGAATTTTTTATGTGTTTGAAAAAAAATTAAGTCTTTCTAAAAGACCTTAATAAGATTATCTTCACCTAGTATATTATTTGAATAGTAGAGTCAGAAACTATAGTATATGTAATCTTGGTGTGAACAAGAGAAATTTTGTGTGTGTCATTTATGGATAAACCTATCTTACACTATTTATTTCACTCCACAATCCTGAATGCATATTGATTCATAAATTTTTGATTATATTAAAAATGAGGGCTTAATACTATACCTTACTTTCTCTTTGATATTTTGAGTATGTAAAAAAATGAAGTCACATTCAAAGAAAATTATTCATATTTTACAAGTAGAAGATAAATATATGTAGAGGCATATATATATATACATACATTTGTACATATAAATTTTAAATAGAAGAGATTTAAGTTATATTTAAGCATAAAACTTCAAATCTTCAAATAATACTATTCTAATACTAACCATAATTTAATATTTAGAAAATGTCATCCTCCAAATTTAACCAACATATCAGAAGAAAGCCATTGAAGACAATTTTACATATCTTTTGCATATCTTCTTGTTTGCAATTTGAGGACCTGACTGTGATATGGTTTCTCTCACTCACAGAATGAACTGGGAAATTAGTTAGTACTGTTTTTCATAATTTATTCTTACATTTAATTTGTGAAGCTGGATACTATTAATACAGAATCTTGATATAAATTAGCTCTTAGCCTGATAATCTTATTACTGAACTGAATAATTGTAAGAAGGTTCTTTAATCAAAACGCATCAGTTACTGTTCAAATTCAATTTAGCACTGCGAAGATACAAGGCCAAATTTATTTTATTCATTATATTCATGTGCAATTAATGCAGTGGAAAGATTTTTCTGATGAAGGAGACTCACTGTGGCTCTTACTTGGAAAGTCATTCACTGGCTAACTGAAATTCTCCTAGGAATCATTTTCAAACCTGAAAATTTCCATTATGCCTAGTGACAGAATATTTTACTTTATTTCCAATGTGCCATCCATAAATTATCATCTATAATCAGAGTGCAACAATAAAAGTGTTCTCTTAAAGTGGAGATGAAGTGAACAATTGACTTAAAACTCATAAAATTCTTCATTGGTCCACATGGTTGCACCACAAATTGATGCAGCAAACCATTCAATGCTGATGACATACTTTCAATTTTCAGGTTGTTGGATGAATCACACATTTTTTAAGAGTAATATAAGGAAAATTAACTTATGATTTAAAGTTTTTCAAGAACTCAACTTTTTATATAAAACATAATCATTTTTTAAGCAATGGAAATTTTGGAAGAAAAAAAATTCTATAATGAGACTGCACAAATAGGTTTTCTTGCTTCCTGACTTTGGAGGAGTTGATATATTTGTTACCATAATTAAGCATAACTTCATATATTCTGATCTAAAAATTCATAGTCTCTGAAAGTATAAAAACAAAGTTTAGGTTTGTAGGAGTGTGTATTTTCTAGGTTTTAAATTATATCTTTGATATCCTGATAAAATGGAATTTTGTTGGAAAAAGCCCTAATGCTTTAGTATTTTATTATCAAATTCAACTGATAATAAGTATAAAAATATTTATGTACAAAGGACAAACAAAAATATTTTAAAGAGGAAAGGTAAATTATAGAATCTCAGATAAGCATATACACTAAAATGTTAGTAAATAAAGATCTCTATTTTAGCAAACATTTAATGACACAATTATGAGTTATACAATATATAAAAAATAACAAAGAATTTGATAAAGCCCATGATAGGTCAGAAAATTAAAAAATTAAACATTTTGACTGGTATGTAAACATATTTAGAAGTAGATTTTCATTTCTGGATATCAACATGTAGCAGAATGAAAATAGCTCCATATCTATCACCATGCACAAAACTCAAGTTCAGATGGGCCAAAGACCTCGACATAAAGTCAGCCACACGGAACCTCATAGAAGAGAAAGTGGGAAGTACACTTGAATGCATTGGCACAGGAGACCACTTCCTAAATATAACCTCAGCAGACAGACACTGAGAGAAACTATTAATAAATGGGACCTCCTGAAACTGAGAGAATGAGAAAAGATCTTCACCATCCCCACATCAGACAGAGGTCTGATCTCCAAAATATACAAAGAACTCAAAAAATGGGTCATCACTTGCTATGTTATATTTCTTATTGCCTAAGGATTCTTTATGGGAAATCAAAAGCCAAAGGTTCCATTTCAACTACCCCATTCAGTTATGTTTATCACACAGTCACATGCATGCATGCATATCAACTAGTCATAGGCTATGATGCTTTGTGTCACTAAACACCGTGGATGCCAGGGAAGTGATTTTGAATAATTTTATTATTAAGTAAAATTTAAGATCAGAAGCAGAAATACTTTGTTGCTATAGCAGAAAATTATGCCCAGGTGATGGGGCATTGCTTATAAATAACCGTTTCTCTAATAGAGTAATCCCAGAAGATGTTTGAAAATCTGCATAACTCTACTAACATTTACCATTAGAAGCAGCTCAATCTTTTCCTAACAATTTAACTCTAAAGAGGAATATACAGGAAGATCTCCTCCCTTCGCTGCGTCCTGGTCAGGATGGAGGATATAAAGCTTTCTGCTCCCCACTGTGATGTTCATGGTCTAGCCTTCTCAAGCTCCTTTGCATAAGAGTTGCTTTGGTCATGGTGTCTCTTTACACCAATAAAACAGGTACGAAGAAGATATTCCATTGTATCAAAGTGCCAGTGGTTTATATTTTATTTCAGAAATTTCAATTGATAAATTGATTCATAACTTCTGTATGAATGAATGTATGAATGTGCATGTGGTCTTTCTCATGATCATATACTTACCTAGCGTCATTTAGTTCATGTATTCATATTATCAGAAACTGATAACTTATCCTAGCCAAACTTCTAAGGCTTTATTTCCTCCTGCTAATCTCATCTTTATTTCTGGGAGTTATTAACAAAAAGCTGTGATAGCATTTATGTGTCCTCCATCTTTTATCCCATTGTTATTTTGTCTGACATTATAGCTCCTATTGGTGTATGTAGGCTTTAACTCTATTTGCAAAAAATATTTTAAGTTCACATAATTAAGATTTGATATTTATAGATGTTCTAAGTGACAGCATATTCTTCTATTTCTTTTTGCCTAGTGAATTTGGGTATCTGTGTGATGTTTATACATATTTTTGTAGATGAATGTATATGAGCATATCGGTGTGCATGAATGTGTTTAAGTGTGTGTATGTATGTGTACATATGCATGTGCTTGTAGTTGTTTTCCTTAATCATTCTTCATCTTATCTTCTTGCTTGTGTGTCACACAGGGAAGTTTACTGATTTAGTTAGGGGAGCTGTCAAGTGATCTCCATGGAGACACCTACCTATCTCTGACCTTACCAGTGCCGGAGTTATAAACATTTCCCAACATGCTGACTTTGACATGTGCTCCAGGGATCTGAAATCAGGTCCTCGTAACTACTTGTTTTCCATTTTATCAACTGAGCTATCTCTCTAGCTCCTTTTATGTCCTGAAAATTACTAAGACTTTGTTTACTAATCAGTAAAATATGGATGGCAATCATAATGCTTTAGTAACTGTGTTAATGCAACTTCGTCATATTAGTTTTTAAATAGTCCAGCTATTGCTATTAACAAGGAAACCTAACAGTTGATTGTCTTACAATATTGTTTCACTGTAACTTTTATTGAGTATGAGTCAGCTGCACTAGCTTTACAAAGCTGGTTAAATTGAAAGCTCACTAGGTATGACAAGGAACTTACAGCTGAGAAATGAAATGCAAGGACACTCAGAGTGACAAATCCCACTGGGAGTAGAAAGTGAAAACCCTGTACTTACGAAGCTGCCCGAGTCGGGCCTTTTCTTTTTTACCAAACAAGCGCCCTATTGAAGACTTGATTCCTTTCTTCTTGGGGGCTTTGTGAAGAGAGTCTTGGCTGCTATTGGCACTGCCAAGCCCAAGGCTTTCTGGCTCGAGAGAGGCAGATAAACTGCTGCAAAACACAAAAGAGGAATAACTGCTCATTCTGAGGCACTATCCACAAAGAACACAAGGCATCTTTCCTTTAGAAGTGACAAAAAGGAGAAACAAGGAAATTTAAAATGTGATTTTTCCCCTTTCCCCCTCATCTTTCTCCAAGTTATTGAAATGCATCTTTCTTGGTTGCATGGGTCTCCAGATTTTCAGTAGAAAAAAAATAACATTATTTTGTTCCAGACCTCTTTTTTCCCCTCTATTTCCTATATATCATCAAATTAATCATCCACCTTAGCCCAATTTAACATCTTTATATTTAGTATCTGTTTATTGAGCATTTGGTCCATTATTATTGCCACACAGTTTTTTTAACTTTAAAGTGAATGACACAAGGCATTCTTTTAATTGTGAAATTGAAGTTGCTAACTTTTGTCTTCATTGGGGTTGCTTTATCCATCCATTCTTTCTCTATTGTTCATGAGAGACAAATTCATTTATTATAAATGCCATCCTACTGAGATCTAGAAGCAACACATTACAAATGCTCATCACTGTCCTCCTGATCTATGGCTATCAATAAAATACTATTTTGATGCACAATAAACTGAAATGACTTCCAAATGGTTGATCAATTCTCTATTCCAATAAGTATGTCTAACAGTGTCTTACAACAAGGAGTTCACCAGATATTGCTGTAACATTGTATACTTTGCTGCTCTATGTAGTCCTTAAACTTTACTCATACACCGAATATAAAATTGCGTTTCTACACTCTACCCTCCATAAATAAAAGTTTCTCATATAATAATATATAATCCTCTGCTCTTGAGAAATAAAGAAGTACTAATTTTGAATGTAGTAATTGAAACTGATCAAATAGATACAAATATCTGTCTGCATAAAAATTCCACTTTTCAAAACCATTTGTCATAAAGCTACTAATTAGAAGATGTGCTGATTTTTAAGTCATGCTGCTTGTGTTTAGAAATGCTGTTGCCATTGACAACCAGGGAGCGGTCTGGGGTGTGAGATGTAAACTGAATGCTGAGGCACATTGGTGCTCTTGATTAGAGAGACCAACCTTAAAGTTTTAGCCATTTGGATAGGAGACTATGACGAAGTCTATGGAATATGAAATGCTTCCTCAACATTTTTAAAAAATATTTTGGTTTGAGTTCATTTTAATGCTAAGGTCTTTTTACCTGAGGACTTAGAATCAATGCAGTAGCATAGATATGCAACAAAAGAAGCCCAGGAATAGATTTTTCATATCTCACTTTCTCTTACAATACACTACACATTTATAGTCTTGTCCCAGAAATCCTATAATTTCTATCACTAGTCATCGATATAATAGGAAATCTCTTCTAAATATAGAAATGTAATTTGCATATGGACTTGTCACAAAGATACAAAAATGTTATCTTGCTAATTTTAAAAGCTGAAGTTAGATATATGATTGGAAATTTTTATATGTCACAGAGATATGGAGAAAGGAAAAGCAGGAAAAGTGCCTAATAGAGAATTATATTTCATATTAAATGAAATATAATTACGTTATGAAATATAATGAAATATAATAGTTATGTACATCTTAACTTTATTGTTAATTACATATATGTATATATATATATGTATATATACAAATGTCATGTCTA
Organism: Myodes glareolus; assembly: GCF_982192425.1. NCBI lineage: Eukaryota > Metazoa > Chordata > Mammalia > Rodentia > Cricetidae > Myodes > Myodes glareolus. The sequence continues at coordinate 24,624,505 of NC_142051.1, forward strand.
TACATGAGTGTAGAGTGCTTGTAGAAGCCAGTAGAGGGTGTTGGATCCCACAGAGGGAGAGTTATAGGCATTGATGAGCTGCGAAATAGGTGCTGGGAAGCAGTCTCTGGTCCTCTGCAAAAGCAGTAAGCACTCTTAACAATTGAGACATTTCTTGAGTCTTATTTTTCTATGAATAATACAGCAGTTTTTTGGACAACAGTGATGGAAGAGGAAGAATTTGGGGAAGAGAATATTTAATGTGTACCCTGCTTGGGTCTTACCTCCGGGCATCATTGTGGTAGGAAGAAGGGAGTGTATGAGTCATTCTGACGGCTCTGGGTGTTGGGGGAGGAGAAGTTTCACATTTAATTTTTGCTTTATCCTCCCGTCCATCTTCTTCCACCACTGCAATCTAGAAACAGGAGTAGTGCATCCAATGAGCTAATTATAATTTCAACCGAACTTGCCTCAAAGCAAGAATCATTAATGTAAGGGTACTAGAGTATTCTAACACAAACAAGTATGTATTACACAGGCAAATTGATATTATTAATGATGTGATTTTCATATATTTTTAAGAGTAAAAATAATATATCTTTAAAACTAATGAATTAATTATATAAAATATGGTTTAAGAGTAAAAAACTTCATATATCAATAAAGAGCTGTTCTTGCCATATATGGATACACACACTTTATTTTCAGAACTGCAGACTGAATCCATTACCTCTCACATTAAGCAAGCATGCATTTGAGCCACCCTCGCAGTCCCTGAATATATGTTCCCTACAGAAGTCTCTAAACACATTTCAGAAAATGTACTGAAAGAAAGGATGTTATGCCTAGTAAGGATCTCATGAGAAATACATCCTTACTCAAGAGTGTGGAAAAGGGGAAGGCAGAGGATAAAATATGATTTATCAGAAAAAGTGATTTAAATTAGTCAATAAATAAAAACATAACAAGCATGCTTAAAATATGCAGTGGGTTATAAGAAAGATAAATATTTTTCTGGGGAGAAAAATGAAAGGTAGGAACATAATTCCTGAAAATTGTTTGATTTCATTATGGGTAATGGGGAATTTTGAAAATAAGCACAAAACAAAACAAAAACCAGAAAAGATGAGAAGCATGTTAGTAAAGAATAATGTTGTTCAGAACATATGAAACTACTCAAAATTCAGAGAGGGAAATAACAAAATGATGACTTTAAAAAATTTGGCAAAAATCAGTGTCACCATTGCACAACACAGTTTATTTAGAGAAATCAAGTTATGGAAAAAACTACTATGAATGCATGATTCTGGGAATACACATGAGAGGTTCTTATGTGGCCACAGCATAACTGAGAACTGTGTTCTGCAGAAATGCCTTGCTTGTGTCTACACTGAGTATACTATATACATGTATATATATATATAACTGAATCTTTGCCTAGAAACCAGAAACGATGTGATTTTAAAACCTTTGCTCTTTGGATCATATTTAAAACTAAATAATACATAAACACATCAGTATTTATATTTTATGCTAGTAAAATAATTTTGAAAATAGTATTTTAAATGCTTTGTAGAAAAAAAAGATACTCAAGTAGTAAACATATAGAAGTTATTAACAGTACCTTTCTCCGATGTTTTCTTAGATCACTTGGCTGCAACAGGCAGTAATAAAAAGAAGCATAAAAAAGGACTAATTAGTGATTACCATCTGATAATATTACAGTTTGGTTAGTATCTATAACCTAGCTGTCATTATTTTTCATTCCATGCTTTCCTGAATTTATATCTTTTAATCATCCTAATATTGATTATATAAATTTTGAACTTGAACTTTTTCCAAAAAGGTTATTCTTCCCCAACATTTTATGTAGATTAAAGACCATCTTACTGTAGAACTTTATAAAAACACCAAAGTTAGAAACAGAGTTTTATTGAGTGATAAAGACATCCTGGATTACATTCATTGCTTTCCTGGCACAAATATTTCAATCACTATTTTCTTTTCAAGAGTTATCTTATGCACTAAAATACCACACATTAGTTCATGATTAGGTATTACGAGGTTGACAGATGATGTTGAAGAATATAAAGGGATGTAGAAGGGCATTGTGGGAAGATAGCAGAAGGGGTGACAGAGGGATAAATAATGTGACGATGCTTTAAACCATCATGTCAGAACATAGAATTTCATATTTTTCCTTAATATGTATTCCTATAAATAATTTAATTAAAATTTCACAGATGGGATAATATTCTTCCTTAAAGCCATAGGTTATCAAGTAAAACTCAGTGCCAGGTGTTGGATACCTCCCTTTGAGTTGTTGGTTGGTGATGTTCTAGAGACATCCAAAAGTATACAGATTACTGCTATTGTTGTGAGTTGTAAACCAGAACTTGATAATAAGTATCTATTGCTCAAGACACCACACATTTTGGTCACACGACTTGGAGTAATCAGATTCGTACCAGTAGGAAGTTTCCTCCTATTGTTAGCATTTAAAATAGTAGAAGTGCTCTTTGTCATGTTGTAAGAAGAGTGCATCAGCAGCCTTACCCATTTGTGAGCCCTGTGAGCCACAATAATGATAGGGTGGCAGGGTATGCCTAATGGTGCAATAGTGAAACAAGTGTTAGGGAGGTAACCAACCACTTCTGGATTGCGTTCAGACCTGCTGAACAGGACGAAATGCATGCCTGGTAATGTAAGACTGGCCAAGGAGCTGTGGCTAGGCCCTGGAGTAAACTCACTCCTATTATTCTGATAGGTAAACATAGTATAATACTTTCTTTCTATTCTGTATCTCTGTATCCAGAGATTGGTAAAACTCATATACATAATAGGAATTTTTCTTTATTCACCGAATGTTTGTGAATGCAGAAACTCAACAACTGATCCATGTACGGAGAGCAAGTGTCAGTGGACTGTTCAGCCACAAAGGAGATATCTACATCACTTCTCCCACAAGACTCAGGGACTATTGAGGAGGAGGTGGCAGAAAGATCAAAAGAGCCTGAGTTGAGCAGAGCTGGAGCAAAACTGTCTTCTGGCTATGCTAAGATCGCTGTATTCATGAGCTTCTTTGCCTGCAAAAGTCTTGCGCGAGGTCAAGCCAATCAGTACTCTAGTATGGGAGAAGTGGACTCAGAGGAGCAAAGGACAGTTGATGACTTTCGGGGAGTGAGAATTAGTTTTTTTGAGATTGTGTAGGTCAAACACAATCCAATGGATGGCACCATTTCTGTGAATATTCGGGCATCACAGATAGGACTCAGCAGGTTGTTAAAAAGAAAGATGAAGGTTTTCAGGAGCTTTTGGAGGGGGTGTATGGATATAGGAATAGTAGGCAGGGAAAAAGTGAGGAGTCAAAAGATCACTATAGATATCCAAATAAGCAGAGTATGAAATTCTCAGTGATTGATAATGTACTGACAATTATAATATCAGTGTAATACTGACACTAAGAATATATTTTAAAAACAAAAAAAATACTTCATCACAAAAGTATAAGTAAGTAAGTTCTACTGTTTCCTCACTCCTAATGTGATTGATAAACGTGGGAACTACTACAAAAGGCTGTAGTGGCAAAGAAATTTACACATTATTTTCATGTGTGAAGAGACAATAAAATGCACAGAAAACCAGATGAGAGGATATATCCTGTGATTAAGCACAAATAACAACAAGTCAAGCTTGTCTCGACGCATCCTCATTACCAGGGTCATGACTCCCATGCGGTCCATTTCCCTGGCAGGGCTTCTTGGTGTGAGCTTTGGCGTTGAGTGTCCACTCGGGGGAGATGAGCTGGCCAGCGAGGAGGCTGTAACAGAGGCAGTGATGGAAGTACCGGGATGGACCCTTGCCAAATTCAGGCCTTCCAAGCTTACGCTAGCCACTCTGTTCTCAATTTCTTCGGCACGCAATTCTGTAGATTCCTTTTCTTCTTGAATTAGCCTAGACGATAGAATCAATTTTTTTCTATTATGAGCATTATGCGATTGCTAGTGGCAATTGGATTTCACCCAATACACTACTCAGTTAACTACTGTGAAATTTTATTTCAAAACTGCGTTTCTGTTTCCTTCTAACATTATACAACTTTAAACTGCATGGAATTACTGGCTATGACTAAAAAAAAACTGTTCTTTTTTTCTTTATGGTATATAGTAATTAGAATTTCAAGTTTGACAGCTTTAGTTGCACAATGGAAAGTTCCACTTCAACTATCTCTTCTGTGTGTCGTGTGTAATTATAAAACATTTTCATACTTACTGTAAAATATTTATAATTAAAACACAACTTCTATATGTTTCATTAAGGCCAGCTGGACTGGGACTGAACGAGCATGTGATCAAACCGGAGTCTCTAAATGTGACTGACATGGGGGCTGACTGAGAAGCCATTGTCAATGACACTGGGTCTTGTTTTGTCTGCATGTACTAGCTTTCTGGGATCCTAGTCTGTTTGGATGCTCACCTTCCTAGACCTGGAGGGAGAGGGGAGGAACTTGAACTTCCCACAGGGCAGGAAACCCCGACTGCTCTTAGGACTGGAGAGGAAGGAGGGGAGGGAGTTGTGGGGGAGGAGGAGAGGGAGTGGGGGAAATGGGAGGGTATGGGGAAGAGGGGAGGAAGTGGAAATTTTTATAAACAAATAAATAAATTAAAAAAATGATGAAGACAGGCATGTTGGTATATAGTATATGCCTATAATTCTACTTCTTGGAAGACAAGAGAGATGTAGTATAATAATGATGTCAAAGTCAGCTTGGGTATCAAAAAGAGTTTCAGGAAACTCAAATGTAGATTCTCTCTCTCTCTCTCTCTCTCTCTCTCTCTCTCACACACACACACACACACACACACAAATCCAGACCACAAAAAGATGGATAAACTATTCAAGTTATGGAATTAAATTATTAAAATAAATCTTTCACATATCTTAAGCCTTTCATATTTAAGGAATGTACATGAATTAGAAAAGTTGTCCATGTATTTCATGAATACAGGAGGAAATTCTATTAGTCAGTCTGATTGGCCAAGAACTTAAATAAATATGTGTGAAAATTTTAACTTAAAGATGTAAGTAATAGTAATTAATTTTAAAGACAAACCCACATAATATCTATGTCTAATTTTGAACCATATTGGAGTGAAACCAAACAATCTATTGAATAATTCTATCTTTTATGATCTGAAATATTTATTTGTGAAAACTTAACCTTCAAATAGAAGAAATATGAATCACTTTTTGAGACTATTTTTTTTATTTTACGTGTGTGCATATCTGTGCACAATGTCCAAGGCCAGTGCCTATGAAAGTAAGAAGAAGGTATTAGATCTCCTGGAACTGTAGTTTCCAACAGCTTTACACCATAAGGTGGATGCTGAGAATCAAACCCTGGGCCACTGGAAGAACAGTAGATGATCTTATTCCCTGAGTCATTTATCTAGTACCTAATCAATCTTCAAAAGAAATCTATATAAAACCAGGTTTCACTTTGAAATAGGAAAGGGCCAAGTTGAAAGGCAAGTCTCAGGCACTGTTGAATACAGCAGATCATTCACAAGTATAAAAACAATCTGTATTTTTATGTGATAGTTACCAAAAAATATAATTGTGTACTAAGACTAGCAGTATCAGCATTAGTTTCTATAATTTAATGAGATACTTTCGTTTCAAATCTTTAGTTCTGCCAGGGAAGTGTAACTATACTACTGTTTTCATATGTTCTGCAATGGACTCACTAAAACCTCTACTCATTGAGACCCCAAAGGTTCCCGGAACTATGGGCTGCTGCTGCATATGCAGATGAAAGGGTAAGGAATTCAGAAGGGTGAGACCTTAATTTGATAGAGCTAATCACTCTTCTGCTCTCTTTCTTTTGTCTCACTTCTCTCTTTTTCTCTCAGTTACTTGGTCTTTCCCACAAGCCAGGAAGAGAATCTTCACTAGAAACCAAACCCTGCTAGAACTTTAGCCTTGAATTTAGTAATCTCCCAAACCATGAAAATAATTTGTATTTCCCTACTCACTCTGTGCCATTTTATATAGTTACACAGACCAACTAATACTGCTGCATTGGTATTAAATGAAAAAAATTGCTTTAAAATGATATTAAATATCAATAAAAATACAATAAATTAGTATTCTATTGTGTGATGGCAAAGTGTACAAAAAAAACCCTAATTTCACACCATTAAGAGAGCTCCATGTATTTTAATTTCTATCCCCAATATTCTTAGCTTTAGGAAAATACAAATTAAATCTACTTTGGCATTTAATTTTACCCCAGTCACTATGGCTACGATCAAGAAAACAACTGGCAACAGATGCTGGAGAGAATGTGGGGGAAGAGAAGCCCTCCTCCACTACTGATGCAATTGTAAATTGGTGCATCTGCTAAAAAAGAAAAAATGGTGCAGAAAAGTCTCAGATAGCTGAGTAGACACTCAACACCAGAGTTCACCCCAAGAATCTTTGCAAGGACATTGGATCCCATGGAAGACAATGTCCTGTTATGATGTATGCAGAGAAACCTGGGCTGTTAAAATCTTGCATGCTTTATCTAATGCTAATGGATATTTTCTCTAGTATTAGACTTTTTTCTTCATTTTATTGCTGTTTGTGGTAGGTACCATTGTAATATCATTATTGATTGAGTAAACAGTAGCCCACAAAGGTGAAACAACCATCCAGAAGACAGGTATCTAAATGTATATTAGAAATGTGAATGATATAAACCATTAAATAAGCAGCCCTTAATTTATTTCACAGATATTTTCTAAATCACCAAGAAAATTGAAAACATGAGATTTTCAGGTAAATGGTTGAAACCAGAACACATTATACTGAGAGAGATAACCCCAGCTCTAAAGATAGATACTACGTGTGCTTTTTTATCTGTGGATCTTAGTTCTAAACCTTTAGAAATGAGTATATGACCTAGAGCAGCCACAGAAACAAGAAAAATAAAAAGGGACACTGAGGGACATGAGAATAGTTGTGCAAAAATTACTTGAGCAGAGCAGAAGGAGAAGAACACACACAGAAAAAAGGAGTCAGATGCTTTAAAAATTCATAAGGAATTATTTTATTTTATGTTTGCTTAAAATCGTGTGTGTGTGTGTGTGTGTGTGTGTGTGTGTGTGTGTGTGTGTGTGTTTAAAAGAAGTTAGGACCCTTGGAATGTTAGGAAATATTATTTAAAGTGTTGACATTTGTTTATGCTGCATTTGTTTGACTCTGTGAAGCTGTTATTTTTTTTTTTTTTGCCTGTCTAAAACGACTGGTAGTCCTAATAAAGAGCTGAATGGCCAATAGCAAGGCAGGAGCAAGGATAGTCGAGGCTAGCAAGCAGAGAGTATAAATAGAAGGAGAAACAAGGAGGGGAAGGAACAAGACAACAAAAACATGAAATATCAAGGGTCAGCCACCCAGCTACAGAGCAAGAAACAGAGAAAGATGTAAAGAAATAGAAGATAAAGACCCAGAGGCAAAAAGAAGTTGGAATAATTTAAGAAAAGACGGTAAGAAATAAGCCACACTAAGGCTGGGCCTTCATGACTCAGAATAAGTCTCTATGTCTAATTTATTTGGGAGTTGGCTGGTGGGTCCCTCAAAAAGCCCAAAGGGTAAAACATCACAGAAGATGAAGTGACAACGATCCCTCCAAATGTCTTCCACTATCAAAAGAGTTGTAACATTTGGGAAAACATCCTTTTGAGTTGTTGCTCAGGTGCCAAGAGAAACTCTAAACCATATAGGCTTTTTCCAGTGTACTTGATTGCATTTCTAATCTTGAAGTTTATATCAGATTTCTAAAAAATAAGCCAAACAATTTGGACAGAGTACTTGAATGAATCGAGCTAGAACTGATATTGAAGACTTTCCTGGTAGCTCCCACAGTACCAGAATGAGCTATGTAAGCTGCCAAGGTAGAAAGTAATCAATAGTTCTACCCAACTGGAACACCTATGAACAACAATGATTAGAAAGACAAGATATCTCAAGTGGTGTACCAGCCATTTATTTGAACTTAAGATTCTCAATAGAAGGGAATTTATGTCTGGTATTGTCAACCTTTCCCAAAAACCAATAGTGAGAACTTTGATCCTAGATACGGAACTAACTACTTTCCTGAAGAAATATGTCTAACTGCATTCTAAGTACTATCCTTAGAACCACAGCTAAATATAGATTAACTTTTCAGCACATGGGGGCCATTACACAGAGCCACAACTACTCCAAATGCAGTGAAAGACTAACTATGGGTTTCATAGTCCCAACTGATATATGTAAAATACAACCTCTTTACCTAAGGCTCAGGGAGCATCATAGAGGAAGGGAGGAATTTTATAAGAGGCAGAGGACCAGGATGTTTGTTAGATACTTCCCAAAAGTGAGAGCGACATTGCACAAATGAAACCTCAAAAGCGTCATTCCCTTAATAAACCTGAAAAATGATAATGCCGGATGACTTAGCAAAGGGTATAAGAGAAATATCACAAGAGCCCAATTCTAGATGAAGAGCTACAGGCAACTAATTGTTGCTGAGAGAAAATGATTCAGTCTTTTTCATGTACTAATTTGCCAGTAGGTTATCTAATCACAAGTAATCATTACAAACCCATGCACATACATACACACACATACACACCTGCACATATATACATATGTACACACACATATATATAGATAAGCAATACTAACTGAACTCAACAGGTTATAGTTATAAATCTTTCCCTCTCTATATTCATATATTAAAATTAATAAAGAATCCACTGAGAAAGAGGGGGAGTGAGAAAGGAGAAGTTGAATGGAAGAAGCGAAGAGAGGAAATGATGTAAATACAGTACTAATATATGAAATTCTCCAAAGCATAACAATTATTCTTTTATATCATCCTTAGTATTATTACTCTGTATGTCTCATGTGTACTCTTTAAAAGAGGGTGACCTACCTTGATGCATTTTGTAATAAGGCACATTTTCAAACTGCAGGCCTGAGGGAGACTGATATTCTGCAGGTCTAGCAAGGCACCAGGCAATGCCAATCCCAATAGCTAGGGAAACGCATGTTAACTATTAAGGTTTTCTAAGCTCTTGAAACTAGCATCTTCATACCTTATTTCTTTATTGATTGCGTCCAATTGTTCTTGAAGCATCATAGCTAGAGTCTGAGCATCAGAGTGACCACTTGGTGAGAGAAGATCCATGGAGCTGAAAATTGTTTCTCTGTCATCATCATCAATATCGGACATTTCAGTGTCGCTTTCAAATGGGTGGCTGCCTAGTACTCCAATTTGCTGAGTTCTGCTCCATTCGTGGTCCCCAAGAGATTTCACCTGAATGGTAATGAACGAATTATATACTCATATTAAAAGAAACAAATCTGAAAACTGACAACCACAGCAGCAACGTCAAAACAAGCGTGTAAGCTTTCATAGAGGCTCAGTCAAATGCAGACCAAGTAGTAATATTTTAATTTAACAGTTCAACAAAATATTTTCTGACATTTTATGAGATAGTGGTGATCAACTGTTCACTTAAATCAATATTTTGGAAGGAGAAGGGATGATATATTTCCATATGATTTATATTCAATTATCTTTCAAAGTAGTGATAATTTTTAAGCTCTTTCATTACAACAACATTTTCCCTTCAGATTTCCAAATATATTATCAATCCTCATTGCAACATTTCGCTTCAGATTTCCAAATATAATATCAAGCCTCATTTAAATTCAAGCCTTTCCATTTCTTATAGCAAGTAATAATACTCACACTTTTTATGAAAAGATGAGCACATAACTATTAGCAGGTAACGTGTTGCATATTAATTGTTCTCTCAAAATTCATTTGATAGATTTGAACAAAATATTTCTTTCAATATTGAAAAACAACATAATTTCATGTCTATTGTCATATTCACTTGTAACCTCACTAAACTTTTGACACAAACATGGGTTGTGTTTTTTAAGTTAACGTAAGAATTCTTCTGAGAGTTTTGAGTAACCAAAAGATTATTCTGCCAACTGTGATCTCAATAGAGTGACCCTAGAAATTTATGCTCTTAATGTAATTAACTTCACTGCTATCATCATTCAAAATGAGTTATGTGAGAGATAAATTTACATTTTGTGGCATATTAAATTAATGATTAAAGACCTGAAGTAGCATTTGTATTACTAATTAGTTTGGTACCAAAGACACACATTTATTTCTCTTAAAGTAAGAAGAAAAGAACTGAGAATATCTCGTCTTTATTTGTTCATTTATAATTTTCATGTTTGCCACAACTGTTACATGTGACCTATTAATGCCATTTATCAACTAAAAGCATTAAGAGCTTGTTAATGAAAAAAAGACAACAGAATTTTGTATACATAGAAACGGTTGTATGAACAAAATGTACTTAGGATACAGAGGAGCCATGTTACTTCTATAAGCAGCTGCATTGATTATACAAAAAAACTGACTTAAAAGTTTATTACACTACTGAATATCAGAAATATGCCTCAGGAAGATCTGCACAGTCATAGCACCGGCTGACATGCCAACATGGGTCAGGGGATCCTACAAGGTCCTACCGCTTGATGGGGAGCTACATGCAAATAATGGTGGCTGAGAAGAATCAGTCTTTACTTGGGACAAGCGTTCTGCTAATTTGTCCAATCACAGGGGATCTCTATTAAACATATACACAATTCATCAGGTTATAGTTGTAAATATGTATGTATATGAGCATATTAATAATAATTAAGAGAGCATGGATTTGATAATCACTTGGATTAGTGCAGAAGGAGAGGGAAAATTATATATATAGTATTCATATTTGCAATGATCAAAAATTATTCTTCTATACTATCCTTAGAATCTTTAGTTTATATGTTTAATGTATGTTCTGTTATGAGGGTGATCTATCTTAATATTAGAGATACTCATGTATTCTAGATCTCCTGTAATAATGGCATGATGAACCCAGCAGGCTCTCTTGTATATTTGTGTGTGTATACATATAAATGTATGTATATGAATAATAATTATAATCAATAATAATATAAATAAATAATTATATAATAATAATAATTAAACATTTGAGAAAATATAGGGGTTATGAGAGAAACTGGATCAGAGAGAGGTAGTGAACATTGTATAAACATAGAATGCCTATGAGACTTTTTAAAAATTAAATAAAAAAATTAAAAGGACAGAGTAGAGTTTATTTAGAATGGGATTGTTGACCGAGATTTCTGTCTCTGTAGCTGTTAAGTCCCAAAGAAATAGACAGAGGTCTACATTACTCATAAACTCATTGGCCTCATATCTCAGGCTTCTTATTAACTCTTATAACTTATATTAGCCCATAATTCTTGTCTGTCTTGGCCATGTGGCTTGGTACCTTTTTCAGTGAGGCAGTCACATCTTGCTATCTTGCCTCCTTTGGGACTGAACCACAACTGCAGACTTAAACTTCCCTCTTCCCAGAATTTTTATTGTCCTTCCTCTACTTCCTGCCTGGTTCCCTGTCCCCATACTTACTGCCTGGCTACTGGCCAATCAGCGATTATTTAAAATACAAGTGACAGGGTACAGACCATTGTCCCACAGCACAGGACTTCACAGGTACTTTTCAAAGTCTGGATATTCTTTTTAAAGTGTGTTTTAAAATTGTTATTTGAACAAATTTTTTTCTTTAGTTAAAATAAAAATGTCAAGAATCTAAGCATATCAAATGTCCATTTACTTGGCAATGTAATATAATGATTAAAACATGGTCTCGTTACCTACATCTATCTCCAATTTTGAAAGAATTAGTGTGCTAGCTCTGGACTGTGGAACACTTATCCTTTCTTTGCCTAAACCTTAAAATTCCTGAAATAAAGATAAAAGATTGCACAAAATTAATAATGACAAATAGATAAATATGTGGGAAGGTTCTTGTACTTATTAAATCTTTTACACTAGTTAATTTTAAAATATGCTGTTTCCCATCCTCAAAACTAGCAAATTAATGCTGGCATTTGGGAGTCTCTTTCAGTAGAAACTTATCTAAAATAGTATCATGTATATGTAGCTAAAGTGACTAATGCCAGAAAAAAACAGTCACCTTCGGCTCATCTCTTCTCACACCCATACGGCCTCTCCTGGGTCTCCGGATTACTTTAGTGGTCCTGTAATCAGGCTGGCTGTCCACGAGGGACCCAACTGAATACCGCAACTCAGTCGAGGTGTCTAGATGCGTTCTGGAAAACAGCAACAACAACAAAATACTGAGTCTCACAAATTAAATTTGCAACTACCTGCTTCTAAATTGTCAATAGTGCAGAATCTCTCAAGCAAATGAACCTCCAGAATGAACAGTGATATTCTTGCTATGATCTTGGACATGTGTGTCATATGATGGGGTAGATTTTAATTCTTGCAGGTGTGGTACATTTTCTGATTTTAGACTACACTTATAACCTTGTTGTATACGTGGTCTTCAATGTTGTACTACAATGAAACATGTTAACATTAATAGTTAAGATTCATTGATTTAAATTCTAGATATTCTGTATGATTTTTCATTTGTCTGTATCTTAATACCTACCATTTATTGCTATATTTTTAAATGATTCATGCCGTGTTTACTGAAAATGTCTGAACCTATGAGTTCAGTACTTTTAAATTTTAAAAATTATAGAGAAATTTACTAACATTTTCTATCCCGCAATGTTTTGTTTTAGAGAAATAGAAAAATGTTTGCATTACAGTTAATAATCTAATTTTGACAAAATAGCTAGGATTTTAGCTTTGGGTAAATCATTGTTACAAGATGAAGACAAATCTCGGTAATCACACTTGATGGTGCAATTTGCTTAGAGATGAAATAGGTGAAAAAATTGCAATTGAAAAACATATCACCACATTGGTTTTCAATAAACATGATAATAAACTACACTGTAATCACAACATAGTCAGGCACATTGTCTGTGTATAGATTTACAGCAAATTCAATTTGCTCCTGTAAGAGGTGATGCTGATAACAAAAACAACTCATGCTGTCCTATAAAATGAAATCACAGTCCACCATCAGTAGGTGTTTGTTCTACAACTTTGTGCTTCTACTGAGTGATGATATCCTTTTCCTTAATCTGCTTTGAGATTGGTGATAAACTTTTATTCAATATTGGTCAAGATTTACAAAGCTTAGATGAGTTCCTACTGTTTGCCCCCATAGGTGATGATAACCCAATTTAAGGAAGACCTTGCTTTACCAGATGATTAATTAGATCAAATGAAACAAGGAATCGTCTTCAAATAGATGACACTTCCTATTTTTATAGCAATGAACATGGACTGCTAGTCCACTTGTCTAATACTGAATGAGTGATACATAGAAGTAAACTAACTAAGTCATAATCAGAAATGGTGTAGCTCTTAGACTTAGTCTTTTGGACAGACATTTTATTTTATGAACAAAAAGATTAAATTTAGTCACCATTATGCATCCAGAAAAATGTGCCTCTAGACTGGGAATATTTTATCAATTCTGGTGTACCAATGAGTGGGTAAAAGGATAGAATTATAGTTCCTAAAGTACGTACATCAAAATATCCTGAATCTGGATCACCCAATGCGGCTCAGGTTAATGTTTCTTAGGGCATCGCAGTAGTGTCTAACATTGCAACTTGCCATTCTAGAAAATGACATTCTTGTTTTGTTTTCTCCGAATTCTATTTCATTTTAAAATTATGGAACAAAGCAAAACCCACATTATCAGAATTCAGCTTATAATACCTTGGTGTTGCATTGAGGCCTCTATAATTTGGGATTTCCTACTTTATAGATTCACAATAAGTATTTACTCCTTACCATACCTCTCCACCCAGCTTACATGACTGAAATTGAAGTCCTTCAATAACTTACACTTAATTTCATTTCTGAGCCTTTGACCTTCTTGTTATTTCTGCTGAAACGGCCTCTTAGCATGTTTATATGTCTAGCATTCCTGCAGTTTCAACTTAAATGTCTAATTGCCACATGCTCTTCTAGTCAATTTTTTTCTTTTTGGTATTTTATGGTTGTAACAGTCTACAAGGTAGCATTTAACTGTTTCCTCACAGCAACATCTGTTTTCACAACCTCTGAAGCCTAGTTCATTGCTACCTGGCAAATAAAACATGGTTAATAGATCTCTAGGGAAAAAATGTGAGCCAAAACCAGTCTAGAATTGGCATTGTACAAATTTCATGTAAAATTACTTCTGCCCTCTACATTTTTTAGCTTGTTCTCTTGCAAAATTAAAAGCAAGCTACATTTCCACTCTAAATTTTCACATAATTTTATACATACACCTTGAGATTTTTAGTAAGTCTATGTAAGCTTTTTTGGTAAGTTTTGAAAATGTCTTTTATCAATGTCATTACAGGAGATGGTCAGTTCAGTGTACCTATTCACTATGGTTCAGAGTCTTGGCTGGGGTCATCCTTGCAAATTTGTGGGAGTTTCCCTTGCACCAGGTTTCTACCTCACCCCCCCAATGCATCCCTATCAAGACATCTTTTTCATTACTCTCCCCGTCTACCCTTCTACTCCCAGCCCAATCCCTTATGTTCCTGTGCTACCTCCCCCCCCCCCGCCAATCCTTAGTTTACTCAGGAGATCTCCTCTATTTCCCTTTCATGGGGAACCCATATGTCTGTCTTTGTTTTTATCTACCCTCTGAGGCTGTGATTATCGTTTACAACTAATATCCAATTATTAGTGAGTAGATACCATGTTTTTCTTTCTGGATCTGGGTCATCTCACTCAGGATATTTTTTTTCTAGTTCCATCCATTTGCTTTGAAATTTCTATATATTTGTGACAGTTGTATAGTTTGGTCTACTTGTGGGATGCCTAGCAGTGGGAACAGGCCCTGTCCCTGACACTTTGGTAGGTTTTGGGGAACCTCTTCCTTACACAGCATTGCCTTGCCAAGCCTTAATAGTGAGGAGAGGAGCTTAGTCCTACCTCAACTTGATGTACCATGCTTTCTTGACATCCCTTTTCTGAACAGAAATGGAGGAGGAGTGGATTCAGGATAGAGAGCAGAGAGAAGATAGGGAAAAGGGCTGGGAGGTGAAGAGAGAGGGGAAACTGTAGTCAGGATGTAAAATAACACATTTAATTGCCAAATGCCTTTCATTTCTTTAAGCAATGACTTGTGAGGGTCATCAATGTAACTGTATGACAGTTTTTATAAAGACTTACCTGTGATATGATTGTGCTATAAAAATCTTTTTTTAAGCTGGACAGTAGTGACACCTTTAATTCCAGTATTCAGGGAGGCAGAGGCAGGCCGAGCTCTGTGAGTTTGAGGTCAGTTTGGTCCACAGAGATATATAGGGAAACTCTGTTTCAAAAAGTAAAAAACAAATGAATAAACTGTTTCTAAAATAATCTATTAACAAAGTTGATGTGATAATCTGGATATATTACTCATGGATATTTGTATAAAAATATATTGTGAGAATCTGAATAGGACACATGATTTCCCATACCAAAGAGCAAATATGTCTGTCTGAAGTCTAGGAATATTAAGCCTCATTACATTAATGGAGCTTTACATATTTTACACGTACGATTTTATCTCTACCTCCTTCTTCACTGAGGAACTGATTTTCATGGGCCTCACAACCTTTTCTGTATATGATTGCCATGGTGTCAGACTGTTAAGAAGCCTCATTACATTAACGGAGCTTTGCACATTTCTATAATACTGTTTCTGAGACTTAATGCAAAAAGATATGGGCATGGCATTTGGACATATTAGAATACAATTGATATGCTGATTAGACAATAACTATATGAATTCACTTCTATGTTATATCAGATAGTTCTATGTCTTTATCATTCTCACCACCACCATTCACTCACTCACTTTTGTGAGAACATATCACTAGCTTACTGACATACATTATTTGAGGGTATCTCTGTGGCCACAGAACTTTATTTGACACAATAAACTGAACTGAAAAACATTCAAATATTATGCACTGTTGTAACTTATAGTTCTTATGAAAAGAGTATAAGGCTCTTTAGTGAAATTTTAATATTTATTTTACTGAATGTGTATGAGTGTCTCACCCACATGGATCTATGTGATCTGTGTACATGCTTGGTATCAATGGAAGTCAGAAGCGGAAGTCTGATCTCCTGGAGCCTGAGTAACAGAGAGGGTTAAGCAACCTCTTGGTTTCTAGGAACTGAATCTTCATCTCTGCAGGATCAACAAATGCTCTTAAAGTGCTGAGCTCTCTTTCTTACCGACCCTATGGGAACTTCTTAGTTTAGGTTTTATCACGTCATTTAAAACTTGAGTTTCTAGATAAGCACTCATTTTACCAGAAGCATACTAAAGGCGAGGGAGATTGTGCAGTGCTATAAACACAGTTATTAGCAAAGCAGGCATAAATTTTTGTCTTTTGGAGATAATATTCCAAACAAAAGCAAGTGGAGTTCTGGAAAGTTTCCATGATACCACTCCACATTTTAGAAAATATATAGCTGAATAATTTTTTTTTTTTACAGAGGCACAACCTATATTTGTGTGGGTGCTCTAAATACTAAGAAAAACAACTAGGGAAACACAATTATTGACAACAACTTTTGAAATAAATCTAGTTGATCAATGATTATTTAATACAGATTATAAACTGGTTTAGATTCTGCCATCTCCATGGCTTGGGACATTTTTCACGGGACTGGAATGAACAAAACAAATGCCATTACTGATACTTATATCTGTCTTATATATTTTCAGTCTAAGCCAATTCTGACAGTATACCTGAACAAATGGGAACATTCACACCTGGAAAATTAGGTAAGAAAATCAGGCTATATGCATAATTGTTTGTTTAAATACCTTAATATGATGTTATACAAGTAGAGTTTCCTCATAATTCCAGCTAAAAAATCCTTTTACATAGCCTATTATAATACAGATGTATATGTTTTCCTTTGCTCTACAAATACAATTTCCCATAATTTATATTTAAAACTTTGCTTTTTTTCTTTTTTTAATTTATAATTTTTTGCTAGTTTATATTTTTCATTATATATAACAATCCAAGTTCCCAGTCCCTACCCTCCTCCCATTCTATCTACATACCCTTCCATCCCTCCCCTACCCAATCCTTGGAGAAAGTAAGACACGTTGCTTTCTGGAAGGTCCAAGGCCCTCCCTATCTAAGTAGGCTGAGCAACATATCTATCCAAAGAGAATAGGTTCAAATAAATTTTATTGTCTCTAAATATGTATAGGGAAACAACTAAATTGCACATAAATTATTGTCAAATGTAGCTATCTATGATCATATGCTTAATCTACTTACTAACTGATTATTCAATGTCCTCTTTCTTTAATAATAGTATGACATAACAGTGAACATGGCTAAACTCTACTAAATGTTTTTTTTCATATGTAATTTCAGTTACCATATTAATTTTCAATTGATTAACAGGAAATGTTACACATTTATACAATGTATGGGAAGACATGCTGGATCAAGAGAAGAGGGATAGGGAAAATGGGGATGAGGAAGGGAATATGTTGAGAGATAGCTATAATTAAGAGCCACGTGTAGTATAGTATGGAAATATAATACAGTAGAATCTTCATATACATACATTTATCAACAGGATTGCTACATACAAGAACTCAGAGAGACTAAGAAGCATGCATAGGGCCTGCACTAGTCTTTATATATTATTGCTTCCAGTGTATGTTTTAAGGGAGTCCTGACTATGTGAACAAGTGGTGGTTCTGGTTGTCTATATATATTTCTTGTGCTTTCTTTGTTTAGGTTTCTTTCTTTTTTTGCCATTTTTTTTGGATTTGCCCTATTTTGTTTTGTTAATTTTTGATTTTTATTATTATATTTTATAATATGTATTTATTTCTTAGAGGTCTTTTTATTTTCTAGTTAGAAATAGCAAGGGTTGGATTCAGATAAGAAGCTATAGGAACTAGAAAGAGGAAAAGAGTAAATATCAAAATTGGTATATTTTGTGTGAGAAGAACACTTTTCAATGAAAGGAAAAATAGTTTAATGAAAACAGAACAGTTAATATTTCCTCCCGGAATAGAGTGCAATTTCTCTATATACTCTCATTTTTACATTAAAAATTCTTTATGCACTTATAACTACATACTTGTACATAGAACACAGAAGATTTCCAGTTACATTTTGAACACATCTCTTCAAAGATGACTAACATGACACTCTTTCTTGAGAAATATGAGACTCTAATCTTACTTGAGAATGAAGGAAAATATGAGAAAGTTTATTTAATGTTGGCTAAACCACAAATAAACATTTAACTTAGTATTACCTTGATATAGTGGGTTCAATTAGAGAGCCAGTTCTCATTTTCATTTGATCAAGTTCCGATCTTAGCTTCTCAATTTCTTCTGCTAACCGTTCCTAAAAATCAAAAAGCAGTTACTCTCAGGAAGGTCACTTCCAAAGGATCAGCATTCAATTGTGATAAATAAATAGGGATTTAAGAGGGAAAATTATTATAATGTATTAAAGTACACTGGATATAATCAGATAATAGACTTATGTTTACCTTTCATAATGAATATATCAATAACAGAAGTCAGCAAAATCACCTCCATTCTCTGGTGTTTATTAATGCTAAATATTTGAAAATTTGTCAGATTATTATGATCATTAATAAGGTGTTACTTCAAATGCAAAAGACAAATCATATCTTGTTTCACGTTAAATGAAGCATCTCTCCATACAGTGAGTGTGATGTTTACCCTGTAGGTTGTCACTTGACTACATCTAGAATTAACAAAAAGCCCAAGGACTGGTTTTACCTGTGAAGAAGTATTATTTTATTGCTGTTGTTCTTTAGTGAATTCATTTGAAGTGGGAAGATCTACTTTTAATCCAGATTTTTTGAGGTGGGAAGATCTATCTCTAATCTGGGTCACCTCTTCTCATGGCTGCCTGTGTAAAGGACATTTAAGAGGGAAACTTGCTCTTTGCAGACTGTCTCTCACTCTCTGTGGCAAATCTGTTCCCTCACTGGCATTAGAGCCTACTTCTTCAGGAATTTGGTGTGTACTGAAGACCAACTGAGACTTTCAGCTTTGTGAACAGAAAACCTATTAGATTCTTGAACCTTCCATTGATAGGCAGACACACACTGTGGAACTAGTTGGATCATAGCCTTTAAACCCCCCTAATAAATCCTTTTTCCATATATATATATATATATATATATATATATATATATATATATATTCCACTAGAGAACCCTGACAAATAAAAAGAAAACTTTTTCATGTTTTTCATCAGTGTTGAAGGGCACACCAGTAAAGAAAAATGATCTAAGAGAGCTGAATTTAATTTTAAAATGGAAACCAAAAATTTCAACTTTTAAAATTTCTTGAGATGTGAGTAAATGAATAAATTAAATATAAATAAGATTGGAAAGACTCAGAGTGAAAGAATGGTTGTCAATAACCTAACTACAGGCTTGATTTTGTTTGCCTATATTTTTTCAGACTAGTCTTAAATACCTAAGTGAGTAAGTTTATGAAGACAGGAGTCATCTCACAGCTATTAGCTAAGTGCTGATGAAATTATTTCATAATGTTTTAATACTTGATTCTGATATGTGTGTTAGTGAGTCCTTTGTTTCTACAGTTTCTCACTAGCCAACTCTTACATTTTATTTGATTCATATTCCTTTTTTCACCATACAATGACTGGGTTTAGTGAAAATGATCCTCATAGGTTCATATATTTGAATACTTAGTTCCCAGTTTGTGGAACTGTTAGGGAAGGGTTAGGAGGTGTAGCATTTTGGAAGATGTTATGGCACTGGGGATGGGTTCCGCAGTTTCAAAACCCACAATATTCCATATACTTGTCTGTTCTTTTCTTATTTGTGGATCAAATCTGAACTCTCAGCCACTGCTCCAATGGCATGCCTGTGCTTGCTTCTATTCCGTCAGCTATGACAGTCATAGACACCCTCTAATTGGAAGCCATAACAAACTCTGTCTTTTATGAGTTGACTTGGGCATGATGTCTCATTACAGCAATAGAAAAGTAACACTGTGATATTATAGCCTCTGTGACATTTCTATTACATGTTCGGGAACTCAGATCTAAGTATCTTAAATTCTTTTGACAAATTTGTAAATTATTTATTACTTCAATATTCTTGGCACACCTCTTATGATAGAACATCACTTCAAAACATATGATATTCAAATAATTAATTTGCTTGAAATAATTTCTTCTTCAATTTCATTATTTTCAGAAAAATATTCATTGAGTTTCTTTTCTCTACACTGAGTATAAAAGAATTGTGTTGTTTTTTTCTAAATGTACATTAATAAAAAAGACAACTTATAAGTAAAATGCACAGGTAAATTATATTGTTTGAAAGATAATAGAAGAATTATTAAAATATGATATATAACATGACAGTTGAGTGAAGTCCTGAATAAAATAAAAGAACATATTAAGTAAGAACATTGTAGATGAAAGTATATTTGGGGAGACAGGATATAACCCCTGGGTTGGTGGCTTAGAGACATCAAAGCAAAATATAGGTAGGGCGTAGATTAAGTAAAATTACCACGGAATGAAGAGAAAACCACTAATGCATCTTAAAACTCTCTGGCTTATTACTGTGAGAAGGAAAGGGAACAAAAAGGGGAAATCTGAGCAGAGAAGCATCCCTGCACGATCCCTGCAATGACTCTGAATAAAGTATTGCATGAAATTTGGAGGCAGGGAAGAAATACAACTATCTGGAGCTCTCCAACATTATAAACAGAATCATGAGGTGGATATGAATGTTACTGGGACAAAATGGATAGATTTTTATTATGTTTTGATGATAGAAGCAACAGAATTTACCCAGTAGGTTTGACAGAGGAAACTTATATAAACATAAGAGTTTGCAATAGTTTCAAGTTTGTTTTTGTAACTTGACTAATAGGGGGAAATGAGGCTAAGTGTAATTTACTCAGAAGATTGCTGGTAATGTTGGCCTGGTTATGTGGTAGTGGTGCTGCGTATATACAAATAAGGGGTAGGTAAGGTAATACCATGAAAAATTGATATGTTCAATCCGATTTTTTGTGTCTAAATGATAGCATGAGTTGGCAACTGAAATACAAAACTTCTTGGAAAAGAACCTAGTAGGTGATCTAAATTAGGAGGGACTTAATTCAGAGTGGTGTCAAAATTACTGGGAACTGAATAAGAACAACTTCAGGGAGACTGTATTTTAGATTTCACAGGCAAAAGTCACAAGGAAAAAAATAGAAACAGGAAAGATTTGATATATAGGAGCTATTGTTGATGGTGGGATGTGATCCTAGTTACTCGAGTGTACATTTGAACAATTATACATGCACAGAAATCAGCGAGTTTGCTTTGCTGTACAGGAGGACAGTCCCAAAATGAAGTTTGTTCTAGGAATACCTTTTCTGGAGATTGACATTAGCAAGGACATAATGCATATTATGACTTGGAATGTTGGTTGCTTGGGCAGATTGCTGCAGCTACAGGCTGGAGTAGGTGTTGGGGGAGTAGGTTTTCAGGATCTTGCCAGGAACCCACGGAACTTTAAATAACTTAACATTGCATAACGAGATCATGTCCAAAATTCACAATCTGGTCAGAAATAGTTCACAACACATGTAGATCTTCGAACAAAATTCTGATGATGCATCTAGTCACCCATCCTTGGTTCCTCTGTGCTTTCCATAGGGTTCAACCTCCCCTGGACCACCACTGGCCACTAAGTTTGTGTAAGAGCTTACTAAAATATAGTCTTTTTCTGTAGACTTTGCTAGTAATTCAGTAATAATTCAGCACCATCTTTTAGCTACCACTGCTATAGTGCTGAATTAAACCGCATATTAAGAGCATACACATTCCAACTCTGTAAGTGAATAACTATTATTTTCAAATTATCAAATAATATTAATAACATCCTATAAAACTGTTAAGTTTCCCATTCCTGTCTTATTTTAAGTGTCTTATATATTATTGCACATATGATAAACCTTTAATTCATTTCTTCCTGCCTTCCTTTTACCTTCTTTCTACTTTTTACTCTCTCCTTTATTCTTTGTTCCCTTCTTTCTACTTTTTACTCTCTCCTTTATTCTTTGTTCCCTTTTACCCTTGTCTTTCACTCTTCCTTTTTGTGTGTTTCCAATACACAACTAGAAGATGCTATTTTAAGCTGACATTTTAAATGATATTTTAAGGAAACAAGACAAATCAAGTAGGATACCACACATTACTAGTATTCGTATTACAAATTTTAAGAATTTTACAGTCCATACTTTGTCAGCCTTTTAAGTCACATCTCCTACAATATAAATGCCTGGTTCTCACCAAACCCCTCTCCTATTGAAAAGCATCACACTTATGCATAGCCTCCAAAACTAACAAGTACCTATTCTCAGGCTGTATGTTTTGTGCTCACAAGGTCTGCAGCTCTATGCCATTGTCTGATTTTTTAGCTGCATTCTGCATCCGCTAAGATGTTTTTTATATAATCAGTGTACTGTGATTTTTACCATCTGTGCTCACTGTATTTGCCCTTGGTTTCTGCCATTCTGAATTCCTGTTTGTAAGGTAAGCTTCTTCCACTAGGTTTTCAATTACCTTAGAAGTTGGACAATGCTAGAAAATATTTAACGACACCGTTCTTCTATATAATAGACACTTACATTGTTTTTAGAGAAATAATTTCTCAAACTACACAAAGCCTAATGAATATATTTTTATTTCATTTATGTAAATTATTTATGTAAAAACCAAGATAGATAGTGATTAAGGATGATTTTAAGTTAACACTATTTGAGTTTCCAGAGTGTTGGCTTTCAGTGCGTTCAATGCCAAACTTGTCTGATTTCTACATAAATTTATGCTCTTCTCTAAGCATACAAAGTTAATATTATTTAAGAGTATAACCAAAAATTGTTTTCATCACATTTGCTTTATGATGTATTCATAAATGTGAATAAGATAACTGGCAAAATGTTTCCAAATACCTTATCATGTAAAGATTCTTCAAGATTTTTTCTGAAGGTCTCTGATTCTTGAATCAAAACATTCTGTGGAAAAGAAAAAGAAAGAAGCAATATGCTGAATATAATTCAATCTGTAAATGAATACATGAGCACTCAAGAACCTCTTATGATCTCTCTCTCAGTATATCTATTTCCTGGTTTCTATGGAAACTTACTTTCATTGAAATCTTTAAAAGTGACACTCAACACTTTGCAAAATAAATTATTTATATGAGAAATACTAATTTGCTTCACTTGAAAGATAAACAGCCTAAATATTACCCTCTGAGCTACAACTCCAATTCTTCTCAGACTATGTTTTTCATGGGAAATAATTAAGCTATCCTTCAAATGGCAAGTGGTGAGTACCAGGCCCAACTATTAGCAATATGCTCTGACTTTTTAATGTGTGAATAAATCAAAATTTGCTAACATTTTGTTAAAATACGATCCCTATTTTTCCTGATTATATGTCAATGTAAAATGCTAGAAGAAGACAGTATTTGAAATTCTATTGAGATTCTTGAAATAATTTGTCTTCCTTAGGCTTTGGTGATTACTCTCTGGTTTAGGTCTGGGTTTGGCCACTAGCTCTACATTTGGTTGGTGTGATATTTTCCAGTAATCAATGTGACAGGCATGTTTGTGTATCAAGTTTCAGGCTGAACATAAAAGCAGGTTTCTTGAAACAATGTAGTTGGGATTAAGGGTTCCTAAATGCTCTTCTGCCAACAGCAGTAATCCTTTTACTGACATAGTCTCTCATGCGTTGACTTTCAGTGTTGGTAGTTAGCAGATTTAACACTCAACAGTTTCAAGCAGACCCACACTTAGTATTTGTTTTTGTCTTCCTAGTATTTTCTTTTACAAATAATAAAAAGATAAATGAAACATTTGTTATCACAAATCACAGCACATTTTAATACATTTGGTTCTAACAAACATACTGATATGTAATATTTATCATGTGTCATATAGCTATTTATTCAAAACATGATGTTATAATATTTTATTCAAATTCTTGACTCACTTTCTAAAACTTTCTAAAGGAAAGTCAGTTGAATGCCTGACACAAACCATGATTACAGCAGGATAGAAAAACATTGCAACTTAGATGATAGGGCTAAGCATGCATATGCTTCTCGCCCTGTCTATAACTGTACCTTCTCTTCCAAAGCGGCCATTCTTTCCTTCAAGTGCAGCTGAAGGCGCTCATTGGATTCTGTCAGAAGCCTGTCCACCGTATCAGATAATCTTTTATTATGTTCCTCATTCATTTTCTCTCTTTGCCTAGCCTTATATTTAAGAAAAAAAGCAAAATATGTATTTGGCATGAAAACGAAAACACTCAGTGTTGTTCTAAGTTAATTTTATAGTTTTGTGGTTCTGAACTGAATATAATTTTAAGCATGGTTTTGATTACATTAGTAGACACTATTTTCTTTCAAATGCTCAGAACATAAGTTTATGATTTTGAGCATGGATTCTAATTAAGAATATTTTCCTCCAGTGTGCAGTCTGTGGATTCAAAATCTAAGGATAGAGGGGAAAGCTTCATACATACTCTCTGAAGTTCCTGATTCTTCTCTTCCAGTTGACCCTCTAAGTGTCTCATACGTTCTTCAATATTTCCGTGCCTTTCCTCAGCCTGTTAAGAAATACAGAGAGTGGACCTCGAATGTAAGATGAGTTCATTCCTCCCATCTCAATAAACTGAAATAAAATGTAAAGCAAGCTACTACCAACCGCAAACATAGTTTCCAAAAATAAACTTTCTTTAAACAGGCAGCTGAACAGCATTGCTTGAAATGTGTCAGCTACAAAGGCCTGTTACATTCAAGCATCAGCAAAACACTGAAGTTATTTATGAGCAATGAAATCAGCCAAATGTAACATGCAGACGGTGCATGGTTTGAACACAAACCTGCCATTGTCCAATCTTAAGCTCCTGAAGCACTGAACTGCACAGATGGTCGATTATCAATAAATAAAAGTAAAGTAATTTTTATAAATGAAAAGAAAAAAAACTTAGATGGATTCTATTTAGCGATAGAAAGTAAAGTCCAGTAGGACTACCTTCCTACGTATGGAGATCATTTCTTGGAGTTTAGCTTCCATAACATATTGATAATCATCAGATGAGGTAGAGGAGGTTGGGTCAGACTAACAGGTCAAGGAAAAGGAGAGGGACAAAAATTGAAAAAATCAGAACTAAAGACACTGACACCAAACAGAACATAGTACAGAATGCTTAAAATAAAAGTGACAACAAATCCAATACTTTAAATAGACAAAATTTCATGTAGAAGGAACTATTCTGATATCAAGTGATGAAAATGCAGTGGATGGTTACACATGGAAGACAATGATATGCTCAAATAAAATTCTGTGCACCTGAGGTATGAAGGGTTAGTGACAGCTGGCAATGAGCGACTTTGACAAGGTGAGTTAAAGCAACTCTGGAAATGACATGTAATAACTGGAATTATGGGAAACCAAACACTAGAATGTCTCTGATAGATGCTGAAACATCGTTATCTTTTGGTTTTTCTCATTATGAGGAAAAAAATATGATGTAAACTTTGTATCTCAAGGAGAATTCTCTTGGCTATGACTCAGAGTATCATATTTGGACATGATAGAAGGCCTCACATGTAGAAATCAGAATTAAGACTAAGGCCCAGGATACGTTATTAAGAGTAAACTCAAACAGGGTTGAGTTTCCTCAGCCACAGTGAGTGGTCCATGAAAAAATGACTCCGGGACACAATGTACATAGTGTCTTGGACACAATGGCCTTATCCACCAGTGTAATTTAAAAATTTAAATGAAAACGATTAAAATTTCTCAACTTACCAGGTGATAATAATGTCATAAGGACAAAAATCTTTGTGAATGCTCAAAAATGATATGAAGGACCACATCAAAAGAATGTCTGCACTAATTTGTTACTATGGAAACAGAATAGTACCATAGAGTGAATGGAAGCACAGAGCCTCCATGAACTAGTGATTGCCTAAGTGCTGAGGTTAGTTATATATTTTGCTGTTAGAACATCACAGGTGTAGAGTGTTAATACATGGGTTATTGCTGATTGCTGAATTGTATTAGTATGTTATGCACAAAGTACTCCTAGCATTATGTCAACATTTTAATTATTATTGCAACTTAAATAATTACAACACTAAAACCATCTTATATCAATAACATAATTTTAACTCTAGAACATATCCTTTGACGTATTATTATCTCATTTGGAAACAGTGAACCTTATTTTAAGCTAATATAGGACTTTATGTAAACATATCATACAGTAACTTAAAAGGAATAGTAACCAGTTAATATGCAGTTACGATACATTACACAATATGTCCTAACTTACTTTAAGGAGTAACATTTAACATTTGTGTAAATTGTAGCTCATCATATAGACATCCTAGTATTTCCTACCTCATGCATTTATTTTATAAACATAGATTATCACAATTTGCTCCCAAGGGTCTTACACAAGTTTACAAATAGAAGCAGCGGTAAAAGCTACCATGATCCTCAAATGCAAGCAAACAAGGTTTTATTATTTAAATTTTAATTCATAGGCTTTAAATTTAATTTGTTATATTTGTATGTGTGCTTCTGTGTGTGAGTTAGTGCATGTGACTGCAGTGCCTTGGAAGGCAGGAAGAGGGTGGCGAGTCAACAGAATTGGAATTACAGGTGACCATGAGAGCCACCCAGCATGGGTGGTGGGAACTGATCTCAGGTTTTCCATAAGCAATCTCTCCACTCCTCTGTTTTTAAACCATTTAAAACTTGCAAGTCCTATTAAGAAATGAAATACAGAAGAGAGGTTGTTGAAATTGTGTATCTTAAATTTATAAATGAACCTTTGTATTTTATAGTATTTTAAGTCATTTAATTAAATAAGTGGCTGATTAAAAGGGGTGATATGGATATTTGAACTCCTAGAAGTCTCTCTTTAAAAGTACAATTTTTACATCTTCAAACCTTATCATGTTTCTTCCTTCACTGAAGATAGTGAAAAAACTTTGAGAAAATTCACTTCATATACAAAACCCAAGTATTGTCATTTTTAAATTATGCTATTGCTGAAACTTTTATTAGTACTAAAACTAATGAAATATCTCATAAAATTCCAGATGAGTTATGTTCTACTTGAGGATTTTAATTAAAACAAATAAATATACCAAATCATAACACTGGGAGTATTGAATGGACTTTGTTAATTATATATAACCATAACATTTAGTTTTTATTTATGGGCATTAATTGAGAGTTCTTTCGAAAAGTTTTACATGAACTTTGCCTACTTTGCATATCTCTCTAACTAGATGATTAAAAAAACAGTCAGAATAAATTCAGCTATCATCTCTAAGTAATACATTGAGCAGATTTTAGCCAAGGGTACCAAAATTTATTGCCTTTAGACTTGGGGATAGCACAGTTGTAGCGGCTGAAACAATTCCAGTGCTCTAGGATCAGTCTGCTTTTATTTGTCCTTGAAGAGTTCATTTTGGCTAAACTCTTTAATATGATATAGGGAAATTTCAAATGGGTTAAGGTTTTAGACAAATAATGAAAGAAATCATTGTGAGAAGAATATGAATACAAAATCTGAATGATGAAAAAAGGCTGTTCAAGAACATCTTGAAGAGAACGTTATGGTAGAGATTGGCAAAAATAAAACACACACGTGTATATATGCACATGTCAAATTAAATACTTGATTAGTTTGTGGAATATCATTTAAAAACACAAGAGAAAAATTCTGAGACATAAACTAAGCTATTTGGATTTAGAATAGTAGAAAGTTTCACGAGGAGTAGATAAAAGACCACTGATGATCATAAATAATTGTATACTGACAGCAAATTTAAATTGAAGAAAATAAAACAAATTAATTATATCATCTCTGATGGTTTCAAGTAAATCCATGGATGAGCGCAAGATGGTTGACATGAGATTGCCCTGAGGAACTGTCATACTCAGGTTATAGACATGGTATACGCTAAAGAGATAACAAAATAAAACTGTGTCGGTAATGTAAAAGCTGTCATATACACCTGAAATATGTTGTCATTCTTGAAGCTGATAGAAGCAAAAGTGATAGGAGTCACTGAATAAATTATACACTTTTAGAAGAATTTTGAGAAAGTTAAGGTTTTTTGAAATATTGACTAATCAGAGTTTGGATAAAGAGGAAGATTATTCACCAAAGTAATTAATTCCTATCTATATTATGGACTATGCCTTAACAAAGGTGTTTAGCATTACCAGATGGTAGTAATAATAGAGAAAATTTGGGGGGTTTTATATCACAAAATAATTATTTAAGACTATTTAATTTAAAGTTATGTAAGTCAATATAATTTTAAATTATATTTAATTTAAATACATCAATGGTTATTTTTGGACAATGATTTAAAGAATTTAAGGTGCATTTCTTTAGGAAAAGTTTTAAATTTTTACATTTTGTTCAATAAAATAAATATCGATGGTTGGTATATCCAAAGTCTTAGCAGATATTTTCTTATTGAATTACACAATAGCAAAATTTAACATGGTAATTCTTTATGTAAGGTACGTAAATACTTTAGATAAAACAGAACAACCATGTGTATGTCTTAATATATATTATAGCAATTTAAAATAAGTCTTTGCAAGAGAAAATACAAGACTTTTGATATGCTTGGATAGCCTTATATACCTTAGGAAATATCTTGAAGCTACATAATATATATGCTACATTTTGAGTCTCTATATTTTCCAAGTCCAAGAATTATTTACTGGTGTGGTCTATGAATATAGAAGGATTTAAATTTAATAACCTTCCCCCAACAGACTAATGTTTCATCAGGTCATACCCTAATACTCAAAAATTCACCAGATAATTTGATGATCTCCAGTCCTGCTCATCTTTGTCCAATTTTTGCTCTCTCATCTAAATATTTCATCTTATCACACAAGAACACTGACAAACAGTTCACCTTATTCTTTGCTTTACCTGCAAAGAGAGTGAGCATGCGTCCCTTTCTCAACTACTGCACCAACTCCCTGCACCAATTTTGAATGGTCTCTTTTATTAAAGTGTACAAGTTCACATGTTTTGAGTACTTATTCATTGTGTAGCCTGGACCACTTAGAGAACTGCCATGTTTTTATGAAAGTTCAGAATATGTGTGTACCTTTCAACTGACATAAAAGTAAAACATGATCTAGTGACAAAACAGGACTCTCTGGGTGAAATGGATGTGATTTCTATTCATCTGTAAGAATTAAAATGTTTCTATTAGAATGGCTTTATGATATGCAATATAGAACACCTTCAGAATGTAGAGTACATACTATGCACAACGGTACAATACAGTATACCCAATCTCATTTTTTTTTCAGAAGAAAACACAATTGTAAAAGTAGTTTCACATAACTTAATGACTTTTATCTGTAACTTTTCGACTTCCTTCAGTGTTCACCGTATTACCATATAATCTTATTCAATAGTGATTATACTTTATTGTTCTAATAGCAAATCATTCACACAAAGCTGGTTAAATTGTAGTATTTAATAAACATATTCTTACAATTTAAATAGCATAATTATTATGTGCAGAAACTACCATAGAAAATTTACTATAGCAACGATGTGAAATTTTGCTTTTCTTGTTAAAGTTTAAACAGAGAAGGAGTTGTCATACTCACTTAACAATCATTCAATGCACTGTAAGACAGATATATGCCACAAGGAAACAAAGTGATAATGAACAAAGAAAAGAAAGAGCTGACTATTGTAAGGTTCACAGACCCGAAAGAGAGTAATTACTGACTCCACTTTGATAGACAGTTATTTCTGCAAACACAACAAGGCTGACCGCGTGTGTTTGTACCTTTGTTAGGGCTGCAATTCTCTGAGCCAGTTCAGCCTCCACTTCTGGCAGAGTTTCGGCCTTTCTCATAGTCTGCTGTAACTTTTGCTCAGCCAGCTCTAAACGCTCTTGTAATTGCCTGTTTTTTTCTTCCATCTGAAATAGGGATAACGAGGGCACCGTTTAAAGAGTCAAGAGTTAGGTTAGCTAGAATGAGTCATGTGGACTTTGTGCTTTGACAATTTCTCTATATTTAAAATCAGCTATTAGCATATGTAACTATGTTAGGTGATGACTGTTGTCATGATTTCATGATTTATTTGTCAATTTTAATTACTGAAATTCAATACAATAAAATAGTAACTATTTTACCATTGGCAGCAAACAGTAAGGAAATTTCTAATAAGAATGAACTTGAACAAATGGAATATAACTCAGTATTAATACTCCAGAATACCATGAGAACAGAAAACCTACTTAAAACCATACTCTTAGACTGGTGTAAGCTAAAGAGTATAGTACAGAGGAGTCCACACTCTAGAGATTAAACAGACAACTTTTCTGTATTGGACAGATAGTATTTTAGGATTGTGTATGATATACTCTCTGGTTCAGCTCCTCTAGTATGCTGGTGTAACATGAGAACAACCACAAACAACGTTTAAATTATTAGGTGTGTATATACCATTAAAACTTCATTTTCAGAAGCAGGGAGAAAGCCACGGTTGTTTTATAGACTGATGCTCTTTCTTTTGCTGTAGGGCTGGGTAGACCTTCCAGCACTGACATTTATGATGTGTGTGACCTTGAATCATAGTCCTGTCTTTGATCCTCAGAGTATGCAGTAGAATAATTACAGCTAATCAGTAGGTGGAGGCTAGAATTAATGAAGAAATTGCAAACAAACTCCTTAGCTTCTACTTCACCTCTAGATCAAAAGTCAGTATTTGCTGCATTATTGTTGTCATATGACTGATTTCTAGTTTTGTTAAAAATAAGCTATAAAATAAAAATTCCTTCATTAATACTATTCTAAGTTTTAAAACCTAATTGCTCATCTGCTTAAAAAAAAATCCTATTTTATTCTATGCTTTTGGAAAATGACGGGAGCACACACATAGGACAAAGCAAAATCAAGACAGTGGTACTGAACCTGCCGCAAGATGGCTTCCTTGTTTGCCAATTCATTTTCTAGTTTGTCATTCATGTCATGAATGGAGGTAGATTCTCTCTGAGCACTGAGGTAACGTTTCTCCAAGGTTGTGATTCTTTCTTCCATGTCCTCCTTTTGAGCCATTGCCTGTAAATAACACTGTAAAAGTCATGGGCAA
Organism: Myodes glareolus; assembly: GCF_982192425.1. Classification (NCBI taxonomy): domain Eukaryota; kingdom Metazoa; phylum Chordata; class Mammalia; order Rodentia; family Cricetidae; genus Myodes; species Myodes glareolus. The sequence continues at coordinate 24,655,789 of NC_142051.1, forward strand.
GTCTTTGATTTCATTCCCCTCAGAGCAAATCACAAAAGAAATTGTAATACAGGGTCTCAGACAGATGTAGATTCTTTATTTAAGTAAAATGATAAGATATTAGAAAATGGCCTTTTCCAAGTAAAGATAAATTCTTCAAGGGCATTTTGAAGATTCTGTGTATGCCAGGGCTGGTGGCATACACCTTTAAATCCAGTACTTTGAAGGCAGATATGGGGGAATCTCTGAGTCTGAGGCTAACCTAGTCTACAGATTGAATGCTAGGACAGCTAGAGCTACAAAAAGAAATGAACACTGTCCCATTTCAAATAAACCCAAAAAACAAAAAAATAAAAAAAACAAAACAAAACAAACTAAAAGACCCCATGTATCTCCAAGTCTCTTTATAATGTTTTGGGTTTTATTTTTTTATAATAAATTCAGGAGGGGCTTTCAAATATCTAAGAGTAGAAAACACATATTTTCCTGCCTGCTGCTGTGGAATTCAATGGCAGGTAAATCTGCTCATTATAAGGTAGAAACAAGTACAACTAGGAGCAGAACTGAAAGCCAGGAGGCTGTTACCCTGGTGACCATAGTTTGAAGACTATCTGCAAATAAGGCATAGATACCACCAGAGAGCTGGAGAGATGGCTCAGTGGCTAAGAACACTTGCTGTTTTTGCGAAGGACCAGGTTTGGTTCCCGTACCCATGTGGCAGACATGTGCCTTCTGTAACTCCAGTTCAGTATAATCTGACACACTGTTCAGGCCACAAGTCATGCACAGACAAAATACAAAGATATGTGTGCAGGTAAATCACCACACACACACACACACACACACACACACACACACACTCACACACAAAATATAAATAATGCGTCTTTACAAAAACCTACTCAGTGGTACTGAAGTCATAGTTATTAGAAGAGCATCGACAGCCAATTATTTACTCATTTAACTCTAAATAATATATAAATATTTGTTCATATAACCACATGTAACTGTAGTCTTCATTCCTCATCAAGGGAACATCTCCTTACAACAGACACAGACTACTACAGCAAACCTCAACTGGTCAAAATGCAGAGTTGTGAACCCGAGTCCCAATAGAAACATCTACAGAATGATCCTGCATCTACAGCTCAGGGAACAATGCAAGAGAAGGGGCAGAAAGATTGCAATAACCAGAGCATCAGGGAGTTCACTTCGGAGATTTTGTCTCCTTGGAATGCCAGAAGCTGCACATGTAAACTCTCACAAACATGACTGCCCAGGTGTGAGCTAAAGAAAGATGATACCAATTGACATGCCAAAGTCGATGGGGAAAAGCTTATGAGGGTTTCACCTTACAGAAAGAATTGTAGGTAGCGAAAACTATCTGGGAGTAGGAGAGACGGCCTTTCCTAGGGAAAAGAACATCAGATTTTATCCTGAATCAAATGATCAACTCTGATAACAAGCATACTAGTAACATTATATAAACAGAAAAGGATATATTTAGGAATATATATATATTATATGTATATGTAATATGTAATAGATAATAGGTGTGTCTATTATATACATATGTGTAGGCAATAATAAATAAAAAGATGTCAGGAATTTTTTAAAAAGTGGGAAGAAATGTATGGGGGAGTTTGTGATGAGGAAAAGGCAGGAAGAAATGTCATTATGATATTAACATTTGAAAAAGGAGAAAACCATCAGAAATCTGTCCTCCACACAAAGGAAATCCTGAGTGCTTTAAAATGCTAATGAGAGCTGAGGACACTACTTGGATGCAGAAGTTGCCTAGGATGCAGGAGACCCTTGGTTGGTTATTCAGAAAAAACCCAACATATTATTAATAATAGTTACCATATTTATTATGAAAGAGGGTTTACTGTATATATTTGATCACACCAAATGACTTACAAACTTTATTATATTATTCAGATGCCTTAAGTAACACATTTTAATTAAGTAAGAGCATAGAAAGCTCTATGAAAACACTACTAAGGGAGGAAATAAACTATCAGAGCACATAGAGATTCATGACACTGATAACATTTTTGAGTAATTGTTAAATAATGATAATAATCACTATTATTTTTTTCAAGACAGGGTTTTGCTGTGTAAAAGTCCATTTGTCCTGGAATTCTGTAGACCAGATGATTCTCTAACTTACAGAGATTTGCCTGTCTCTGCCTCCCAAGTGCTGGGATTAAAGGCGTGCGCCATCACCACCAAGTTTACATCTAATTTTTAATACAATAAATTTGAACCTTCCTAAGAGTTTCCATGTACAATGGTTGCCATGCAGAAAAAGCCTTTGTTGAGAAGAAGACATTGGTGAAAATTAGCAAAAGAAATAAGCTTCATGGATCTGAAATGGTTTCTGAAGACTCTAGGATGTTCTACATCTTAAGGAATTGAGGGGATTATTGCATTTTTTGTATACTATTGTCATGTTTTATCTTGTTATTCCATTCTTAATTATTGATTCCAATCTCATATTATCATTGGCATTCGTCTTGTACATATTTGTTTTTCTCCAGAGTTCAGAGCTTGTCTGCAACTCTAAATGTGGATCATTTCTTCCAAATTTCCAAGAGAAATCTAAACTTTTAAAAGGACAATCCTTTCTTCACCATCATCTACAAATATGATTATTTACTCATAAATTTTTAACTTTTTTTTCAGATTAGAAAATATTTCAGATTAGACCCACCTTCACCCAAAGAAAAATCACTGGCAGTTTTCCATGTCTACTTTGGGGACTTTGACCACTTACTGTTTCCCTCCTAAATTTTTAAGATAAGGGTTGTCCTAATTCATTTCTATTGCTTTCGCCAATGCCTTGACAAAAAACGTTGTAGAGAAGGGAAGAAATATTTAGTTTACAATTCCAAGTTGTGCCAAATGGTGGTGGCGCATGCCTTTAATCCCATCACTTGTAAGGCAGAGGCAGGCAGATTTCTGTGAGTTTGAGGCCAGTCTGGTCAACAAGAGCGAGTTCCACGACAAGCTCCAAAGCTACAGAGAAATCCTGTCTCAAAAACAAACAAACAGAAAAAAAAACCCAACAAACAAACAAACAAACAGAAAAACAATTCCATTTTGTATTTGATCATTTCAGGGATGTTAAGGTAGGAAATATGGTGACTAACTATATCACATCCACAGTCAAGAGTTAACATCCTTGATTGCTTGTATACCCCAAGCAAGATTTTTCCTCTGTTACTTTCTAGGGAACTCTTTTTTGGGAATGGGACAGCCTGAGATAGACTGGATTTCCACTAAGGACCTTCTTACAGGCAAACTTGATGTAGAAAATTCCTTATTCAGACTCTTTTCTGAGACCAGTTTAAGTTGTGCCAAATTGACAGCTAAATAGAAACAATACATTCACTTTCTGGTTATTGATGGCAATTTAAAGGAATTTTGTCGAACTATTAATGAGTATATTATGATTTAACCATAGGTTAATACATAAACAACAGAATACACACAAGAATTAGCTAATAATTAAAAAAGGAAGTTGAACATAATGGAAATTTTTATAGGAAACTACTGTTTGGATCAATTGTGTAATGTAGTCACATAGTAATAATCATGTTAACCCAGAATGCGATTTTGATAGTAATTACATTGGAAACATAAGCATAAGAGAAAGGAAGGAAGGAACGTAAGCTAAAATCCATACCTAATGCATTAATTAGAAAGACTTCTATTAGATTTAACTAAAAGAGAAAATGTCAAAGGAAAGGCTTAAGGGTTGATACTAAGGATTTGGGTAAAGGGGATAGAGGAAAATGAGATGAGAGGTTGTGTCTGCATCCCTGTGTCTCTCTTTCCTTCTGTTTGTGAGCCTCTTGAAATTATTTGCTGGTGGAAACTTATGTTTATTTCACAATAAGTTAAAAACTGATAAGTCAGGCTGCCCTTGGTTTGTTTCTCCACACACAAACCAGAACCTCTTTTGGAGCACAGGTATTGAACATCCTTGGAAACCTGACAGACGACTTATTACCTTGCTCTTGGTGTCTTTATTATGCTGCTGCTCCAAAGCCTATTCTGAATGCTACTTTGATCATACTACATCTTCAGTGGGAATCCTTTATTTATTTTCTTTTATAGTCAGGATAAAATGTGAGTCTTAAAGCTCTTGCTTTCTTGACCTAAAATATTCCCACTTCTGTTTAACATTTCTTCCAAATTTATGCCTACTCTGGATCTATGTAAATAAATTAAGAAGCAAATAAGATGTTATAGCTATAGTCAAATTAAGAAGAAACAAAGTAGCATTCGAGGGGACCTTAAATTGAATGATTGCATAGACACAGAATAGCAGAATTTGACGTTATTCTACCACTTCACCAGGAATGCAATGCCCTGTAAACCTTTACCAGAAGCTTGAAGGAGCAATGGCTATATCCATCATGACTGCCCTTAGAGAGAACCTGGTCCTGTGAAACATTGTTTGTAGGCAAAGTCCTCAGTAAATGTGAAGAAATGAATTAGAGTTGTTAAGCGGGAAGGAAAACAGCTGCTAAGGTAATGATACTTGCTAAGGAAAGGCAAGCCAGAAAAGCCAAGGTGTGTGTTGAGAATCCACCTGAGGTGGAAGGAGACATCAAGCTATATAAAGTTGTCCACTGACCTCCACAGGTGTGCTGGGATGTTTGTTCCCCCCGACACGCACCATATGACCGCACAGTATTTTCTAATGATAGTCATTAGGAGCCAATCACTTTGTATCAATCTGTTGGGGCAAGCCAAGAAACTATCATATCATTTTCACCTGGAATATGTTTTTATCCCTACTCTTTTGTGTCAAATCTTTCTGATCTTCAGGAACTTGTAAAAGAAGAGTAATTTATGTAATATTAAATTTTAAACACATAATATTAAGGTCATGTATCATCTTGGCAAGATAATTCAGATAATTTTATGAAACATTGCCAGTATTCCAGGTTTTAGAAAGGCCCCCCCCAACAATAATCATAGTTCTTAGTGGATAAAAAGATGTCTATTCATAATCTTTATTTCTGTTAGCATATATGTTTTTATTTAGTGAGTATAGTTCATGTTAATTTTCACATAGACTTCTAGAAATATTTTCCAATTTCATGGAATAAAAGAAATTTATGAATCTAACCTGTATATATAATTTTTTCTATAAATTCTGATGGCAATATCTCCAGAAATAAGAGACAATTTTTTTTCTGAGAAATGAAAGTTGATATGGCATACTCCATGAGTAAGAATTGCTGTCCCTTGATTTATAGTCATACTCTTTTTTGTTGGATGATAAATAAATACCATAAAATTACAAAAATTTAGGTGATATAAACTGTTCAGTAACTTTATATAACACCCAGAGTAGAATATACACTCATTAAATAGCCACTTTGTAATCACTGATTACAAATATTTCCATGTTTAACTGTTGAGGCCCGTTCTACACAGTTCCTTTAGGAGCTAGTGGATAAAGATTTGCAATGGCATTTTTGACTTAGTGATTCATATGAGTGATTCAATTTTTAACTGCAGGCTGTGTTACCAAAAATAAATTTTGAATTTACAAGTCATAGAAACAGCTTTTCCTCTGTGTTATTTGGAGAGTCTAAAGAAAAAAGCTTTTTTTTTTCCTGCTACATAAAAGATGTTATATAAAAAGAAAAATAGCATAAAAATACAATGACCCCCTAACCAAAGTTTATATATAACTGGATTTTTATTACATCAAATATAGTTCTATAGTAATGTAATTCATGTCTCAACTAATGTAAATGAGAATTTATATATTCATTTATTTGATTACTTTACAAATGTGAGAAGAGCTTTCAGTATGGTGTCAGAGAGATAAACTAGCTTCATTCACAAAATAAATATAGCTCAAATGCTTCACAGAAGAGTTAAGCTCTGTGTACACCCATGAAGAGAGTGATGTCTTATCTATGTATGGCTAATATCCTCTTGATTAAAAAGTAGAGGGCAAACGCACAATTTACAATTACTTTTTCAATAATTGCATGAGGTCTAGCTCCATCTACTTTCAGGTTGCTATTAATGCAAAGAGCAGCTAAAATGAAATGTCATAATTTCTTAATAAAGCAATTAAAAGAATGTCCAGAAACCATTGACTGCACATTAGTATATAACTCAGTTCAGATTTATTAGATTGTCCTCGTATACAATGTGAAACACATTTCAATTTGTAATTAAATGGTTAGCTGTTGCTCCCTGTTATCTGAGTTTTTCCTTCATTTATTCAGAGTGGTTTTTACTCATGTCATATTGACAAGCGACTGTGCTGCAATTCTGAGAGGATATAAAGCTGAATTATCTTCCTCTTTATTAAGAAATCCACAAAACTTTAGACTTTATGAGATCAAATCCAGGGATATATTAATAGGGAGCAGAGTCTGTCCTTGGAGTTTAAGTGATAAGAATTTCACATCATTTTAACTTTTGGAAAGAATGACAAAAATACTGGTTATTTAAGCGGCAGAAATCTTGTATGGAAGTTGCCATCGAGTTATGCAAAAACATAACTCTCAACTGAAAGAGAATAAAAGAATTTATTCTAAAGCCAAATATAAGTGACCATGATCCAGGGTTACAGATTTAGATTACTCAAATTTCCATTTGAATATGGTAACAGTCTGATGCTATTTTTTTATGAAACAAAATACTTTTCGAAATAGAAATGCTTTTCAAATATGTCACTGGGACATTAGATAGGAGGGTCAGAACATAGTAGGAGCTTTATGGAGACAGGCAGGAAGAGTGCACTGAGTGCAGGCTCCTTCTCAGGTCTTTTCAAGAGTGTCATTTCCTACTGTTTCACACCTAGTATTTACACATCCATTTGCTGCCAAACTCCTAAAGCATCTTCTTACAAATTCCCTCTGAAGGGGATATGTTCCTTTTTCATAAGTCTCAACTGAAATATGGCTACATGGGGAATTAGGAACCTTAAAAGTACAATTATATTTTACATAGAAATTATTTATCATAGGGGAAGACCTAAGTCGTCAAAATAGATTCCTACTGAAACAACCTCCGGCAATACAGTTGATGTCTACTGTTTGAGCTGACTTTTGGTCACCTTTATCTAAGCAGTATTTATATTAGGGTGTTATTTTAAAATGTACAATAAGGAAGGGTGAACAGGAGATACAGTAGCCTCTCTGTGATACATAGACAAACATAAAGGATATGACTGCTTAAAATGCAAATAGAGTAACTAGATCTCTGGAACTATGAACAAGAAGAACTAGAGAATGAGCAAAAGTTCAAGTATTAGTGAAAGGTAGACTTAAAGGGCTGAGATCCTAATATGCCTTAAATTACACTATATATTATGAGTTTGAGCTATAGGAAGCAATGAAAAAGCAAGCTATATCTATGAGTTCTGAGATTATATGAAGTTGTTTCATTATCAGAATTTCAGTGGAACTATGACTTCATTCTTTCTCCTTCATGCTAAGTGATGTGTCAATGAACACTCCATCTTCACATTTTAGTAAAGGATGAGAAATGTCCATTTTGTAAAAAAAAAAAAAGCTTTTTTAATATTGTGTACTCAACAGTTGTGTAGGAGGGTAAAAAAGAGAAACAAATAGGACTCAATGAAGGACATGTTTAGGGTAAGGAGGGATGTGTACTGTGGGTTTAAAAAATGGAATGTAATATGAAGGAAAGTTGGTACCTATATAAAGCAAAGTCAGGGAACACGTGTTAAAGAAAGGAGCATTTGAGTGAATGATAGAGGACGAGAAAATAAAATCAAGCAAGTCCCAGTAGCTTAAGAGTCTACTTTAATTGAGTAAAGTGGACCAGAATGACATGGTCATATTTTTCAAGCTACTTACATGGATTTATTGTTATTCAAAGTAGAATATAAAGCAATAAGAAATTTAAGAATAAAAGTAATGTGAGCCAACTGATCAGAAGGCATAAGACAAGGGCAGACCACTAAGTAGAATAACCAGACTCTCTGAATGTGGCTGGCAATGAAGGCTGACTGAGAAGCCAAGGACAATGGCACTGGGTTTTGATTCTACTGAATGGACTGACTTTGTGGTAGCCTGGTTTGTTTGGATGTTCACCTTTATAGACCTGGATGGAGGGGGGAGGACCTTGAACATCCCACGGAGCGGGGAACCCTGACTGCTCTTAGGACTGGAGAGGGAGAGGGGGGAGGGGAAGGATGAGGTGGGGAGAAAGTGGAAATTTTTAATAAATAAATAAATTTAAAAAAAGATTTCATAAAAAGAGGGAAAGCAAAGACTATGATAAATCAAATATTTGATTTATAGATTATAGAATTTACCATGTAAACAAATACAGCATGAAATTGAAAGAAAATTTCATGGAACCTCTAAGATTTAGGCCTAAGCAATATTATTGGATGAATGTAATGTTGGACACAAAGTTTTACCAGAAGAATGAGAAAGCCACGAATGCCTAGTGTTGCTGAGATATAATTTAGAGTTTTAGGTATAACACTGGGAAAGTGAGAAGAAAAAAGAAAAGGGAGGTAGAGAATGAAACTGAGAGATTATGGTTGATTTGTGTGTGGCCTATTAACCTTGATTAGCTTAAGCAAAGCAACGAGTGACTGAAAGGAAAAGACATAATGGGGCAGGGGAAGGAAAGCCAACCATTGTAACAGCTGAGGTGAGGGGAAGAGAAAACTGGAGGACATTAAAGAGAGATTGGCGTAAGGCTAGTCCTGAGAAAAACAAATGCTCCAAGGACAGAAGACACTCTTCTGAGAACTGAGAATTTATCCATTCACTCAGTAACATAATTAATAAGTTGCTTCATTACAAATACTCTCAATGGGGCAAGAGGAGCAAGTGTGATGATATAGCCTCAAGAAAAAGGAAATACAACTAATCGAGACAGATATATTAACTACTTAGCCACATAGAAACACACTCGAAGATACTAAGGTATACTTCAAAAGATACTGTACAAATAGAAAAGGTAAAATGTGAAAAACAAAATTTAAGAAATGGAAAAAGGCTGTATTTTTGAGAGCAAAAAAAAAATAAAAAGAACTTCCAACATTTATCTTAGTAGGCATTCAGATATTAAAACATTATAAATAAAATACGTTCCTGGGTAGTTTAATAAATCTAAATCCTTCCTTTCTTTTTGTTTCTTTTCTTCTCTTTTTTTTGTAGACAAAGCAATACTATGCCTAGCAAGAAAGGAATATACACAAAAAAGAAATGTTATATTATACATATGCATAGAATATTCATGAACAGGCATTCAGAGACACAAATAACAGACAAGTGAAAATAATGGTTTTGAGCACTCCTTTATAACACAGAAAACCATGATTCATTCCCAAAAGCACAGTTATTCAAATTTAAAACCTTGAATCCTTGAGATATCATTAAATCTTTACAAAGACTTTAGAGTAGCTGAGACTTGATAGCAAAGCCTTCCATTCATACATATTCAAAGGGTCAATAAGTAAACTCTTCCTATCTTACTGAAAAAGTATGTAGATAAAATAACATTCCTAATTATGATCTTTAAGAAGGTCCCAGTCACTAGGGAAGGACATGGAGAAAGATTTTTTGAACAACCTTAGAAAGTCATTCAAGAAGTGAAGACAGAGAACGCTATTAGCCACCTACCTCCCGAATGTCCCTCTGATATTTTGTGTTCATTTCTTCCGTTTTTATGAGGTCCTTTCTTGCTGTCTCTGCTTCCTGTTCCACTTCTCCCACTCGGGAAGAAAGAGCTGTTAAGCGTTCCTTCATTTGGGCCATTTCATAATTTTGTTTTTCAAGCAACTCCTGTAGCTCGACGATCTGGCTGGTGTCATCTGTTGAGTCTATGGAGCCATTGGATAGACGCTGGAGAAAGACAAAAGCAGGCCACTTAGACCCTCTTTATCCTTAACCCAAATGCATGCGAGAAAAAAAAAAAAAACCAAACAGTTTCACAAGAATTCTGAAACAAGCTAGTGCTGGGGAAAAACTATGATCTGAGAAAACTGGCAGTAATACAGAAATAACAATATATAAGAGCTGGAGAGATGACCAAGCAGTTAAGGACACTGTCTTAATGGCTTTTCTTCCAGAAGACCTGGAAGAGTTTTGCTCACAACCCCTTGTAACTCTCGTTCCATCTTATGCTGTCTTCCGGACTGCATGGGTACCTGCATACACACGTTCATAATACATCTCATATATACACATCACATACAGAGGTACATACACAGAGAACAATAATGATATATATATAATTTTAAAATATGTCATATGAAGGGTGAGAAAGCAAATCGGTAGTTTTCAATCAGGGTAACAGAAGCATCTGCACAGTAAGTTTATATGTATATATGAGAAAGCAATATTATGTATGCAATTTAGCACAGATACATATACATATATGATAAACACAACACACTATTTTAGTCAATAGATAGAGATATAAACATTATAATATTTTTATTTTTTATTCAAATTCTTTTGAACTTTGCAAGCTTTCTCCATTGTATTTTTCATTCAAGAATTATATACACTATTCGGATCATTTTCTTTCCAGTACCCCAAATTCTCCCAGAATGTCCTGCCTCCCTAATTTCTGAAAACATGGAATTCTTTTGAGTTATTCAATGACTCCTATGAGTAGGGCCTGCCATAGAGTGTGGTTAATATACCCAGTGACACTGAGTTGGATAAACTTGATTTTTCCCTTCATCAGAAGGTGTCAGCGGCAAATACCTTCCTGTAGGAATTGGTGTGCATCTCCTATTCTCAGTGCTGTGCTTTTTGGTCTGGTTTGATTGGTGCATCTTGCATGTGAAGCAAGTCTCTCTGAGTTCATATGTGAATAAGTCCTGTTGTGTGAGGAAGATGTGGCTTTCTCCTGCCTTCTCTTCCATCCAGATTCCCCAGCACAGGCAGAGGGGGGCAGCTGACAAAGATAGCACAGTTTAGTCTGTGTGCCTTTCTATATACCGTCCACTTGTGGCTCTCTTTATTAATCACGATATACTATAAGAAGAAAGTTTCTTTGATGAGGGCTGTATGATGCAACGATCTATTCACATAGGCATAAGTCATTAGGAATCGCTTTATCAATTATGTTTCTTTAGTGAAGTAATAATGTTAGGTTTTCCCTTAGGGTCTATGATTTATTTAGGATCTAATTCTTGGCAACTTTTAATGTTAGGTGTTTCCATTTATAGAGTAAGCTTTAAATAAAAGAGGGACTGCTTATTGCCACAACATCTGTGCCATTAGTGCACCATTATATCTTGCAGGCAGATCTCTGTTGTAAGTCTAAAGGCTTTTATTTGGGTGATATTGATGATTACATTTATCCTCCTGTGTGTGCAAAGTACATTCCAGTTTCGTGAATGCAAGTTAGTCAAGGTTAAACCTCTACCTGGGGACCAGCTTTATTCCTCCATGTTCAATGACCTAAATACAGAGTGTTTTCAGTAATCGGGGCATACTATTAGTCTGTGGCAAGTCATCAAAAGTCTTTACAATAGCCTGTGGTGTTTGAGCAATTTAGAGGACCATTTTAACCAATTGCTATATAAGATGTAATCTGTTACTGGCATCCTAAGTTCTGTTTACTGGATTACAGTGACTAGTTAGGGCATTTTCTCCCCCATCATGTAATATCTTCATTTAAATTATTTACATCTACTTACATATTTTAGGAATCTTCTACAATGGTAGATTTCCAAAGCACATTTAATGTCAGTTGCCCCTCCCCCATATCCCCTCCTTTACTTTGGTCTTCTGTACTGCTCGGATATAGTTTTATAAAGTGATAAATAAGTATCTAAAATTACCGTGCTTAGTTATTCAGTTTTAATGACACTCATACAAATAAAATTCATGATTTTGTTAAAAGAACATAATTTATATGATCCTGGTATCTCTGGAAGATATATAACTCAGAAATGTTGATTTCTAAATTGTAAGGATTTAAAACTTTATACATGCTACAGGGGAGTTAGCAGAAAAAAGTTAAATATTTTGAAACAATCATTTTCACTTTTTGAAAAGAATACCTAGAAAGTGGGGGAATCTATGTTTCGAAAGTATCTTACAACCCAATACTCAAAACATTTAAAGATTGATAGATCAAAGAACACAATAACAATAAAACAAAACAAAATATTAAAGAAATTTACAAGGACCTAGAAAGACATTTCTTAAGATGAGACTTATGTATGACAAAATTAATGAAAATTTTCTTGGCGGTTAGAAGTCATCAGGGAAGCACAAAATAAAGTCACAGTAAAAAAAATCATCTCATGGTTATTCTAATGTCTGCTTTACAAAAGTTAGAAGGCAGCAAGTGTTAGTAAGAGTTTACACTATGGGAGTGAATGTAAATTATACAATCACTATGGAAATTGGTAAGACATTTGCATAACAAAACATAAATGGTTCTTCTATATAATCTAACAAGCTCACTTTTCAGTGTATAGCATTCCTAAGTTTACAAAGGAATATCTACCATGTCTATCCGGTTATTCATTGTAGTATTATTCATAACAATGAACATAGGCATTAAAGTGCTTAATAAGGGATAATATGGGTAAGGAAAATATGATGCATATGCTAATAGAATTTTATGTTTTCTTTTCAAAGAAATTTCCATTTTCTACAACATTATTGAACTTAGAGTAAACTATGAATATAATGAATCAGAAAATAGTTATAACATGATAGTTTTTACATGTAGAATTTCATGTGTATACACAGTCAAACAAAACTAGCAACAGAGGCTGGGACTGAACGAGGACGTGATCTAGCCAGATTCTCGGAATTTGGCCGGATTCTCTGACTGTGGCTGGCCCGGGGTCTTTCTGAAAAGCCATTGACTATGACACTGGGACCTGTTTCCTCTGCATATGCTGGATTTTGGGGATCCAGTCTGTTTGGACGCTCGCCTTCCTGGACCTGGAGGGAGGGGGAGGGAGCTGGAGCTTCCCACAGGGCAGGAAACCCTGACTGCCCTGGGGGACGGAGGGGAAGGAGGGGGGGGAGTGGGAGGAGTGGGAGGGTGTTGGGAGGGGGGGGCGGAAATGGAAACTTTTATAATTTAATAAAATTTACTAAAAAAAAAAAACTAGCAACAGCGGGATACAATCAAAGTCAGGAGAGAAGGGGAGAGTTGTTAGAAAAAGGATATATTAATCAAAAAGCGCAAAACTTATTTTAGATGCAAGGAACATATTTTAGTGATCTGTTTTAAATGTGACTAATAGTCAAGGTATTGTTCATTTCAAAATGACATTTTGTGTCTTTCAAAATTTCTAGTGGAGTAGATAATCAGTCAAGATGATAGGTTGGTAAACTATCATTAAAGAATATGCATTGATTGTTTTTCAGGTAATAGTCACAAAAGATTGAGATTTAGCTCTTTATTGAAAAACACTTGCCTAAGTGTGGGGCCTTAAATTCAGTCCTAATCTTGTACACAACCAGAAAGTGACCAGAGAAAAGAAAAAAAAACAAAAGAAGAAATAGAAGAAGGAAGGCAGAAAGAAAGGAAGAGAGAGGGGAGGTAAGGGAAGGAGAAAATGAGCAATCCTTCCAGAGTAGCTTTGTTAATGTGCTGTGTTGAGTTTAAGTAGTACAGTGACTTGGGGCAATGATTTTCATAAGGACAACGTCAACCAAGCAGAAATGGAAGCAGAACACTACAGTTTGCTCTGCCTTCATACTTATTTAGCAGCAGGAGTTCCAATGCTGGATGTAGTGGGGAACGTTTGAACATAAATATAAAGCATGTTTTCTCCGTGTGCAATTTTGTTTCTAAGAAGTAAGGCTAAGTAAGAAAACAGTCCCTTGCAAAACCAAACTGCATACTTCCTGCTCTCTGATTACACCAGTGGACCTCAGTCCCAGACACAAGTTTTGGAAGTTTACTTCCAAGTTAATTCATCCACATCTGCCATACAAATCTGTGTGATCTTAGTTGCTTCTGCAACTACCATTTACCTATTAAAGACAACCTTGTGACAGATGCACACAATTTAAATGAAAGAGTGATCCAGGAAAGTAAAAGTCCATATTTATCACAGTTCAAAGATGCTATAATTACTATTTAAAACCCTGATAAACAACACAGGTACATCACATTTAGCAAGCGGTACCAGTGTTTCGTATGATCCATCTCTCTGTTGCAGTCCCAAGGTCTCTTCTCAGTCAATGTGCAGAGGGTTGCATAGAGTTCACAGTGACCTTCGTCTAAGAACAGTTCCTGGGTTTCTGGAGAGGAGCTCAGCACTCACCCCTCTGCAAATAGTCACCGGCAGAGTGCATAGCTACAGACTACAGCATCCACGAGAATGCCTTCCCATTTTCTTTGAGAAAGTCCAGAACCTACATTATGAGAGCACTGCTATCAAGTGTTAAGGGCAATCTTATATGGATTAGTTCTATGGATCCAACTAGTATTATAACAGAAACTAGTATTCTCTAGCATTTTCTTGAGATAAAAGGAAACATTTACTCCTACACTGTTAATTTAAAAAACGTCTTAGAAATTATAGAAGAAAAGTCTGAATTCTATGGTTAAACAGAATTATTTACAGCTTTATTTTTCACAATGCAAAACAACAAATTACTCGCAATAAATTCAAGTGAGGTGCACGCGCATACACATGCACAAGCATTACGTTACAAAAAAGAAACTAATTCCAGAGGCGGGCAAAAATACAGTTCCATTTATACAGAAGTCTGTAACAGGAAATTCTAATTAAAGGTGGCAGGAAAGCAGATTGGCTGCTGCCTGGGACAGAACGAGGAATTGAATGCACAAGGACACATTTCACTTTAAAGTGAGAAGCGATTACTCTCAGTTTGAACTGGGACGGTGTTTATGCACACAGATCTTGTTGGGAAATATTATTTTCAGGTGTATAACTCTTGTTTATGCTGCATTTGTCTTTGAAGCTGTATTACTGTGCCTGTCTAAAACATTCAGCAGTCTAATAAAGAGATAAATGGCCAATTGCAAGGCAGGAGCAAGGATAGATGGGATTGGCAGGCAGAAGGAAAATAATAAAACAGAGGAAAAATATGGAGAACCTGTAGCAACAAGAAAAGGAGAGCACACCGGGGGCCAGTCACCCAGCGACACAGCAAGCCACAGAGAAAGTAGTAAAGAAAGGTATACAGAAATGGAGAAAGATAAAAGCCCAGAGTCAAAAGGTAGTCTGAGTAATTTAATATAAAAAGGCTAGCTAGAAACAAGACAAGATAATGGGCATTCATAACTAAGAATAAGTCTCTGTGTGTGATTTATTTGGGAGCAATGTGGTAGACCCTCAAAAGAGTTCAAAGTGTAAAATATCATACAACAAGATCTCTATAAACACATAAACTATTATTTACATTGGAAGTCAATAGAGTTGTTTATTAAATAACTACAAAATCTTTAAAATTATTTTAAAAATCTTCTTATAATAGAGAAACTACACTTAGAATCACTGGATCCTACAGACTTTAGCAAACTAATATTTCCCTAGTTTTAGTTTTCTGTTGCTGTGATAACACACCATGACACTAAATAAAGTTGGGGTAAGTGGTTTGTATCAATTAAACTTTCAGTTTCAGGCCAATAACTGAGAACAGTTGGGGCAGGAGCACAAGCATGGCAGGAACATGGGGTCAGGAACTCAAGCATGACAGGAACATGTAGGCAGGAACTCAAGCATGGCAAGAAAATGGATGTCGGAATTAAAGTCAGGAGAAATGCTTCTTACTGGCTTTGTTCCCATGACTTGTTTATTCTACTTTTATAGCTCCCTACTATTACCAACGTAGAGGTGGTACTGCCCGCACTGAGCTGTACCTTCTCATATCAATCATCAATGAAGAAAATCTGATTGGCACATTTTTCTTGGTTCAGGTTCATTCTTCCCAAATTACTCGACCTTGTGTCAAATTGTCAATTGCTTAGTCATGGTGAATTGAAATGCACAACTTTGAATTCCAGGTCAGTTTGTCTACCACTCCCTCTACTCTATCTAACAGAATGTACACATAAACAGGTTAAAGTTGTAAACACTGAATAATTGAGACAAAGAGCAAGCATCAGTATATATTTATAAATCAGTATGTTATACACATAAAATATATAATTATATGTAACACAAATAATCAATTTATATGCATTCATAAATATATATTATATACATACTATATATCTCAAATATATGTGTATATATTTTATGAATATTTAGTGCAAAGTGGTGATAATTTTCTAATTAGAAAAGAAAATGCTTCAGTTCTGCACACCTGAAATCCATCAAAACCTTGTTTAATATTGTATGCTTTAATAGGCTTAAGATAATTTAACTAAATATAAACAGTAATCAGGCAGCTAAAAATCAAACCCTTTAAAAATGTTAACCTTTGAATTCATTAAGTAGCAGAGATGCATTGCATGTGTTGGATATACCTGTGATATTTAGAACATTGTATGAAATAATGCTTGATCTTCCAATTTACTTTTACCTGGCACATTCATGAAACTTATCCATTTATAAATATTCAAGCATTTTTTTAAAAAATTCTGTGCTGTGAATAAAAACCAGAGAGCGTTATTGACTTAGGTAGAGTATCATTAAGGTAAAACTCAAGTCCTCAAAATTAAAACAAAACAGTGTGTTAAAATCAGGTTAACCATACTTTTAAATTTTTGTTACTTGTTTACTGATGGTAGAAAAGGATGTTTGGTGGCTTCTTCCTATCACTAATACACTTAAGAGCTAACAGTTTATTTTCTGTTATAAAAGATTTTCAAAGTGGTTTGTGCACCCAACAACATCATTTCTACTTTATACTGCATTTTAAGTAGGTAGTAATTCTCTCACATTTTAGTTATTATTTACTGAACTTTCTAAAAGAAAATAGAAATAGGAAGATAGAAGAGTAATGTTTAAAATTGATTTTCCTAGTAATAAAAGTCATACAATAGAGACATAAATGCTTTAAAATTTACAAATACCTACAGAACAAGCACTAAACAGTTCCATTTAATTTCACAAGGACCTTCAGCATTTAATAGCTCACAGTGTATTGGTGGTTACATTGTCAAAGAAGTTATATTGAAATTTGCAAACGTTACCAGAAGTAACTATATATGAAGATAAGTCCTTAGATTATCAAGTGTCCTGATTAAAAATAATATTGTGTGTTTGTGTGTGTGTGTGTGTATTGCATATGGATACAAGCAAACCAAGCAACCAAATGTCTGCAAAAGACCAGATATCAATTACTGACTAGAGACACAATACTCTGAAGTTTAAGTCATAACTTAAGTGAACTGTATGACTGTGTACATTAGTGTTTTTTTTTAATTTCCCTTTTCTGCTCTTTTTTCTTTCAAGTATCAGAAATGTCTCCTGAGTTCAAATATTGCTGGACATATACCATGTTTTCTTTTTTATTAAAGGTTCTCCAGCACAGAATTGACAGTGGTTATTTTTAATTTTGCATTGTCTCCTTAAGTCAGTTTTATACCATACACGGCATGTGGTTTCACTTTCTGTAAACCTAGAGTTCACAGCAGAAACAGCATTTTTAATCTGTGTCTGTCAATCTAATCCATGATTATTTTTAGAATCCTCGGGAGAATTGAATAAGAGACATCGATAGACTCCATTCTGGACAACGTGAAAAGGTGAGGCTTTTCCATGTAATTACACATGTTTTACAATTTCTTTTTAGGTATTGTCAATATTTAGATAGGGGTAAGAACCACAGATCAATATCATGGCTGTACTTTATTGATTGTTGCGTCTCACTAGCCATTAAATATCAAAATAGTACAGAGTGAAAAATTAGCATAATAAGGCAGTAAAATGGTTGGCAAAGTGATTGTAATAAAATAAAAGGCTAAGAAATTAGTTTTATTCCTTTAACTTGTATCAACTAGGTATTTTTAAATGTTACAAATCATAAGGTTGTGGACATTCCTCCATCATTCCTAATTTGATATGATCAATAGTTTTTGTTGTTAAGTATACAATAAGCTTTTTCCTTATGTCTTCTTTCTTTCTTTGTTATTTTAACTCATTAAGTTCAATTATTGCTGTCCAATTGTGCATGGCAGCTGGCCTCATCCACTGGGGCGGGGGGGGGGGACCTACCCGTTCCTATACATCTAAAGATAAGTGACTCTTCTTTCCCAGCAGGCATTAGAACTAAGGAAGTCCCACCCTCCTGAGGGTGTGGCCTCAGAGTCACCAGCTCCCTCCTTCCTAGATTTTTTTGCCTGGCTAGAATTAGTCTTCTGTAGGGGACCACAGATTCCTTGACTTCTTTTGCAACCACCATGACGTGTCCAGAGAATAACATTGCACAGTTCTGCTCCCCATCTTCTGGTTCTTAAATCCTTTCTACTCCCTCTTCCCCATGTCGACCCAGACTCCAGGAAAATGACGTTAGTATAGATGCCTATCTATTTTGTTACTAGGATCATCATACTATGTTGTTCATCTTCATGGACCTGGGTGACATCAGTCAGTATAATTTTTCTTATTTCCATTCCTTTAACATTCAGTGATTTTGTGGATATGTACTACATGTTTTCTTGTTATTTTTACTAATTATTCTCACTCACAAATCGTCTAATGGAGATATAGTACATTTTATCGTCTTATTTTATTTTATAGCTTGATTGTATTCCTTTCTCTCCTTCAACTGCTTCCAGATCTTCTCCCACCTCCTTACCTTCTCAGTTCATGTTCTTTCTCTCTAAACAAGTAAAAGAAAAAAATGTGTACACACAAACACACGCGCGCGCGCGCACGCAACTTGACTGTATTTTCCAACTTCTCCTAAGAACAGGGCCTGCCCTAGATGGTTTGTATGTCTGGTATCACTCCTTTTATCAAAATGGGTTTTTCCTCTGTCAAGGAAGCTATTAACGGCAAATAGCTTTTTGGCAAGGAGCACCACTTTGTGACTGCTTTCCTTCTCTATTTTGAGTTTTTGTGTGAATTAATTTGTAAAGATCTTAGGCATAAAACTGTAACACTTATAATTCCTACCACATTAAAAAGCAAGAGTTGATCTTTGTTTTGTTTTGTTTTGTTTTGTTGTTCCTAAAGAATCTTACTGTATTTGATTTCTTTTATTCTCACAGTGTTTGAACTAGCATGTAATTAATGCCACATTTCCAGAACATGTACATTGGTAGAACTATGCCATATTATAGCGTTTTAGATAAAACTTAACCTGAGAAATTTCTGTTCAACATTTTCATGATTAGAACTGTTTACTTAGAGATAGAAAATTGATAGATGTATTCCACATTATACTGTAAAATACACATCCTGAATGACTTTTATGAAACAAAACCCTAATCTACAACTTTAATTCTTGAATATGGTTTAATAAGAAGGAAAATGAATATAGTTAATATTTTCATTTTATTTTTTGTGAGAAAGTCATTCATGGACATTCAGGAATGAGTCTATGCTAAACCAAGAACTAAAGTAATGAACTGTTCTATTTCCTTAATTGTATCATTAATGTCTTTTTAGATGTGTGTTACGATCTGTGTGTGAAAGTGGCCCCAGCATGTTATGTGTTCCAGTCTTAGGTAATTCAAACAAAGAATCAACATGGCAACTAGGTTATTATCAGTGTTACGATCACTTTGGTTCATTTATATTTTGTTAAAGATAAGACAGCTTTTCTATCTGTATCTTAACTGGGATGTGACAATTATATGTGTGAAAGATTAATGACATGTGTAAGAATTTTAAACATGAGCTAAATAGAGGAAAGTTTACATTCTAACTGTTTAAAATGTTCTTATCAGGCTAATATGTATATAACTAAAATAGAAACCAAAAATTTTATGTCTCTAGAGAAATGGTTTGCCATGACAATATCTGTCAATGAAATCAACTACATCATCTCATTGTGTGTTAAGTTGTGTGACTAAAACCAGGATCTCGGGAAAGTATGCTCGGCAAAGGCAAGCACTTTATTTACATCTGAAGCTATTCCTAGCCTCAAATAAATTACTTTGAATAGGTTAACAAATTATACAAATTTGTGGAAAGAGGACAATTTCAAATCTGATCATTTATCCCCCAGGTAGTATGATAAGTATCACAATTAGTGATAAAACACAGGTCAATTTTCATGTAAGTGTCGGTATTAAGGAAATCTATAAAGCTTGACTATTTGAAATGGTACTCTAAGATGTCAAGTAGTTCATTCTGATATATTGAGACGACTTGCAGACTCATGTGCTTGAAGTCTTAATGTACAGCCTGAGTCACTACAGGCAGAGAATAAAACGTTGAAGAGGTGGGGACTAGAGGAAGAAATGTTGGCAAATTTAGGGAATGCATGTGAAATAGATATAGAGCTTCTTTTCTTTTCTTCATTCTCTTTTGCTCACAGGTGGTAACAAAGTGAGTAAGTACCTCCAGGATGTTCTTCCCACCATGGCATGCTGCCTTGCTACATATTTAATTACAAAAGGACAAGTGACCAGGGGAGGAAAACAATGGCCCAAATAAATATTTCTTCTTTAGGATTGTATATTTTAGGCAATTTGCTACAGAATGAAAGTCAATTAATACACTATTATGATTCAACATTGTGCTAACCTAGTCACCACTAATAAGAAATAAGAAAATAAAAATTCAGAAGGAAGAGAAAATATTTTTCTTGTTTGTTTACTTGCTTAAAAATTTGAAGCCCATAAGATCTTACACATAATAGATTCCCAAGTATTCAAGATAACATATGAATATTTATATAGAAGTATATTAAATACTTGTACAAAATTGCATATTTAAATCAATCAATTTGTAGGTAAATATATAAGCTAATTAAAAATAAAAATTTAATTTTATAATTACTAAAGTATAAGTTCAAGGAGCTGTAACATGATAGGGGCTGGCTTGTTTGGATTTCTGTCCTGCCTCACCCCCAGCTGTTTAGTCCCAGAGAAAAATCACACATGAGATCTCTATAAGTTATAAAGTTGATTGGCCCATTATGTCTAGCCTCTTACTGGCTAACTCTCACATCTTGATTAACCCATTTTTCTGATCTATGTTAGCCATGTGGCTCAGTACCTTTTTCAGTGGGGCAGCTCACATCCTGCTGCTTTGGTGATCTGGGCAGGAGTGTGAGGAATCAACTTCCTCCTCCCCAGAATTCTCCTGCTCTCCTTGCATCATTTCCACTTCCTGTCTGGTTTTCCCACCTACACCTCCTGCCTGGCCAATCAGCATTTATTTAAAACATGATTGACGGAATACAGACAATTCTCCCGCACCAAGGAGCAAATATGATGTGAATGTAATAACAGCAACTAAATGATGAGAAATTTATAAATTATATGAGAAAGCAATTTTATTGAAAAATATGAAAGAATACACCGACAAATAGAAATATAAGCTACATATACAAATGATAAGACAGACAACCATGCTTCTTATAGCATTTCAATAACTTGAGAAAATCTGATTAAAATCTCAAAGGATTTAAAAGGCATTTGAGAGAATATTGTGGTTAAATTATGAGATTCAAGGCATAGAAAGCAACAAAAGTTGAAAGAATTTGATGTCTCTTCATTGAAACATGTTTATTAAAAGCAAATCAGGCCTATTCGTAAGACCAGAGACCCATGAAGAACAATGCAAATATTTTTACCCTGTGGAGCTTAATTTGTTCATAGTGTATATACGTGCATCTCTGTGTCTGACGTGTGTGCATGTGTGTGATATACATGGCCATTTACACATGTGCACATAAGTATGTCAAGGGCAGAGGTCCATCAACAATGTAAATCCTCAACATCAAACTACCCTATTTTTTTTTTAAATGAGATCTTTCATTCATCTGGAGTTCTCCAATTAGTTTAGTCTTGTGGCCAGTGAGTTTCAGGATCCATTTGTTTCTACCCAAGAGTATTTGGACCACAGATTTATGCTTAACTCTTCGGTTTGGCCTTTTATTGTGGTTCTGGGGATGAATTCAGGGTACTGACATCTCCCAGTTGCTGAGGTCTCTGCGGTAACTGTGTTGTTCTTTCACCATTAGCCTCCTCTGGATCTTCTTTAAGGTACAAAGCCTCGACCTTCTCCACGACCCCTTCAATCCTGGCTTCCACTGGGACTCCTGCTTCCTTTTCACCTGCTGCCTCCCATGGGTTCTAACACTGATAACTTTCAGCTGAGCCCTTCCAGCCTTCAAAGCAACTACTGCCCAGGAGACTATGCTGCTGTCTCTAAGGAAACACTACCAAGAAGATTTCACCTTACTGATGCTGGTCGTTACTTACTCACCACCAATTTCCTGGCTCCTGCTAACTAGCTCTCATTGTCCCAGAAAAGCAAAGGTTGTATTTGAGTGGTTCTGGTCTCTTAAAAATCACAGTTGATTATTTTCTCCTCCGGTTGACCAGACACTACCGATTCTTCACACTAAAGGCACTGTGAAGTCTTTGCTTGCCTCTTAAACTCCACAGCCAAGGCTCTGTTGTCTGTGTTTCTCTCAACTTTCTTATCTTCCATGTTCCCACCGAACAGCTTGCCAAGCTTTGAATGGCTTTTCCAACCCAACGTTCCAAGTACTTCCATAATCTGTCCAAAAATACATGGTCAGGTCTGTCCCAGCAATACCCCGCTATCCTGGTATTGATTTCTGTCTTAGTTAAGGTTTTATTGCTGTGATGAAACACCATGAACAAAGGAAAGCTGGGGGAACGAGGATTTATTTGGCTTTCACATCCAAAGTGTAGTCAGTCAAAGGAGAATTCAGGATGGGAAGTCAAGCAGGGATGAATCCAATAGGCAGGAGCTAATTTAGAGGCCATTGGGAAGAAGTGCTGTCTACTGGCTTTTTTATCATGGCCTTCTCATAGAGCTCAGTACCATTAACCTAGGGATTAGCATCCCTAATAGTGGGCTGGGCCTTCCCTCATACATTACTAATGAAGAAAATGCCCTGCAGGCTTGCCTATAGCCTAATCTTACAGAGGTGTTTTTTAAATTGAGGTTATTTTTTCTCAGATGACTTTAGCTGGTTTCAAATTGACATAAAACCATCCAGCACGAAGCACATTCTGAAAGCTGTGTGTGTGGTATTTTAAGCAATAATAATATACTGTCAATCCCAAGCTTGTCAGAAATTTAAGGAAAAAAAAGGCGCTATCTATGACCACAATGTTTAAAAGTTTTGTTTATGTTCTTGTCAAAAGAATGAACAAAACTGCAACCGTTTTCAAGTCATCAGTATCTTAGAATCCTTCATATGTATACCTGCAGCTATGAAGTCCGTTCAAGACCAAAATAAGCTGTACAGAATTCCCGATTCTCCTAGTTCTGTAGATGTAACTTGTAAATTAATCTGATAGAAATCATCTTAAGATCTTCTAATAACTGTCCATTTTAGAAGCAATATTTTGAATAGAAAAAAATATGGAGTCATGTGTTACATAAAATGAGAAAGTCTTTCGAATTATGAATAATGGATCATGAGACAATATTTTCACCTGGGAATCACAGATTAGTTACACACTAGATGACATGCTTACTACATATGATAACTGGCATCTATCACACTTTATATCACCTATCCTTAAATGAAACATCATTTGTTGATGCATAACTGTAGATGAATGTAGATACATATGCATATATGTGTGTTAAAAAGACAAATATTTGAGTTACTTATACCTAAAAGCATGTGTCAAATATTTCTTTCATCTTGTAATACACATACACAACTGTTATTTTATATTTTTGCTATTAGATGCCAGAGTAAAAAAATTGTAATATATATTTAACCTTCATAACCAAATTTGTACTTTCATAGTTTGAGCAAAATCTATTACTGATGAAATCATTTAAATGATGTCAATGACAAAAATTTATGTCCCTTTCCTCAATGTTTTCCTGGTGCATACACCTTGACCTAAAGAGGTTGATGGCACACTGACTGAATTAGCTGGGAGAAAAATGTCACACACAGCTTATAAAATCATAATTTATGTATTATTAACATTCAGCTTAATATTTCAATAAAATATGAGAAGTCAAAAATAATGGGTTCTAAATGAAGATATGTCCAGTTGTTGGACATCATGCCTGAAGGTTATCTATCCCTGGAAACTCATCTGGGCTACTGAGTTTCCTTGGCAATGAAGGAAGAAGACTGACATGCCCCTCTGTCTGTTTCAACAGCTTCAGCCAGGAAGCACTGGCTTTATACTTCATCAGGAATCTAATGCAACTTGCTGTCATTCCATCACTTCTTAATCTCTGGGTTTTAGAGCCTCTTGGCACTTCCAATTACAACAGTTTAGCTACTTAGCTCATGTGGTCTTAATACCTAAGGAGATTTGGTGTCCCAAAATATAAAGTGTTACAGGCAAACAAGTAGATTCTCCTGAGTTTTAAGCACAGTTTATGCAAATATTTAAGTAATTTTCATCTAGTTTAAGAGCCACTTACAATTTATGCTTCTCATCTTACATTTGAAACACAGTAACCATCTTCTGATAGTGGCTACAGAGACCACGTATATCCCTTTCCTGTGCCTAAATTGCATTGCAAAGAAAAATTATTTCTCTCAAAAGGTGAATGAATGAATGAACTAGTGAATGATTCAAAGTGGTAAAAGTAAAATGGCTTCATCTATTGGCTTTTACAATGTTTTATTATCAGAAGTAAGACTGGAATCTGTGAAAAAAGATAAAGAATTTAAGTGCTAAAGAAAAAAGAAAAATAATGATTATTAAGAACATTTTTCTTTGATACACTCTATGCAAAAATACCTGTAAATTGAAAACTCATGAATAGTATTTCCAAGACAGTACCATATGTCTCCACACTCTATGTGGAGTTTAAATTGTATATTTTATTTATCTTTAATATATAAATTAAATTGTATATAATAGAATTGACAGCAATTTATAAACATGTCACATATATGTGCATAACCATATATATATATATATATATACAAGACAAACATATTAATCTTTAAACTTAACAACTTGAAAGTAATAAGCAAAAAAACCAGTGTGAACTTATGATGAAAAAACTCAACATATGGTTTTATTTTTTATATTCCTATCAAGGGAAATGGCCAGCAAACATTTCCATTTAAATCAGGTCATGTGTATCATACCTTTTCATGAACTTTTTGGCCAGGTTCCATTCCTTCCAGATGCTCTGACTCTGTGGATCCCTCGCTTGATGCCATTTTTCTCTGAATATGAACATTTTGCTCACGCAAGGCAACAATCTGAAAAATAAAAGAGTAATTTCTTTAAAAGGTAAATTTACACTAATGTGGCTAATCACTAATGAAGATGGACAAAGGATTGAAACATAAAGACTAAATTTATCTCTTATTTATTTTTAAAAATGTCTGTTAGGACAATATTTTGAATAATGCCTATGCAAATTGACAACATTTCTCTTTAAAAACTAAAAACACTGCAAAAATTTACCTAAGAATGTACTTTCCATTTGGACATTCAATGGCTAATTGCAAAATAAGCTTTTAAGTTGTTGTCATATAACTCATGTTGTGTGTATTTTCAAAATGTTCAAGATATATGTATAAAAAGCATACAGGTGGAAAAATAATTTATAGTTCCAATAGCTTAACCTACAGAGATAGCCCATAGAATCTTACTGAGTTGGGCTTACAAAAATTTATACATGATCCAAATTACTACATTTAAGTAGGACTCACAGTCATTATTTCAAAGGCCATTAACAGGATTTTTTATCCAAATTTATTTAATTGAGAAAGAAATCAGCAGTAAATTCTTGTTCTCATTCAGTTCAGTTTTATGGACATATTAAAACAAAAAAAACCAGGTTCTCAAACAGTTCAAAATGTGATTCAATAATAACAGATTGAATATAAAAAAGATTTCTAAACTTTGAAAATGGTGTTTAGAATATAATTGCTATATCAAATTAAAAACAATTTATAGGATAGAAATATCATAACATACTTCAGTGGGATTTTTTATATTTTCAATTTATATGTTATGGATCTATTTCTATGATTATTTTGTATATGGTAAATACTGAATCAAACAAAACTATGAAACATTTGACATGGTGAGACCAATGGCTCACACAGACTCATAATCATAAAGGCCAAGACAAAAAGGATCTGAATATTGCTTATGTTGCTTGTCAGTGCTTCAGTGCTGGGATTTTCCATATGTGTCTATGAGATCACATGATTTCACATATGACCTCTGACATATAAATGTCTGTCGTATTGTTTTATAGAGACACATCACTATATAATAAAGAACAATTATTTAAATATTATAGTAAAACAATCATCAAATGATTAATTTTTTTAATCTATCCTTTCCCCAATATACTATCTATAAACTGACCAGTGTTATGGATAATCCTTCTGTGTGCTGTAAATGCATATTACTTTCATTGATTCATAGTAAATCTGAATGGCTGTGGAAATGCCAAATAAAGTTAGGCATGACTAACAGAGGTATGGGATGAAGAAGGGCATGGTCAGTGGAGATACAAACATTCAGTTCAAGAATCAAGATGCTAGAGGACAGATAAAGCCATGAGACATGTGGCAATACACAGAAAATAAAAATTGACTTAAATGTAAGAGTTAGTTGGTAATAAGCCTGAGCTATGGACCAAGCAATCAGTAACTAACATAAGTTTTTGTGTGTTTATGACAAGGTGGTCTAAACAAAGAACCCTACCTCTATTTATATATGGCACCCAACATGAATCTGGAATTTTCACATAAGACCTGACAAACCTTAAAAAACAATTCTAAAACTCAAAAACAGAGTCAAGAACAACTTCATAGTTTGTCTCTCATATAGGCTAAGTACAGAACCATGTCTCCTGGCCATATCATGTGAACTTGAGCTACAGCTTAGTAGATTCCCAAAGTATGCCAAGGACCATGGTACAGAGAGCTGTCTCTCAGCTGTGCACTGCATTGAGAGTTTAAGGGGTTTTCTCGTGCATAGAAAAAAGGTTACAGATGTACAGTAAGGCCAGATGCAGATGAGAAAGAAAGCTCTAAATGGGATTAAAAAGTGTTTGAGAATATTCATTGTCTTGGAAGAAAGAAGAAAAGGGGTAGAGACAGACATAGATTTAAAAAATATTTTAAAATAATAAAGTCCTTAGAAAATGAAATAGAACAATAAAAACTATGGCACATAAAATTGGGAAATACATAGAAAATCTGAGTTCCACATTTTATTGTGCTGTCTTTAGATTTTTTTGACTATCAATGAACTAACTGCTAAGAGATATTTGTTCATGAAAACTACTAAATTAAATCAACCTATATTTTAACAATATTCTGACTTCAAAATTTAAGTCAAAAGATATGTCACTTTAAGCTAGGGGTTGTATTTTTATTTTCTACAGTAAATGAGAGGTTATGGACTCATTTCAGGTTAAGGAAAATCAGGTCAGATCAAGGAAGACCCCCTGAAATTTTCACTACCGACAAGGAAAAATAAGCCTAAAGTAATTGCAAGACACATGGCATTAATTTTGCCTGTTCAAATACAAAACAAAAAAAAAAAACCTTTGACTGGCTTGAGTATGATGCACAGTTTATGTTTATATTAATACAGATATGTATGTTACCTTGAAAAGTTTACATATTTTCAGAACAAGGGGACCAGACACCAACAGAAACAGCTCAGGTGATCCAACATTCTAAACAACTTTAAGTATGCTGACTGAGAATTTCCAGCATCACAGAAAACTCCAATCAAGATGTAACAATTATCCTGACTTTCTCAGGGTCCCTCAAAGATTGTCAGTGTCCCCAATCAGCAGAAAGTAGTCTAGAAAACTATGTCTACTTTCCCAAAATTTTAGTTATAAATGTTTGATTTCATTTAAGGGAGGTTTTTTATAAATTGTTATTAATCATAGTCAATCTCTTTCTAAAAGAGTAAAACGGAGATATGACGTAGAAATATGAAGGTAAATTATTATGATGGGAAAAGGGTAGATTATTGAATCTACTTTAATCCCAGAAACAACTGCTAATCTCAAAATATTTTATTTTGGTTTATTGATACACATTTAGGGTTAATTTTGCTTTATGTATATTTCTACTCTTATTTAAGATATTATATTTATGCAAGCCATTTAAACTGCAATATATAACTAAGAAATATAGATTAATAATAATCTATAATAGTTAAATTTATAGTCATGTTAGTTAGGTTTTCTAGGTATACAAAGGTATATTTTTGATAAATAGGTAATCTTAAAACACTTTGAAGACCTACAAAATACAGCATTAAAAATGTTTTAATAACTTAGACTTTTCATGATAGTGAGACACATCTGCCCCAGGCAACACCAATGTACTACAGAAGAGATGATGGACATTGAAGAAATTCCAAATGGAGTTTGTTTTCTTTATGGCAAAAACTAGCCATATGGGCAAAGAAACTGTTCTTGCCTCAATTGCAGATCAGAATGACACAAAAAGGCAACTGACAAACTTTTTAAAGTCAAGAACAATACTTCAAAATTCCTAAAAATGGATGCACCAACATGACAGAGAAACTTTTGGTGACTCTGCAGGTAGCCTGATGTCCCTGTCATTAAATAATATTGTATTATTCTGGAGTCTTTGATGGAGATGAAGACAAGGTACTCACAGTTATGATTTTTCTTCATTATGATAAAAGGGTAAATTACATATAAAACTTAGAACTCACAAAGATAGAATGAATAATTGAATGTTTTCTCTGATTTTGTTAAATACAAATAGATTGGATATTGCAACTATAATTCTTGCTTGATAACTACTTTGTTGTATGTAATTTTACTATGTTAAGCTGTAATTTTCCTTTTTGATTAGACAGAAAAGAGGAAATCTATGGTATAATCCTTCTCTATACTATGAATACGTATACTCTTATTAGTTAATAATTGAGCTAATTGACATAAAGCAAGGCAGATTAAAGTTAAATGGATAATCAAGCTAAAAACTGAGATGAAGAAGGGCAGAGCAAGGTAACAAGAAGCTAGATGACAGATAAAGACATGAATCATGTGGCAATATATAGATTAATGAAAGTAGGTTAATGTAAATGTAATAGCTAGTTAGTAATAAGCCTGAGTTATGGGTCAAGCATTTTAAATTAATTAATGTAAACTTTGGTTTGCTTATTTCGGACTAGGCAGTTGGTACAGGAAAACTCCACCTCCATTTATAGGCTGGAATAATCTTGGCATGAATGTGTGCACATGTAAATATCTGTGTTATTGTTATATATGTACATGTTCATCTGAGTGGGTGCATATGGGTACATGTGCATCCATGTCTGAGTTTGAGAATGTGGAGGCCAGATGTTGATACTGGGTATCTTACTTGATTTTCCTACATTTTTCATTGAAATAGAGTCTCTCATTGAACATACAACCCAAACGCTTGCCTCAGTAGGTTGGCTCATATGCTCCAGGGACCATTTGTCTCTGTCTATCCAAACTACAAGTACTGCTCAGCGTTGTAGTTACAGGTGCAGGGTATAACACTTGGGACATTTGCATGGATGCTGGGAACCAAAATGCAAGTCCTCGTGCAAGTAAAGCAGGGAGTTCACCCACTGAGCCATTTCCTCAGCTCTAGATTAAAGTATCGAATATGTTATTTTATTGTGTTACTCATTTTTTTCAAGATAAATATTACTTTCTGTTTCCAACTTGTATTTTATTCATTTAGCCTTTTTGCAAGATATTGTGAATATTATTTCTGTTTTCATTAACTATGTAACTAAAAGTGATCCTATACACTCCCTAACACTCCCCAAGTTTTTACCCAAATGGTCCATTCCTGGCTTCTATTTCTTTTCTCCTCTTTTCTCTTCTTTCCCCTGCCCTCCCCTCTTCTCTTCTCCTCTCCTTCCATCCCCTACCTATCCTCTCTTCTCTGTCTTTTCTCTTCTCTTCTCTTCTCTTCTCTCCTCTCCTCTCCTCCCCTCCCCTCCCCCACCCCTCCCCTCCCCTCCGCTCACCCCTCCCCTCCTCTCCCCGCACCCCTCCCCTCCCCTCTCTCCTCCCCTCCCATCCCCTCCCCTCTCCCTGTCCCCTCCCCTCCCCTCCCCTCCTCTCCTCTCCTCCTCTCCTCTTCTCTTCTTCTCTTCTTCTCTCCTATCCTCTCTCCTTCTCTCCTCTCAATCCCTCTCCTCCCCTCCTTTCCCCACTCTTCTCTTCTCTTCTTGTCACATTTTATCTTATTGCTTGATAGCACTCTCCATCAATTTGTGTTACTCCCATAAGTTTATGGGTATATAGCAATCCACTAGAGTTATAGACAATGCACCATAGGCCACAAATTTAAAGGAATAATTCTCTCAGCAACTTTACTGCCAACAGTTCCTTGTCTCCTACTTAATCTTTTAGATTAAGCTGCATTGACCTCCTTTCTGTTGCTCAGACATTCTTGGATTTTGTTCCCCCAGAACTGATGGATTTCATTGTCTTTCTAATGAAGACATTTCTTCTAATTCCATCAACTGACAATACCCAGTTTTCAAAACCCAGCAGAAATAACTCTCCTCAGAGAGATGGAACCTCACCTTCAAAACTTTCCATATTTCTGTTCAGTTTTGATTGTATAAGACTCATATAAACTCTGTTTACTTTCTTTATTTGTTTACTTATTTGTCTGACTGAAATTTTAATAACTCAGAGAAAAATAATTTTAGAAAAGTGTTTCCTTGAAAATAGCAGTTTCATATGAAATAGCTCAACAAATTGTTACATGCAGAATATTGAATAAAATGATTATTATTTAATTAAAAAGGAATGGGTAAGGAATTTTGAAAGGCGTAAACCCAGTTAAATCAGGCACAAAACAATTGGTGCTCACAGGCAGCTTTGGAAGATTTGGAATCAGCTTTATCCTATTAGCAATGGATTGGATGACACCACATGAAAGACAAGAATGAAACAGTTTGTGGAAGTGCTTTATCACGTTCTTAGTTCCAGGATATTTGAACCACTTTCTGGCCCTTGTAGATAATCAGTGTTGCACATACATGAATGAAGACTCTCAAAACTCAAATTTCACTATTAATTCCCAGTATTTAGGCTAATTTCCATTTATTTAGTAAGTCATATTAATTTATTTATCATATTACTTAAAAAGAAGATCATTTGAACAGGTTAATGACCGAGTCACTGGATAGGTAAATTAATTTTCTCGGAAAGGTAAATTAGTTTTTTTATTTGAAAATTGCCATGCAAGTGAATGTCACTCTACTTTCATATCTTATATATCTCAAGTCTTACTCAAGGATGTATGTGACTTTGCTCCAAGTAAGACATTATGTCAGTTACTAACATGAAAACCCCCAATTTTAAATAAATTGAATCTAGGCCTTTATGACCACACAAAGATATGATATCCTCAATCAGTGTTATATAATTTTATTGTTTTCTGTTACTAAAAATAACAAATTACGATAGGTGGCTAAAGGAGTGAGCTTGCATCTTCTGATTTTATTATTAGTGTTAATAAGATGACTCTTCTTTTGTATTAGAGAAAGGAAGACATTCTCTCCCAGCATTGCAATTTTGCAGGTTATACTCTCTCCAATGTGTACCAGTGAGAGGTAAGATTATATAAGGATTATATATGTTTGCTGATTGAGTATTCTAACCTTCTGAGAAAATTTCCCCCACTACCTGAGAATTGGACTGAAAGAATGACTACAGAATTAAAGGGAGAAGGAATGTCAGTTAATGCTTTCAAAACGCTTATCTGAGTCCTCTTACTCACCGAGAGATGGCTAGAAGGACGGAAGGTGGAAGGTACAACTTTAGAAAAACACTAAAGAATGTATATGCTACTCACTACTGAATAGCATCACCCCTTCCAAACAGAATGAATTCAATGAGAAGAAGCGTTTTTATTGAAACCTCACTCCCTACGCAGTTCTTAACAACTTGAGAACATGCTGAAAATATACTGGGTGCAAACAATACCTTGAATTTTTTTATAGGGAAAATGGTATTAAAATTTTCAGTAAATGACTAACAGTTTAATTAATGAGAACTGATACAGTTGGATAAATCTACATGGAATATAAATCATCCACAGATTCATATGTTAGAACCTAATGGCCAATGTGATAAGTAGTTGAAATGATTAGGTGATGAAAATTCTGTCCTTCTGAATGAGATTGATCCTTCTTTTTTCATTGATTTTTATTGAGTTCTACATTTTTCTCTGCTTCAAGCCTTGCCCTTCCTCTTTAACCCTCGCCCCAAGGTCCCCATGCTCCCAATTTATTCATGAGATCTTATCTTTTTCTACTTCCCATGTAGATTAGGTCTATGTAAGTCTCTCTTAGTGTTCTCATTGTTGTCAAAGTTCTCTGGGATTGTGATTTGTAGGCTGGTTTTCTTTGCTTTATGTTTAAAAACTACTTATGAGTGAATACAAATGACAATTGTCTTTCTGTGTCTGGGTTACCTCACTCAAAATGAAATTTTCTAGCTCCATCCATTTTCCTGCAAAATTGAAGATGTCATTTTTTCGATCCTTCTTAAGAGGACTCTTTGGGGAAAGTAGGCCAAGCTCATCTTTAACCTTTCCGTTCTTCCTTGCAAGAGTGCAATGCTTACCACACCATCTTGGAGGAGGAGAGAACCGCGAGAGATACCATCTGGGGATGCTTGATCCTGGACCTCCTAGTTTTAAGAAATACATTCTACTATTTAGAAAATGTCCGATCTTACAGTAGAGCAGGACAAAGAAAATAGAATAAACAGTGGTTACAGGAATAGGATGTGATTATAGTGTGATATAGATGTGATATACGCCCACCTAAAGAAGTGGGAGTACTCTGTGTCCTGGTAGGAGATGGATATAGGAGCAAAGCTTTAGT
This sequence comes from Myodes glareolus, assembly GCF_982192425.1. Lineage (NCBI taxonomy): Eukaryota > Metazoa > Chordata > Mammalia > Rodentia > Cricetidae > Myodes > Myodes glareolus. Next base: position 24,688,705 of record NC_142051.1, read on the forward strand.
GAAGTTTAGGAAAATCTTGTAATTGTTACAAGTAAAACATAATGGGAAATTCCGGGGGTACCCAAAGAAGAGTGCTATAAAGAATTTCAATCTCAGCGATCACTTGAGTCATCTATATCAAGATAATGGTGGCAATATCTATGGTAAGGCAGTTTTGATGATAAACTATGTGAAAATGCGGAACAAGATTTTGGAAGTGGAGGAAAGACTATGCTTGTTATGAAATAGATAAGACCCTGATTGGAATTAATCCTTAATCTAATATTTTGTGTAAAGCAGAAGTTAAGAGCTTTGTATGGATATCATACAAAGCATTTGGTGTATGGTATGGTTCTTTTTGACTGACTAAAGTAAAAAAAAAGGCAGAATATGGAGATGAATTTCAGAAAAACTCATAACCAAACTGTGAGAATTAGACTTGGAAAATCCTTAATATGGGCATGTGACATGTGTGACAACCATTTTAGAGGGAAAATTCCAAGTGTGTAGCAAAAACTGTTTGTAAATATTATATTGAAAATAGTGCGACTAAGAAACTACTCACTCATAACAACATAGAGAAATGATCCTGATGGCATTGTGAGGGTTTTAAAAGCACACTCTCCCACCTGTTATTACTACAGCATCCATGTATTACTAACCTTATATGTGAACAGAATGCAAAACCTTAGAGAAAGCTACTTCTACCTAAACATCAAAAGAAGGTCTCCCAAAACCTCAAATTCCCAGGCAAAGAACCTGCTTGGGTAAAGATACCACAGAGAGATCTTAATAGTGAAGAGTTCCCATGCTCTTGGGTAGGTAGGATCAACATAATTAAAACAGAAATCCTGCCAGGCAGTGGTGACACATAGGGATCCCAGCACTGGGGAGGCAGAAGCAGGCATATTTCTGTGAGTTCAAGGACAACCTAGTATATAAGTGCCAGCTCCAGGGCAGCCTCCAAAGCTACAAAAGAAACCCTGTCTCAGGACAGTCCTGCAAAAGCAATCTACAGATTCAAAGCAATCCCTATCAAAATCCCAACACAATTTTTCACAAACCTTAAAAGAACAATACTCAACTTCACATGGAAAAACAAAAAGCCCAGAATAGCCAAAACAATCCTGTACAATAAAGGAACTTCCAAAGTCATCACCATCCCTGACACCATGCTCTATTATAGAGCTACAGTAATGAAAACAGCTTGGTATTGGCATAAGAACAGACAGGCTGAACAATGGAATCAAATCAAAGACCAAGATATTAATCCACACACCTATGAACACCTGATTTTGGATAAAAGATTAAAAATTATACAATTATAAAAAGCATCTTAAAAAATGGTGCTTTTATAACTGGATATTAGCATGTAGAAGAATGCAATTAGATCCATATCGATCCCCTTGTATGAAACTCAAGTCCAAGTGGATCAAATACTTCATAAAAATCTAGTCACACAGAAGCTCATAGATGGAAAATGGGATATAATCTTAAACACATGTGCAGAGGAGACCACTTCCTAAATATTGCACCAGTAGCACAAACACTGTGCAACAGTAAATAAATCGGAGCTTCTGAGACTGAGAAGCTTCTGTACAGGAAAGAATACAGTCAGTAAGACAAAAGCACGGCCTACGAAATGGGAAAAGATGGTTGAGATGGGGTAAGACAGAGAAGGATAGCAAGGAAAGAGATCCCTTTATTGAGGGAGTCATTATGGGGTTAGCAAGAATCCTGACACTAGAGAAATTCCCAGGAACCCACAAAGATGATCCCAGCTAAGACCCTAAGCAATTGTGCACAGGGTGTCTGACCTGGCCTTGACCTATAGTGAGATTGATGACTATCTTAAATGTCACCATAGAACTTTCATGCAACAACTGATGGAAGCAGATGCAGAAATCTACAGAGGAGCATTTGCTGAGCTTTCAAAGTCCAGTAGAAGAGAGGGAAGAGGGAAATTATGAGCCAGCGGATCAAGACCATGATGGGGATACCCACCGAAACAGCTTACTTGAGCTAATGGGAGCTTACCAATTCCAGCCTGACAAGGAAGAAATCAGCATAGGACCAAACTAGACCCTCTGAATATGGGTAACAGTTGTATGGCTGGGGCAGAGTCTAGGGACACTGGCAGTGAGACCACGATTTATCCCTACTGCTTGCACTGGCTTTTAGAAACCATTCTCTTTGGAGGGATACCTTGCACAGACTACATATAGTGTTGAGGGCCTTGTTCCTGCCTCATGGCAATGTGCTAGACTTTGTTGGCTTTCCATAGAAAGCCTTGTCCTCTCTGAGGAGTGGATGGGGGGTTGAGTGGGGAGGAAGCTGGAGGAAATGGGAGGAGGGGAGGAAGTGGGAACTGGGATTGGTATGTAAAATGCGAGAAGGTAGATAATTTAAAAAAGAAAACAAAAGAGCTTATAATAGCCAAGGTAACATGAAAATCCTGGATTTCCCACTCCATACAGTCATTTGTGGACAAATCCAGTTTGCACTATAGGCTATACCTGGTAAAGGTAGATATGGGCTATCCTATGCGCTGATAATATATTCTCTAGAGCATGGTGGTAGGACAGGTATCCCCACATTAGGATTTAATGTTTTCCATTTTGGGTTTAGATTTACACAGAGTCTGTTACTCTATTAGTTTGGGGTAGCAAATTTTCTGATCACCATGGAATGGTGGGTACAACATAATATATTTAATTTCATAGCCTCACTGGTAGAGGAAAAATTAGCCTTAGTATAAAACACACATTCATGTCTCACATTTCCCATTATCTATTTATTTATTTTAATGCAGGGTTGTGCTGTATAGTTTTAGGTCAAATTGACATAGACTAGAGTCAGTTGAGAGGAGAGAACCTCAATAAAGGAAATGCCTCCATCAACCTGCAAGGCATTTTCTTAATTAGTGATTTCTTAATTGACAGTGAGAGCCCATCTCACTGTGGGTGGTACCACCCTTGGACTGGTCATCCTGGGTTCTATAAGAAAGCAAGTTGAACGATCCATGAGGAAAAAGCCAGTAAACAGCACCTTCATGGACTCTGCATCAGCTCCTGCCTCCAGGTTCCTGTCCTGTTTGAATTCCTGTACCAACTTCCTTTGATGATGAACAGCAATGCTGTAGTGTAAGTCAAACAAACCCCTTTCTCCCTAACTTGCATTTGGGAGAATGCAGGGTTTCATCCTAGCGATGGTACCTCAAACCAAGACAGGGGTCTCACATAACTAAATGTGGTCTCTAGGTCACTAGGTAGCTGAGAATGATATTGAACTCCTAACCCTCCTTACATGTACCTAGAATGGAGATTAGAGCTATGCACCACCATGGTCACTTTTATGTGGCAGTGGAATTCTAACCCTGGACACTGCATTTGCGAGGTAAATACTCTAACAATTAAACCTCAATTTGAGCCCCTCACCCATTTACAATTTACGTGAAATCCTGGAGTTTTGGGATGTAGACCTTAAAGTAAATGTTGAAATGACCCAGAAAACTGGGCATAATAAAGATTACTTAGAATTGCATGAATTTTCGGTCACCTTGGACAATGGTATGATGTTAACCTGTGTCAACCTCAGTCACTTAGGTTGAAGATGAACAGAGATAGTATTAATTTATGAGCCTTTAGGAAGTGATTAAATAATGAAAGCTCTGCTATCACAAACAGGATTAAAATTCTTATTAAAATGGTTCAAAAGAACTAGAGAGGCCACCTTATCTTTCTAGGTCTTTGTACCATGTGAGGAAAAATTGCTCCCAGCGTCATTTTGGAAATAGACTGGGGTGTCTCTTAATATTCATCTTTAACATCTTTCACTTCGACTTCTCAGCTTCTAGAATCATGAGAAATCAATCTTTGTTGTTCATTAACTACTCAGGTTTACATATTTTGTTACAGATAGAGTCATCCCACAAAATTACCTGCTAATAGATCACATAGAAATTTCTATAGAAAACAGGCCCAGAGTAGGACAGTTCCATGCCCCATCTTTACTAACAAATAAATCTGGCTGTCCCCAAAGCTGGTTATCACAACAGAGATTGGATGAGGAGAATTGGTGAATCCAGGATTCAGGGACCTTTAGTAACTTTATGTAATGGTCTGGATTGTCAGGTATTTCTTTTTGAATGCTGGCTCTTTCCTGGGTCAGTCCACTTGTTCTGGAGTACAACTTTGTCAGATTCTACCTGTCCTTTTTATGACTGTGACATGCATATTATCATTGTCCTTGCCTATAGACTTTTCCACCTGTGTCTGTAAAAACTAGAAACCTCTTGGAGATCAGCCTGTTTTCTTCTCTTCTTCCTTCCTTCCTTCCCTCCCTCTCCTCCTCCTTTTCTTCTTCTTCTTCTTCTTCTTCTTCTTCTTCTTCTTCTTCTTCTTCTTCTTCTTCTTCTTCTTCTTCTTCTTCTTCTTCTTCTTCTTCTTCTTCTTCTTCTTCCTCCTCCTCCTCCTCTTCTTCTTCCTTCCCCCTCCTCCTCTTCATCTTCTAGCTACTTCTTCTTCTACTTCTTCCCCTTACTTTCCTTCTTTCTTCTCCTTATTCTTTCCTTTCTTCTTTTAATCTGTGCCCTTTCACCTCACTTTCTGACTTCACACAAAAATTAAAGAACATGCAAACGTATTTGAGTTATTATTTTTTTTTTTACCTTCAGATCCTCACCTGTCATAGACATTCAATTCTGAGTCATGAGAGGCTGCACTCAAGGTCCCCGATAAAATCTAAATGCTTACCTAGGTTAGGACAACAGTTCTAGGCTCTGATTGCAGTACTTTTTTACTCTTGACTCACAATTTGAAATATATCTTTAAAACCTAGTTTGATGATGTCTGAAGTTCTCAAAGTTAAAAGAACATGTTATTTACAGTATTCAACATTTTAATTTATAAATTTTATGTTGCCTCTAAGCACTTAGAATAATCTTGAAAAATTCCAAACTGCTTTTTTTTTAATTAAACTCCATCCACATGAATCTACAGGGACCTTCATGTTCAGAGTTTAAATTCATATTTTCCTTTACTGATTTCACAGCAATTTTCAGGCTTTATACCCATGTGATTAACAGTGATTCATTTCATCTATTTTTATTTCAAATTCCAGGAGTGAGACATAAGATGTATCACCGTACCAACACATAATTAGCTTCTACATAGATATATATTCTAATTCTAGCTGAAATCCACGTTTATATAACACTGTGATCACAATAAACAAAAACAAAATGGGATAGAAACTAGTTAGCAGGAGAGTTTTAATGAAGCAATTAGTGTTTAGGTCTGGGTTGTTATATACTCTTGGAAAATCCTAAATATTGAGATGTATTCAAACAGAATTTAGAGTCCTTTCTATTTCACTTTAAATCTTTGGTTTTGAGGGAAGAAGAGATGTAAGAAACCACAGAGGCATATTAAGATTGTGTAAACACTTTTGTGCAGTCTATGTAAATTAATCAGTTTCACCTGTATTTCAGGAATTGTGGGTAGATTGTAAAAGTTAACTGTTCCAGTGAGTAACTTGAGATAAGAATATCAAGTTTAACTGTGAGAATGTGTTTCCTATCAAGCCAAAAAAGGTTATGTATAAATCATATACTTACTTAAACTATCCATATATCTTAATGAGAGATCAGACAATTTATATTTGGGAAGAACAGGTTCATTTTTGGTTGTCTTTATGTTTTACCCCTCTCTTTAAAATATTTATTTAAAATTTCTTTCACATTTGGCTTTGGCGGACCAGGCCCTATACTTTCTACACAGATAAAGTCTAGTGCTAACCTTCAGAAGTACATTATCTGATAGTTTCTGGGGAATCCTCGAATGGGAAATATTTGCCTACAAAGAATGTGAGATTACCTATTGCCACATTTACAACTGAACAGCTTTCATTTAGAGGAAATTGCTTTTCCTAACACCAGTATGTAATAGTCATAATAAACTAACTAGCTAACTAACAACAAATAAATTTCCTTTAACAGTTAAAAAATACATGTATCTATTTATCATGTTTGTTTATATTTGTGGGTACATATACTTGGTACCCTACCAGTGTGGAGGTCAGAGGTCAGCTTGTGGGACTCTGTTATCACCTTCTACCATGTGGATCTTAGGCCATTGGTCTGGTAGGAAGTATGTTTACTTACTATACTAACTTGCCAGGCTTAAATAGCCATTTCAAATAATATTGTTCAAGCACTGAGCTATGAAATTCTAAATTTGTTCCTTTTTAATATTTAGGTGGAATTATTTCAGGATCAATAAAATATTAATTACGCACTTATTTTACAGTGGACACATATGAGAACCACTTTCAATAACAGTCATTTTAAAAACAACTGGGCTTCTAACATGCAAGGATAGAATTTCACATTAAATTGAAATTTTCTGGTATGCTATTTTATTCACCCAATCACTACTTTTATTATATTTTCTCACACCCAGTTACCATTTCTTCTGCTATTGAAATAATTACCTTTTATTTATAGTATGAATAAAATTAAATACTGGCAATTTTGCCAGTGGTTTGTAAAGGGCTATATTAAACATAAGTAACTGAAGTTGGAGAGAACAAAAGCACATACTGCTCTTATAGAGGACCTAGAGTCAGTTCCTGGCAACGTCACGGTGGTTCACAATTTCAGGTAACTCTGTTGCGGGATTTGACACCCTCTTCTGACATTTGTGGATACCAGACACACAGGCAGGCAAAACACACATACATCATATACATAAAATAAAAGTAAATAAATATAAAGAAGGAAAAACAAAAAAAATTAAAAATGGATGGAATAATTAATAGGAATTTTTAAGGCACAAAAATGAATTTATAGTGAGCTCTGAACTGAAAGTGGCTTAAAATGGGAGATTAGTAGTAAAAACTGAATAAATTGGTAATGGATTTAAGTACCAGGATTAATTTGGAGAGTGGAAGAGAAGACAAAGCGCTAAGTATTTTTGCAAATCAGCAGAGGTATGAAAACACAGGTTTTTATTTCACTTTTCGATCTTTTGTGACAAGGTCTCACTATGTAGACCAGGCTAGGCTCAAATTTGTCATACTCTTCCTGCCCCTGTCTGCCCATGCTGGTGTTGCAGGAAAATGCTGTCACATACAGCTGGAGAAACCTTTTAACCGTATCAATGTTGCACTCTATCAAGAGAAGGCCCCCTTTAAAATCTAAAAAAGCAAGTAAAAAATGAGGAGGGGTAGACGATTCATTGAGGCACTAAGTGGCAGGGAAGTTCTACACCAAATGTTAAGTGAATGGATAAACAGTGTAGAGACTTCAGTGCTGAGTACCTAGAAGGCGAGCAGCTATATAGCTAAAGGTGTTTAATTACACAGGGCTTTGTTCTTCATTCACAAAGACGGCACCCTGGCTAGTAATTCGTCACCTTCACGGAGAATGCAAGAGATTCCTACTTTAAAGAAGTGAACTTGTTGTTTTCCAGTGAAACTGAAAAATAGAACGTATTAGATATCTTTATTATTATAAAGTACTTCTTAGAAAGTATAATAGAAAGGAATGGCATCTTTACTCAGCTACGCTCTTTGAGAACACCTACGGATTTTTTTATATCCTGAATCAACAGAGAATAAACTTTGTTGAAGTGGTTTTGCCTTTAGCCAAGGGCAAGAAGACTACTGATTATACATGAAACTTTCTCCTGCAAGATAAAAAACAAAGCAAAAAAAAATGTGGAGAGCAGGTTGTGCTTAGAGACATGAAAAAGTCTAAAGAGTTCAAGGGTAACCACTGTGCAAGCATGAGGCATATTCTTTGAATAAGATTCCCGGCTTTAAGAGTCTCCGAAAATATTTATTTTTAAATGACATGAGCAAGAGTTCTTTCATAGTTTGCTTTTCGTATGCTATGAACCATAAAATACTTGGAGCAAATATTGATTATTAAATTTAAAAGAACTAAGTCTACAATAGCCTAATCCTGTCTTCTCTTTATTCAACTATGACTGGTTTACTGTAAGGAACTTCGACGGTTTTGAATGGACCTTCTGTTTTATAACCGAATGCACTATGGTCCCATGAACAAATAGTGGCACCGTATAAAATGTCATGTTCATGACAACCTCTGCAAGGAAGGGTTTGCTGATCACGGTCTTTTTTCCCTTTCAGCATCATACAGAATGACCTCCTCAGCCAGACATGGTAATTGCTGTAAAAAGGCATTTGGGTTATTCTCTGGTTTTGTTTCCCAATCAAGGCAGAAGTGACAGAATAACAATGTTTTAGCACTATTCTTTCCAATCCTATTCAGTGAACATAAGTATCTTAAGGAAAAAAAAAATCATTTCTGTGGGTTTGAAAACTGCTTGAGAAAAACATAGGGAGCAGAAACAACATCATTAGTCTTTGCTGCGTGTAAGAAGCCACTCAGGGAAATGAAAAGGATTTATTCTTTTAGTCCCTTCCTTAGAAATAACAAAAGCACGCTAGGACCATTATTCTGAACAATTTCTTTTAAAAGTAATTCATTTGCTTTGGTTCCAGTGATAATTATTATGTGCTACGTTCATTTGAATGCATTTTAATTTTACCTTTATGTCATTTTTAAAATGTATTTATGTGACAAAATGTCACTAGGGGAAGAAAGCAGAGAGTGGTTTTAATGACCTTATTTCATGGGCAAAAAAATAAAATAAAATGCAGAGACAATGAGCAATAAACCCCTTTCCTGTTCCCAAGAAATTGCCAGTTAGACAATCCCATTTTGGCAGAGATTTTTTCGTTCTTTATTTTTGGAAACAGCCTAAACAATATTTAAAAGTATCGTCCGGGACAATGGTGACATTAGCAATATCATTATCAAGAGTGATATTTATTGAAAGGTTCTTTTTTTTTCAGAGAATCATTTCAATTTTAAGGCATGCATCAAATCACTTAAACATTACAGCCTTATATGGTGATTTCTATTATTATGTCTCAGGTAACTAAAGCAAGGGAAGTAAAGAAGGTGTTCTTGCTAGAGTTCTCCAATGAGAGAATCACTGAGGGAGGGAAGCGAGGAGTAGGGACCACCCTCTTCTTTGGCTTGTGACTTTCTCTCTGTATAGCCTTCTTTTTCAAGGTAGCATATACTCACAAAACATCAAGTCAGACATATTGCACATGATGTCCGGTTATATTTATCACTTTCTTCTAATATGCTCATATGAAGTTTTTTGACTAGCCCTAACTATTATTCATCTTTTTTTCACATTTTGTGTATTTCTACATTGAATTTCTATTTTGACATGGTGAACAAGTTAATTCTGATCTTTTATTTTTGACTAGTTAAAAAATAAAATGATGATTATATTTTGTGACATAAAAATGGTAAGCAATTGTTTCAAATGACTTTCTTTTGGAAAATGACTACAACTCTTTATATGTTCCCAGTCTCTTTCATTACCCAGGTGGAATAATTGTGCTAGACTGTGCTAGAACATGCTATCTAAAACATTGGTTAGTACCAGAAAATGTTTATGGTTGCTTGATCTAGTGACTCGTGTCTATTTCCTATCAAAACAAAATAATAAAACCTTACAAAACAAACCTTAAAAAATAAAACAAACAAACAAGAATTCATATGGTTTCTGATTTACTAGAACTTAACAGCATACTTGGCATTTTGATGGTAATGATTATATGTTTAATATAAATGACATATTGAAAATCTTTTGAGAATGGAAACTTTGTAATATTCTCTCATAATATTCTCTATATAATAGATAAACACTTTTGGATTTTAATATTATTAATTTGTTATGAGTTCATTGGGACATACTTCTACCACAAATTGAGGGGTGTGATGACTACTTATAATTATCAATTTGACACAATGTTGAATCAAGTATAAAGAGAATCTCAATGAGAAGTTGTCTTGATTGGCTTAGACTATGTGCATATCACAGGAGATTCTATTAATTGAGTTAATTCGGTTGGGAAAGTCCCCCGTGAACATGGATGGTATCATCTCATGGACTGAGTTCTGAATGATCTAAGAGTAGAGCCAAAGTAAGTTGAATAGTTTTAGAGAGTTCTGCTTTGCTTTTCCTTTATTCTTGACTCTGGATATGACACAGTAGCATGACACAAATTCCTGTCATCCTAATTTCCTGCAGTGATGGATTGCAAACTTAAATTGTGAGCTAAAATCAACCTTTGCTCCCCAAGCCAAGTTTGGTCAGTATATTTTACTACAGAAACAGAAATGAATCTTGCAGAAAGAGTATCTAAAATGTCGATTGAACAGTGATATTTTGGCTAACAAGAACATTCACAGTTTAATCACTAATTAAATTTTAGTTAAAAATAAAGCAATCGATACACTTTTTATTTCTATGCAAAGAGAAATGATTATGGTGAAAAGTACATAATTTACTCATTAAAGTTTTCCAAATTGTTTCATAATATGGATGCCTTAATTGATTTTTCAAAATAATTTAATGTTTATTATACAATATATGACACTTTTTACAAAAAGGCTAAATTGCATCATTTAATATCAGAATTATTAATATAATTAATACAACTTTGTGGCTTTTATTATAAAGAATTTCTGAACCTTGAAATAATTCATAGAAAATAAGTAGGAAGGTGCTGTGGTGGATTTAAAGAACTTAGGATATAATTATAAAAATTAATTTAAAAATTAATTATAATTTATAAAGTCATGCCAATTTTGTATGTATGAGTGGCTGTTGTCACGTTATTTATGCACTTTAACTTTCAATCACTATTGATCACTGTATTTACTCTGAACATTTTCATTGTTTCTGAAAGATAGTTGTCCTACTTTTAAAAATGCTAGTAATTACTTGGTTTTTCTTGTAGACTAATTGTGTTGATTAAAAATGTATGTATTTAGGGAAATGTAGACTTTGTAGCACAGGTCTCAGCACACAGTAATTTTCCCCAATAGTTATTTTTAAAAATTCATGAATAACTGAATTTGAAGATCATCCATAAAGCATATATAATTCCATGGAATCATTCTAATTAGAAGAAGATACCTTTTATCTAATTAAAAAGTCATTTAAACTTGAATATTTTTTAATCAGTGTTATTTTATATTAGAGGTAAAATAAAAGTGGGTAGGAAACGTTCCTATTGTCTTTGCTTAATATCTAATATTGGCCATTGAGGTCAATAATAGCAATGTAACTTTAATGCAATAATTTATTCATCATCAAAAATCATAATTCAATACTAGGTAGGCCCTGTATTTATTAATATTTATTTTATAAGAAATGAGAAAAAGAACAAAAGGTTTCAGTAAATTATCAGGAGTGACATAGCTTGGACATGATAGATCTAGAATGCAAAATTGAATCTTCTGAGTTCTGTGTAGTATTTCATCTCATTTTATTTTGTTTGACTTTGTACTTTGTCTCTAATTTAGTTTCAGTATTTCATTTCAAATGTTTAGAAGATATATAACCTTTTGCAAATTATCTCCAGAGCAAAACTGTGTTCTTTGTTAACTGCCCAACATGATGCTTTCTTTATATTATACTGAAGAATTAAGCTTGTTTTATTTTCAAAATAATATCTTTATAAACATATAGGTAAAATTCAATCATTTCTGACTTGTATGTCCAAACTGAATATTACATGTAATCTTTCTAAAAATAGAGAAAATGAAAACTATTAAATAATCACATGCAAAGGTAAAACAAAAATGACTGTTACTATGAGCCCAGGCACTCTTATGATTTCATAACAGAGATTTTCTATCAATGATAACAACTTGAGTATTTTACAGTTTCTATGTTGATCTTTATAATATAATACCATCACAAATAATAACCTAGAAGCAGAGTAAAATGTTATAGAACTACTGGCTTAACAAAGTTGAAGTTTTATGTTGGCCAATACGAAAAAATGATATATTCAATCACTATTCAAATTTTCTATTGAAATAGACAAGTTAATAACGATATATTTTTAAAATGAAAAAGAGGCAATTCCAACAGGAAAACCACATTCCTGATACGTTTGCAAGGGAACAATAACTTTAGCCTCTAAATTTTACATTGTCTTCAAGCAGTTAATTTTCAATGTGACTGGGTGCTATTGCCACATCCAAACTCTGTATTCCCTAAGTAAATAGTGTGTCTAGTCACATTTACATATATGCAGATGATTCAATAGTATCTCACTTCCTGATAGAATATTAACTTAGAGTTTGTAAGGGATTTACCAATATGATTTATTAATGATGAGTAAGCTAACCAACCAGAAAAGGTTTATCAAAACATGAAGGAAATTTGAAAGCCTTTATGAGAATAATCATTTCTGCTGAGAGATGGTAGACATACAGAATTCAATCAAGTTTTATCACACAGAAATCAAAAGTAATTAGAGTTAAAAGATCCAAAGCGAGGTTTGAAAAAGTTCGGCCAGGGGAAGTGGCTTTATTGAGAAGCACGGTCATTGAGCTTTTCTGTGGCTTTTCTAGACTCAGAAACTTCCCCTGCAGGTATGGAAATTGTAATTTAGAGAGAAAATGAGCTTAAACATTGCTTAAATTTTGCAGATAAGTGAGTTTGGAATGAAAAACGTCTTAGGAAACCTAAGTAAGCATTCATCAAAAATTGCAGTTTTTCTTCTTTACCCACAATTTTCTGGGTCATTTTCTACTACTCAAGTTTCATTTAAACAATTTAAATTTCAAACACGTGTGAAAGTAATAAGTTTATAAGATTTTAAAGTTATAATTTTTTGACAGGGTTTCTCTGTGGTTTGGAGCCTGTCCTGGAACTAGCTCTTGTAGACCAGGCTGGCCTCGAACTCACAGAGATCACCTCCCTCTACCTCCCGAGTTCTGGGATTAAAGGCGTGTGCCACCACCTCCCAGCTAAAGTTATGAATTTTTGGAGAAATATTTCCCTTCTCTATTTACTCTAGTTGACCAACATCAAAGGAAACACATTGTATTCATATTTGTATCTTTTTCCTTTTAATTATTAAATAACTTCATAGACATGAATAAGGAAACACGATGGGACAATTCCATGCTGTTTTTTGACTAAAGTACTGTAGCTTTCTCTTGGTTTGCTGCAGAAAATTTATGAGAACTCCATATGAGTCTGCAGTCATGGACTGAAATGTCCTTGCATGGCATAGATGACTCATTGGCTTATCATCATCTTATTCATACTCTCCTTATGTTGTCCCTGCCTCCCCTAGGAGACAAAGCTGGTCTCCTTAGAGGTAGAATGCCTCTTATGAAATTCCTGCATCTTCCTGATTCTTCAAACAATGCCTTTTTTTACCATCAGAGGCATGGCCTCCTTACTTGTGTCTATAACAAAACCAAGGTTCTATTCCACTGGCTTTCTACCAGTTCTGCCCTGTCTTTTGTTCCATTTTTGCTCCCTCCTCCATTGATCAGAAACATTTTCTTTCAACTCTGAAAGCTTATTTCTCAATACTTCAACTTCGGTCTCAATTCCCCTTTTAAAAAAATTATTTTAAACAACAATGAATTTTCCAAATCTCCACTTTATAAACTTCTAATTAATTAAGTTTCAAGATTCATAAAAGCTTGTAATTAATTTATATAAACTTTTAATTGATTCATAAGTCCTATTCTCACCTGTTCTCTTTTTGGTTATCACTATCGTAAGCGGTCTTTTCAAGCACATACCGTGATTGATAGTAATCATGTCACAATAATCACCCTGTAGATAGTCCTCCCAGCCTTGAAGAAATATTTGACGTATAGACAAAGTATAATCCAATCCTCCGTTATCATTTACACCACTTACTCCCTCTTCTCTTCCTTCTCCTGTCTCTGTTTGATTTCTGGGTGTTTTTTTTTCTGCTTTTGTTTTTTGGTTTTTTTGATGGGGGTTGGTGAGGTTGAGACAGATTTTCTCTAGGCAACCCTGACTGCCCTGAAGTCTGCTCTTGAGGCTGGTCTCAAACTTGCAGAGATTTGTATGCCTCTGCCTCTGAGTGCTGGGTTTAAAGGGATGTGCCACCACCATCTGGCTCTGCTTGATTTTTTTTAGAGTTCTCTGACTTGTTCCAGGATCTCTCTTAAGTTCTAAGTTGTGTTACTCCCTGTGTTAGCAACCATTCACCTTTACACTTTTTGAAAATATATATCTAGGCATTCCTTAGAGAGTTTTAATCCAGCTCACGGGATTGATTTTATTATATGATGGATGTAAAGCAATGGCTCTGTCTAAACAATAGACTGAATGCTTCTCACCTGAAAATGAATTTGATCCCTTTCATTCCTCTCTCCCTTTGGACCCAGTGTGCTTCTGAATGATGATGGAAGTTAATTCACAAGTTCTTTCTCTTCTCTTTAGGGAAATATAAGTCAAATAAGACTGCAGTAAAGGCTAACAGAGTGTTTATTTTCTTAAGAAAAATTTACTTGAAAGTTGGGAAATTAAGTGACTAGAATGAGCATGTAGAGGGTAAAATGTGCATTAAAAATACAGTTCAGTTTGCTGCTAAACAGGCTAAGTATTTTTATGTTTAATGCAGTCATGTGGAAAGCTTTTTAAACACAATATATCTGTTTCTGTATTCCCTGCAAATTAACCTGTCAATGCAAGTTTTATAGGTACTTCTGAATGATCCATTTTGTCTTGCTCAATCAAATAATTAATAAGTATATGGGTTTCCAGTAATGGCAAACACATTTTTAAGGATGTAATCTATTTTTCTTTGTACTTGCCTTGTATTGTAAGTTTTGTGTGGCTTTCTAATTTTAAGCTACAACAGAAATTACCATACAAGAAAGAATTTATTGCACTTATTTGATCCACATAATCTAGAGGCAAGTTTTAAAGATGACAACCTAGAAAATACACTCAGTGTTAACTAAAAACACAATCTCCCTATACAGAGAGGTTTTACAATTCAACAAATTTTTATTTTGTGCATATGTATGTATAATATCTTGTCTTTTCCAGTTATCTCTTCCAGAAATGAAAGGTTCAATAATACAAGTGTTCTATTCAGTTTCTTGTAATCTGTCATTGGCCTGTGATTATTTTAGGAAATTATGACAATTCCTTTTAATCAAAAATGAAACATGTTACCGATTCATCACATCTATTTTTTCCTTTACATTTTCATTCGGCTTAAAGACTTAACACATGTTCCTTTCTTCTCTTCATAAAAACTATTTGGCTTTTTATTATCTACAGGGCTAAGTCCTGGACTTTAGAAATACCCAACTCAGGTGGTACTTTCTCTATATCCTGATTCCCATCTATGTCTCTGCCTAATTCCAGCTTGTCTTTTACTTGGTAACTCTAAGGAGGAGCGACATAAATATCTTTCTAGGAAGAAGTTTGTGAGAATCACTGTCTTTCCCCACTTTTACTTGTAAAATTAGTTTCTTTTTCTTTTTCTTAAACATTGCCACATTCTGAACATACCTTAACTTTAATATTTGTCATATTTTATTTTCATTATATTTCTCATAGTATATTATAATTAACATCATATTTACAATTTTAAAGGGTATCTCATCTACATACATTGTTATTGATACCCTCAGCACGTATCTCCAGAACTTCGTCTCCCTGAATATATTTTCACTACATTAAATGCTGTCATCATTATAACTACATTGTAAGGAATCTATCTCCAACACTAGATTATAGTCTTAATTGAATCGATTGAAGTGCTAATTCCTTGTTTTAGTCATGTCCAGTACTTAATGCAATCTTTGAAAAACATACAATTGTCCTATGTTTGAATGGAAGGATGATGGCTACAATAATAAATAAGACACAATATTTAGGTGACTCTATCACATTATATAAACTCTCTAGTCTTACTTTACCTGATCTCTTATTTTAACAAAGAAGAAGACACAATATTTAGGTGACTCTATCACATTATATGAACTCTCTAGTCTTACTCTTCCTGATCTCTTATTTTAACAAAGAAGTATATAAAATACATACCATCAAGAGTTTAGTAATTAAAAAATGGAAACATACAAAATGTGCTTTTAGTATTCTGTTAAGACTTCCACAGAACCTGATTTCTCTCAACCTTGCCACTCCCATCTTCTTCATCCTCTCACATCTCGACTGTTCCTAACACAGGATCATCTGTTATTCTAAACTTGCTTGTGTGTCCCTAATCATAGAGTTTGCTCTCATTGAAACTTAGCACTGTATATAACTTATATTATATAATGATAAAATATCACAATAAAGGATTTTGAAGTTAAATCTTAGTCTTCCTGCACAGGTTTGCTCAACTATTTTCTGTAGGGTGAAGATAAAGAATTGACAAACATATTGTGACAGGGTTCATGTGACTATATTGAGTGAAATAAATATTAATGGAGAAGGTGTATTTTACTTGTCTGGAAAGAAGTGACCTAGGCTCAGACAGTTATAATACTAGCTCTCATGCTTGTTGAATGGTTAAAACACATGCTGAAACAGTGAGCCTTAGAAATTTAAACTAGAGATCAATGACTAATTGTTGGCCGGGAATCATAAACCTTCTTTAGTGAGGTGAGCTTCCATGGGGAAGTGTGATTTCAGAGTGTTTGTCAGATTAGTGGGAGATTCTGGGAGATACAAAATTATAAGTACGATCTAGGAATATGAATATATCAATATGAATTGATATAGAGAGTGGGCAACCTTGTATTGTTTCTGATTTTAGTGGGATTGATTTGCATTTCTTTCCATTTAATTTGATGTTGGCTATAAGATTGCTGCAAATTGCTCTTATTATGTTTATGTACATCTATTGTAACCCTAATCTCTGTAGCGTGTTTGTGATGAAGAGTTTTGGATGTTCTCAAAGGTCCTTTCTACAACTAATTTAAAGATCATGTATTCTTTGACTTTCAGTTTGGATAATGTTGATTGGTTTCTGTATATTGAACCATCCCTGAATCTTTGAGTTGAAGTTTTCTTGGCCAGGGTAGTTGATGTTTTTAATGTGTCCCTGGATTTGATTTGTAAGTATCTTATTTAGTTTTTTTTTTCCCTGAAAGGGCAAAGTAACTCAGGATCTCATTTATAAGTACACCAATCCTATGCCCCACCTCCATGCACCATCACTGGGAGTTAGGTTTCAAGACTTTAATTTTGAAGAGGCAAACACATTTAATTGTTTTGTGTCCTTGTTCATAAGGAAAATTGGTTTACATTTACCTTTCTTTGTTGGGTCTTTATGTTGCTTTGGTATCGGGTAATGGCTTCATAAAATGAATTGGACAATGTCTCTTCTGTTTTTATATTGTGAAATAATCTGATGAATGGTACCATTAATGCTTCTTTGAAGTCTGGTAAAATTCTGCGCTAAAACCATCAGGTCCTGGGGTAATTTTGGCTGGGGCACTTTTAATAACTGCTTTTATTTAAATTGATTACAAATATTAACTTTGGTAATTATACATTTTCTTTAGATTTTCCAATTTGGATGAGTATAGGTTTTTACAGTATATTCTTATGATTCTCTGTATTTCCTTGGTGTCTGTTGTTAGGTTTTCCTTTTTGTTTCTAGTTTTGTTAATTTGGTTATTCTCTCTCTGCCTTTTCTTAAATTGGATAGACTTTTATTAATGTTATTGATTTTTCTCAAAGAACCACATTAAAACACCAAATGAGAATTTTCATAAAGAAGTCAGAAACACACACTGTAAAAAAGACATCCTTCTCAACAAATGGTGCTGGTCAAATCAGATGGCTGCACAGAGAAGAATACAATTAGTCTAGGCTCCATGGTCTCTTAATGTCTGCATAACGTTCCCCAATCCCAGAGAACCTAGACAACAATAAGTACCATAAAAGAGACATACATAGATCTAATCTACATGGGAAGTAGAAAAAACAAGATCTCCTGAGTAAATTAGGAGCAATGGGACCTTGGGAGAGGGTTGATGGGGGGAGGGGAGAGGCAGGGAAGGGAGCAGAGAAAAATGTAGAACTCAACAAAAATCAATAAAATAAAGCATAAAAAGAATGCAATTAGATCTGAACACAAAACTCAAGTCCACATGGATCATAGACCTCAATGTAATACCAGATGCATTGAACCTGATGGAAGAGAAAATGATAAATAATCTTGAAGTCATTAGAAAGGAAAAGAATTTCTGAGCAAAACACCAGTAGCACAGGCACAAGATCAACAAAAAATAAAAGAGACCTCATGAAACTGAGAAGTTTCTGCACAACAAAAATACTTCGTTCAGACAAAGTTGCAGCCTACATAAGAGAAACAGATTCTTAGATACTATACATCTGATAAAGGGCTAATATTTTAAATATATGAATAATTTAAAATCTTGATCAAGAAAGTAAGGAACATAATTCATAAATTACACAGAATATAAATTATAAATGCAAAATATACATTCATTTATTTTAAATTTAAATCAGATCTGTCGTACAGATCTAGACAGAATTCTCAGAAGAGGAAACTTAAATGGCTGAGAAACACAAAATATTCAACATCCTTTCCATTTGGGAAATGAAAATCAAAACTGTTTTGAGATTCCATCTTATACCTGTCAAAATGACTAATATCAATAAAACAAGTGACAATTAATGCTGGCAAGGACATAGAGTAAGGGCAGTACTCCTTCATTGCTAGGAGGAGTGCAAAGTTGTATAGATGCTGTGGAATGTTCCTGAAACAATGTGCCTGAAGAAGACAGAATGAGATCTATCCCAAGATGTAGCTATATCACTTTTGTGTATGTATATCCAAAGGATGCTTATTCCTACCAAGAAACATTTGCTTAAGTATGTTCATAACTGCTGTATTTATTCTATCCAGAAATTGGAAACAACCTATATTTCTCAAAAGACAGATAAATAAAATTTGAAACACTTATGATGGGAATATTACACTGCTATTGAAAACAAAATCATGTATTTCACAAAATCATGTATTTCACATATAAATGGCTGGTACTAGAAAAAAAATCATCCTGACTGAGGTATCCCAGACCCAGAAAAACAAATATTATATGTACTTATTTACATGTGGGCATTTACTCTTAAGTCAGTGATGACCAAGCTACAGTCTTTAGAAATACTAGGCATAGGTATAGAGTACAGGACTAAAGGGTTCACATAGAAAAGAAAATTAGAATAGATATCTATGGATGCAGGTAGAGATGGGAATGGGAGGACAGTAGCAAAGTGAAAGTGGAGAGAGGGGTAGGGGAGGGGGATACAGGAAGTGACTGCTACTATTAAAGAAAATTGAAGGGTACTATAAAACTAAACAGAGTAGAGCTTCTTAAAATATATACATATAAAAAGGAGATCTGAATGTCGTTGCCAAATAATGGGGGGAAGAGAGTCCCAGTTGTTCATCTATTATAGCCAAGTTAAGTTCCCAGTATTGGGATTGGGTTACATCTAATTGAGATGTTGGCCAAACAGACCTATGGGAACCTCCAATAAGCCAAGGCTATTTCTAAGACTATCCACAAAATGCTGGGAAGGCCCCATTGCTGAACACAACAGGTCTACAACCAATTGAACACAGAGAAATCCAGATAGTGCATATATAGAGCCTTCCCACCTACGTTCTTCCTCTTTGTTACAGGAAGCTGCTGTGCACACCACCAAAAGAGAAATGTAAAGAGCAAGCCAGATGCAAAGCCCTGTGATCTACATGGGTGTACTGACTGCAAGATATGTTAGGGCAGCCGTGGCACATAGCATATGTGAGTAACCAACCAATATCTGTTTTGACTTAAGGTGATATGGAACCCATAACTGACACTGACTAGGTTACCAAGAACCATTGACCGGATTGCCCGGAGATCTAGGGTAAAAGCAAATTCTGCTGTTAAAAAAGTACCAATAAAATTATGCCTCACAACATTCTGGTTTATACTTAGAGATCAGTACTTAGTTCAGTCATCATCAGATGAGCTTCTTCCTGCAGCAGTGGGAAAATACAGAGACCCACAGCCAGACAATAACTAGAGAGAGTGAGACACCTTGGAAAAGCCAACCCTAAATGGTATGTCTATAGAAACCTCTCCCCTAAGGATTCAGGGACTCATGTCAAAGAGGAGTCAGAAAAGGCAAGAGCCAGAGGGAATAAAAGACGCTATGAAACCAAGACCCTCTAAATCAACGTGACTAATTTATGTGAGGAAAAGAAGACAAGGTGAAAGAAAATGAGGAAACCCTGACTGCTCTTAGGGATGGAGAGGGAGTGGGGGGAGTGGGAGGGTGTTGGGAGGAGGGGCGGAAATGGAAACTTTTTATAATTTAATGAAATTACTTTCTCATAAAAAAATAAAGAAAATGAGAGCTATCAAACAAGAGACACAGAGAAAATAGAGCTGAGTGAGTCATATAAAATGATATATAAGGAACTATTTGTTTGTATATACTGATAAGTATACTTAGGTGTGACTATATCAAGATATATCTAACAATCTGAACTCTCTCTGACTTCTCATTTCTAATCTCGGGGATTGAGTAAATCCCATGTATCCTGAACAGTTACTGTCACCATCAGAAACTCAGGAAATGAAAGTGATGTCCTAACTCTCTACCATTACAATGTGTTGTCAGAGAATGGTCCCTCTGAAGGGAATCTTGAACTGTGTAAGAGAAAGTGACCTGACAAATTCATCCACTTGTTGGCTTCTGCTCTTGACGGTGGGTGTAAGGTGATAGATACGCTGGTGCTGGTTGGACTCTCCCACAGGGATGGACATTAACCTGGAATTGTGAACTAAAATAACCTTTTTCTCCTTTAAACTGCTTTGGCCTGGGAATGTGATCACAGCAACAGCTAAGAAACCAAGATATTTCACACTATTCTTGTGTGGCAAGAACTTTCTGCTTGCTGACGTTTGTCTAGCTAAAGTCCATTATTTTCAAGGCTTTAATTATTAAACCTGGAGCAAACAAAAGCATAAACAAATGACTTTGTTTAAGTTGTTTCAAAGAAGCAATATTAAGTGTAGTAAACAGAACTTATTCTTTTTCTTAAATGTGTGGAAACATTCTATTAATACTAGAAAAACATCAACAAATAAAGAATTTTGTTAAATGTGTTTGAACACACCATTCCATTAGAAATCCTTATTTACTATTAAGAGTATCCTTTCACATTTTAAATTGTTGAAACTACAAGAAATATGCTTATATATTTTGTTATATTAATTACCAGTAAAAATTATGCAAATAAATTTCAACAAGTGCATTTGTAAATAAACATAAATTTAGATGTAGACAGCACTGTTTTTCAAATAAAAGTCCAAATTTGTATTTATGTGTCTATATTCTAGTTATTCCATTTTACTAATACAAAAATAGTAACTCAACACTTGTAAAGAAAATTTTAAATCTTTTTTTATCCCTTTTGTTATTGAAAGTAGATTTTTTTCTTAAAACATACTCTACTGTGGTTGTCCCTCCCCAACTCCTTCCAAATACTCTGCACCTCCCCACACAATTAATTTTTCATTCTTTTTGATTCTCTCTTTAAAAACAAACAAACAAATAACAAAAAAGGCATCTAAAAGGAAATGGAAAAATAAAGGAAATAAAATAAAAAATACAAACTTGAAAAGAACAAAACCAACAAATGTACAGAAAAGCAAAGGGGCAAGGGAAAACACAAGAAATACATAAAGACATTGTCAGACTGAAACAAAGTTCAGTATGTATATATGTATTTGTGTTGCTCATGCATGTGTATGTGTGCATGGTTATAAACATGTATATGCTGAAGTAAAGGAAATGATGGTAGTTACACTAATGTTAGGATTTAAATCAGTATTTTTAAAGGAGGAAAGAGAATAAAATATGAAGTCAAAGAAAAAAAAGACTAAGAGACACACACATAGGAATCTCAGAAAGACACAAAACGGTCAACCATAGGATGTTAGCAAAAGGCTTTTAGGGTAAGAAAAGTAAAAGAAAAAAAAAGATGGGCATCAAGAACATTATGAGACAAAAAAAAAAAATCTCCCAAAATGTCATTTAGCTCATTTTGTGTTGGGCATCTACAGTTGGGCGTGGGTTTTCGCTTTAAGTGTTGTTTGTACACTCAGTGGGACTGCATTGGAGGAAACTAATGTTTTCATTTGTAAGCAGTTATCAATTGGAAATAGCTTCTGGGAGAACTCCAGGGAAACAAAGCCTTCTAAACAGCTGAAGCACATGGGGAACTCACAGGGGCTGTGGCAACATGTCCAAGGGCTGAGCAGGTCTGGGCCTGTTGGGGTCCTAGCTCTTTAAATCATAAGCCATGATTTTAAATGATGTCTTTGAATCTTCACTGGGATGCTAGTCTAGTGGTGCCTTTAGGTGTGAGCACAGTGCTTTCCGAAGCTGAAACAGAAAGAGTCTGAGGGGAAAGGGATGCATGTGTCCATCTGAGATATTTACTTCATTTCTAGCATTTCAAAGTTTAAGAAGAACTAGACACAAATTCCAGTTTAAGGGTTGTGTTTTACTTATTTTTAGGACTGGTTTTCTAAATAGCCATCTCCCTAGACATTGGCGGTTTTCCTTTGGTCTCCTGGTGAGAGATCTGAACAGCCAGAAACCAGAAACCAGGCCTCTGGCAACACATTTTCATGGGGGTCATTCATCAACATGGACAGAATGTGATTGGTTTCGTGACAGAGTTAATGAAAGCAAACGTGTAACACAAGAGCCAGCATGTTAGCAATAGTGCACCTCCGAAGAGGGAAGTTTGGTGTGTTACCTCCTGATTAGCTGAAGCTAGTTCCTCTTCCAAGGCAGAGATTCTTTCTAAAGAAACCCTCAGTCGCTCCCTTACCTAGAAGAAAAAAAATCAAAATACGTGCCGTAATGTACATCCCAAATATAGGAACCTGTGCTGAAGCCATCCTTAACATAAGAGACAAATGGTCACATTCTTCAAGCAATTGTAGCTCTAAGATCACAGACTTATAAATCTGGCAGGAACAACATGAAAAGATTGTCACCTCAGAGGCATCGGTGTATCAAGGGGATGTCCTTATAGTAAATTCTTTTGTAGATGAACTGATAATCTTCCAACAGGGTTGGAAATTGACTGGCCTTTCTCCAATTTCTGATTCATAGCAAGTAGAGACAAAGTTCAAAAGCATAACCATGGCATCATTGCAAAATTATTGGTGTTAAAGCAAGCAAAATAGGCAAAATACATCTTTAAAATAAATGAATTTTATGCTGGTTTTCGCTGCCTAACTTCAAAGTGATTTGTTTAAAAGCAAAGAGTTCTTGAAAGCTGTAAATTGATTTGAAATTTTGAGTGACTGCAAAGTGTTAATGATTTAGGAACACCCACCTTGTATCCATATATCCCGGGGACAGGCATTGCGATTTGTAGAACTAAGTACTTTTTAGTTTGAAAGCAGGGCTGACTTAAAATTGTTTTCTTATATAGCTGAAATTTGCAGAAGTGTTTCCCTGACTCTTGCTTTCTGACTTCTAAAACTGAAGCCACATGCCAGGCAATCTCCAACATTTAGGAGATTGAGGAGAAAGACAGAGGTGAAGGACAGACTGGGATATATAGCCGGATAAAGGCTAGCTCAGTCTATTTAGTAAATCCTGGTTCAAATGAAACAAAAACCAAACCAAATCAAAATGAAAAAAAAAGTCCCAAATCATTGTGTTCTAATACTATTATATAAACTTTTGATTACATTTACCATGGGTCAATATTTACTTAATGACCTTAGTGGTTTAATTTACCTAAGTCAATAAACTATAGATTTAAGACACAATCACAAGTTTTTGATTTTTTTTATAAATTAACATATTTTCTATATAAATGTTACAAAAATTTCTCAATATATTTTCACTTTAATACTATAGTTATGTCCCTGAAAACTAATTTTGTTATTTAATTGCCTGTGTATTTTATCATATAACATTTTTCTTAAATAATAAGGTTTAAATAGGACTATAAGTAAATATATAAATATATAAACTATATAAATTTTAATGCAGAATAATTGCCTTGTTAATTACCTAAGAAATAGGGCAAGTAATGTTTTTTAACTTTCAGGCAAAATATGAATTTTAAAGGTCTCAAACATTCATCTTTAAATTTTGTTTTGGTATTGGGTACAGGTGACTGAGTGTATTCAATTGCTGCAGCACAGCCCAAATATAGTATGACATTCTTATATTTAGTGTACTAGTAACACAAAGTAGAATAACATTTAGCATTAAAAATCATCTGCACAGAATCCTTATTTAGCTCTGCCAGATTGATTGCCATGCTTCAGTGATTTAGACAAATATCAAATTATAAGATCAACACAGAATTAAATTTTGAATTTGACGTGGATGAGTGTAGACTGTGGATCTTTATAAAGAGGTCAGGTGACCCAGGTTGATGAGAACAGCCTGAAGACATTCAGTGCAATCCTTGATTTCCCTTATACTTAGTATACTTATACTAAGTATAATTATTTGATATTAGACTTAACATGGCTATTTATATGACCTGTGTTTTTAATCTTCAAAGTTTTCAGTTTTTGCCTCTCATAACCAAAATGAAAATGAAATACAACTTCTTCTTTCACTCTAGAAGACAGAATTGATGTTATTCTTGTACAGGCATTTCACATAATCCTCTGTTCAAAGAACTAGCTGAAAGACTGATGGTAATAATATATAAGAATATAAATATTAAGTGGAACTAAACTCTATGTACTCAAAACATAGATATAAACCTGCAATAATTCCAAGTTTGAATTTTAATGTTCAGAACTTGTCATGCATATTACAATGAAGTGCCCTAATTCTTGATATGCTAAATCCTAAGACTTGAAATTTTGAAATCACTTCTTTGAACTTTTTAAAAAATAGAAAATACTGTCATAAATCTTGCCTAATCTCTAAAGGTTGAACTTATTTTAACTGCAGCTAAGAGAGATTTACGACTTATTTTTGGAAAGTCAGAAAGATGAGTTTTCCTTCTAATACATTATATTGTTACCAGTAGAAACCACTGTGTACTTAAACTAAGATGTTAGCAACGTCCCCACAAGGGAGGCTTCAAATATAGATGTCTAAAAGTTAAAGCCTGCCCAAATTCCACTTCAAAATACATGTGGCTTTCAGTTACTTTTTTTTTTTTTGAATCTATGACATCTATGGACATGTACTTCAAAAACGGGAGAAGGAGAGATGACAAAGGCAGAGGTAAAGAGACTAAATGCTATTAGGCAGTACCAGAGTTCAAAAAAACCTCTGGCGTAAGTATGTAACAGGGTCTAATTCTGACAATTTGTACATTCAGTGATATAAATAAAAGAATATGGTCATTCACATGTTTAATATTTATTGAGTGTTTGTGGACCGTCCATCCACAGTCACTAAATTTTAAACTCTATTCATAGCTCAAAAGTGTTCCTTTGACCTAAGTTAGATGTTCATTTCTGTGAAAATAAAGAACTTCTGCCTAATAATGGAAGAAAAGCTTCAGCTGAAAGTGATAACTGCACTGTACCTTTTCATCCAAGGCCTTGTGGTGCTCAAACAAAGATTTCAGAGCCTTGAGAACCTCCACTTCACTGGACACTCCTGAGGGAGACTGGGCCTGTCGCTTCACCACCGTCATCCTTAGTGACCTTTCATGACGTGACACAAGGCATTCCAAGTGTTCCAGTAATAGCTGTTGGATGGACAGAAAACACGGTTATCTTATGAAGACAGCCGACCAGCCTGTTTTCATGGATATAAAGATGGCCCAGATGTCTGAGTTCTTCATCAAGAACAGGTTCAAGACTGCTGCTGCCTGAGATGATCAAGACTCACAGAATATTTCAGTCAGAACTTGATCACAACTCTAAATTTTCTTTAGGTCCCCATAAGATTATCAATATCCCCAACCAGCTGGAAGTAGCCTGGAATACTATGCCCACATTCTCAAAATATGGACTTTGGATATTTTCCTTTTTTAAAAAAAAATAAATAAATAAAAGAGGGGGAAGTGGTACAGGAGAATTGTCTGTATTCTGTCAATCATGTTTTAAATAAATGCTGATTGGACAGGCAGAAAGTATAGGCGGGAAAACTAGATAGGAAGTAGAAATGATGCAATGAGAACAGAATTCTGGGAAGGAGGAAGTTGATTCCTCCCACTCCTGCCCAGACCACTGAAGCAGCAGGATGTGACTTGCCAGCTGAAAAAGTACAGAGCCATATGGCTAAAATAGATCAGAATAATGGGTTAATATAAGTCATAAGAGCTGATAAGAGACCTGAGCTAATGGGACAATTAGCTTTATAACTTATGAAGATCTCTGTGTAATTTTCTTTGGGGCCTGCCGGCTGTGGGGTACTGGGCGGGACAGAAAACACAAACAAGCTGGCCCTGATCATGTTACAGATAAACTATTATAAGTTTTCATAGAACCCATGATAACCCAAGGGAATACAAGAGGAAAGAGAAAAGGAGCACCACTTGGTTAACTTAAGGTTTATAAAACACATGAAGGCCAAACAGCCTCTAGTCATGTAACAAATCATGGAGTGATAAGTAATGTCGTACATTTTTCAACATGGTGGTTCTCATCCTTCCTAATGCTGTGACCCTTTAATACAGCTCCTCATGTTGTTGTAACCACCAACCATAACATTATTTTCATTGTTATTTTATAACTCTAATGTTACTACTGTTATAAATCATAATGTTAATATTTGTGTTTTCTGGTGGTCTTAAGTGATCCCTTGTGAAAGGGTCTTTTGAACTCCAAATGATGTCATGACCCACAAGTTGAGAATGTCTGTTCTAATGAGTCTTAGTCATGAAATCAAAGACTTGAATAACTGTGTATGGGCCAAGAAGATAACTTCTAGATAGCATTTGTTCCTCAAATCAATAAGTACAATTGCATAATACTTTTAATGTATTATTTTATGAATCCTTTAAGAATTGTTTTCAGAAGATGTCATATTGCTGGTTCTGTTTGCTTGTTGCAGTATAAACTGCAAAGAAATGAGATCTTTTTGTGTATTTATGTAGCAGTCTTTTGAGTCTTTGTGTACTTGGTTAGCAACTCAGTTCCCAACACAAACAAGTGGAAATACACAACTCATCTTTCAAGTGAGGTCATTTTCCCTGTGTGTGTACTGATCCATGTGAAACTTAAACACAGATGGTGGGTGCTTTGTGCTCATTCTTAAAGGCTCAGCTCATCAATATGCTTATAAGAATATGCACAAGTGTTTCAGCTATATAATGTTTATGAGAAACCAAATTTTAGTATTAAATGCTTCCCGAATGTAAATGGAGTTATACAGATTCAATTAGTGTTTGTGAATCTTACATTGCCTGGTGGCAGTGTAGGACGAGAACCTCATGGTATAATCTTAACTTGATTATTCTCCCACTAGAGACAGCTGTTTTTATATCCCTCTTAAATTTCATT
Organism: Myodes glareolus; assembly: GCF_982192425.1. Lineage (NCBI taxonomy): Eukaryota > Metazoa > Chordata > Mammalia > Rodentia > Cricetidae > Myodes > Myodes glareolus. The sequence continues at coordinate 24,716,093 of NC_142051.1, forward strand.
GCTCTGTATTCTTTAATAAAGTTCTTCACACTGAAAATTTCATTTTCCCAACACAGAGTGCATACATGCACACACACACACACACACACATACATACACACATGCACACACATCAAACAAATAAACAAACAAAAATTACAGTTTCAATTTTCTATTCTTTTATCTTTTTATTCACATAGACTTTCACTTGTGAGATAGATTTTGACATCCTTGTAAGATAGAAGCTTTCAGAAAAAGTAAAAGCATTCTTTTTGATCCTGGAGTACAGCAAAGGAATCCCAAGCCTCTAGTGACTTGGAGAAAAAAAATCTGTTTTCTCATCAGCTTTTGTAGTGAGTTTCTGGACTTCAGTTCTGAAAAGTCAGGCTATACACATTATTTTTTCTTAGCAATTTTCCCAAAGAACTAAGAATTCTTATTACTTGCAAAAGGTAACTATCTGTTTGAGATAGCCGCAGTGAATTCTGTTTTCTACAACCAAGAGCACATGAACACTCAAGTTATTTGATTCTACTTACAGTCTGAACATTCTTCTAATTGTCATAGGCTGTGGTATGTTCACTTCTGTGTTAAATATGTTAGCTTTCAAGTTATGTCAGTTTCCTCTAAATAATACCTGATTCATAATTCATGATGTTTATTATTTATTTAGGTGATTTTTACAATATCTTACCCCCTAAATTTATTAATTGTATATATTCTAACAATCTCCATTTCTATTTTACCTAATTTTACTAACTCATACATGATGATTTCTTTATAGACTCTGCCATTATCAGTAAGTGCAACCCTTTCATACTGTGGTCCTATTCCCCAGGCCACGGTTGTTATGTTTCAAGTTTGCCTATTTATATGCTCAATCTCAAAACCACATTCACTCGTGAGTCCTTGTACTATGTATATGTACATATATGTACTATGTATATCATGCCCACACTCTGTACACCACACCTGACATCTTACACTCCCCTTTCCACGATCATTCTTCTTGTGTCTGTCAACATCCAGAATTCAGACACACGCCAATACATCCACAAACGCCATGGGGGCTCAGGATTCAGTGTCTCCTCCTGATTTAGTGTAATTAACTGGAACTCACATTTGTGTCCTTTCATGCACCAAACCTCTAAAATTTACAATATAATCTCCGTCACTCATGCCTTTGCTCAAGTCCTTAATATTTTCTCATTTGACCAAAAGAAAGTCAGACTCCTTACATTCCCTAACTGAAATCCATGTTATCTGAGCTCATCTCTTTTTTCTTACTTATCACCTGCACTGACTTGGTTGCAGCATTTGTGTGTGGAGTTTTGCTTAGCTTTGTAAAATAGCAGGTATTTGCTTAGCTATATTGGGGTTTAGTGCAAAGTTCTTTACTTCTTTAACCAAAAATATTCCCCCATTTTTTGACCTGCTTGCCCTTTGAAAAGCATGAAGAATACAAGCACAATGAGGCAAACTTGATGCTTTAAATTACACTTAAAAATTAAAAAAAAAATAGGAGAGATTAACTTTCCAAATTTTAGAGCTGAGGCCATTCAGAGAGTCCCATTGTTATTTAAAAGACAATAATTCTATATAAGAGAGCTTACTAAATTTCAGAACATTATAAATTCACACCTGTAACATGTGTCTTGCATGAAAAAGCTCCCATGATAATCAAAAATAGCAGTAGAAACTGGCAAAGGGGCATTTGAATAGATCCAGGAGGGCTAGCCATATATTCCTGTGATTCTACCTGCCTCTCTGATGAAGGCAGTCCGATTCATTTTAGTAAATCTATAAAAAATTTTGCTAAGAGTGGATGTCTTATCAATAAAATCTCTGATTATCATACCCTAATATAAAAACTCTTCTTGGCTACAATTTTTAACCAGAAGAGAAGGCTTCCAAGTTATTTTTTAAGTGTGATTTTACCAGCTTGTAATCTCAGAATCCTGAGAATATATGTATAAAGAAGTCAATTGAAATCATTAGGAAACTTAGAATTAGATATTTAATTTGACTATTTCTTCTTTTATTATATCTAGCTAGCATCTAGACACACATAGCCCAGCATTTTTAGTAGATGAGATTGCTATATATACTGTCTGGGATATATAGGACACTTCTGCACTATTTGCTGGGTTCACACGCCACCTCTAAGACCATCAACATGTGAAAAAATCAAGGCAAGTAAAAGCAAGGGGACCCAAGACGTCTTGTACTCTGAAGGAGGCAGAAGATTGTTAAAGAAAAAATGGAAAATATCATAGAAGAAAAGCATGATAACAGGGTCACCTTCAGAATAAAGACAAAAAAGCTACCACAACTAAAGCAGAGAAACTAACCTCAGACAAAAGAGGTGACTGCCACAATGCCCCAAATGACAGTTCTCTCAGACTCAGTACCTGGAGTTTTAAAAGAAGGGACCACCCTAATTAAAACACTTTTAGTGATTCCTGGTAAAGTTGGACCTAGCACTCTGGTTATGGGGGCAAAGAATGTCAACAAGAAATAGGAAGTTAGTAAGGAAGAATACAATGCTGAGAGAGTTGAAGAAGAACAGGAAGAAAATTTTTGAGTTAACAGACAAAACCGTAGCTCATGCCCTTGTAACTGAGGTCAAGGGCAAATAATAGGACACCAAGATGATGACAGAGCTGACTGGGGAGGTGACACATAAAAAATTGTTGTCAACCACAGAAGCCCAATGAAAGAAAGGTCCTGCAAAGGCTATTCCTGTGAAAACACAGACATAGGTGAAGAAGAGAACAAGGGAGTGAAGGCTGAGAACAGAGTCAGAGTGCCAACGAGAGAGGAAGAGGAAGAGGAGAAGAGCCAGATGTAGAAATACCTCACAAGGGAAATTAGCACCAAGAGCATGGCTCTATCAACCAGGAATCAGGAGCTGCAGAACTAACTGCATATGTCACCCTCTCGTCAAGGCCTGTACATTCACAAGTCTAGTGTTAAAAATTGATAACAGTAATTTTTTTTTCTTTGTCTGACCTGCTTTTGCTGCTGGGCTAAGAATTGGTACAACTAGACTACATGGACTCTGGATCTGCTGAACACCCAGTGAAAAGGTTTGGACTTCGCTGCTCTAAGCCCTTGCTATTGAAATAAAACTGAAGAAATTAAAGGAAAAGACAGAAAAAGCAAGTTTTGAGAATATTCTAGGGCAAACCTCTACCTTACAAAGTCACTCAGGATGCATTGTCAGAAGTGTCAGAAGATGCCAGAAAGATCAAATTAGCCAGTAATCAGAAGATAAGTTTGCTTTTATTGAACTTAAGACAGGAACGGATGTAGAAACCAACTTCTGAAGAGAAGCAGAGAGCAAACCTACAGTCAGTCTGTCTCCCTATAGAAAAAAAATTAAAGTCAAGACTATAGATTCCCAGAAAGGAAAGTACTTGGAGAGCTGAGTCAACCACTTGTTCTAAGTGTTCCCTCTTACAGATCTATAGAAGAAACTATCAGTGTTTGGGGAAGCAGATTCAAAATGCCCTATGACCATAATGAAAAATATAAATGCTATAAATTTATAGAATTTACTTTCATGGAAGGTGACGAAGAAAGTTTAGATTCCAGTAATAAACACTGAATGGAGGGCAGAAAAATGAGGAGGGAGATGCCTGATGCTGTGAGGGATGCAGATAACCGTGCAAATGTCTGCCAAAGGTCTGTTTGAGTCCGTCATTGCTAAGCTGTTAAAGAAATCCTTTGATGACTCTGTTGACCTAAGGATAGTCACTGAATGGCAAACCAGATTCCTCAAAAGATTTAGCTTTGTTCATTTCAATGAAAGATGATGTCTAAGCTATTCAGGATGTCATGGGAGGTGGCAACATTCATGGAAACAAAGGGATCATGGACTGGGCCAAGTCTATGGAATGATAGTGGCTTGAAGGGTATGTGTTCACAAATGTTGATTTGTAAGATAAGCTGGTGGCACAGGAAGCAAGAACGCTTTTTTTCTGGCACATCCTTGGTAAACCCTGTCTAGGTGGGAAGCTTCCAAGGAGAAAAAAGGGGAAGACAACAAGGTATAAGACAAAAGGCTGAGATTATATAGTTTCTTTTCAGAATAGATCTTTCTATTTCATCTGAAGGATAGACCTCTCTGTTTGCTGCTTTTGTCTGTTGAAGATTTAGCTAGAGCAATAAGACAACTTAATGAATTGCGTGGATCTCAGCCACAATGGATCTATTTTAAACCAACTCCTGATCCCAAGGCTCAAGAAACAATACAGAAGAGGTAGAAAGTTGAGATGAGGAAGATGAGGCAGTCTGATATGAGGTTGTATTTCCTCATAGGATAGAGAATCCATGTTCTTGATAGCTAAATATTAGGGCTGCCTAAACAAGATCTGTGCAATACTAATAAAAACAGGCATACTAACATGTAAAGGGGGAGTCTTTTTTGGAGGCACATTCCTAGAAGAAGAACTACAGGTGATTTGTGGGTGCTAAAAGAGAGATAATTAACCTCTCGGAGGGAGGAGATCTCTAATTGGCTACTCAATACAAAATGGTCAGTGCTGAAATCATATACACACATGTACCAAACATATTTCAGTAGATGAGAAAATGATAATCAGAGGCCATCAAATCTCGAAGACCTGTTAAGGGTTGGAAGGAAGGGATATGAGAGGAGTTGGAGGGAGTACAAGAAAGGGGGAAGGGAGGTAGGCATATTTTAATTAAACATTTTTAATAAAAATACTTTAATTCGGCTTCTTTCCTGTTCAAGTCACTGAGTATCACCACTTTAAAAATTATTTAACATGCTCAATTTTTCCAATATATTCCTGATTATAATATCAGAACTCTTTGGAGACTGCATGGCCTATAGTTCTACTTTGCTTCTGCTAATGTCATAAATACTATGTTTGCAGTATTCTAAGTTTGTATACTAAACTCCATTCTTCTAACTCAGAAATTGTGGTAAATTATATAATTCACCTAACTATCAAGATGCAGATTACTTTCTGATTTGTTGATTTTGATGATAGCTCAAACTTCATCATTGAATCTAATAGTTCACTTTGTGCATTGGCTTTTTGTGTTATTTATTTCAATTCATAAGCAGAATTACTAATTTATTAATATGGAATGGTTTATCAGAACCCTAGAAATTAGAACACCCTTTTCCAATTAAACTCACAACCGTACATGGTCAGGAACTCTCTAATTTGAGAAGGATGTTAGTGTTGCCTTTCTGCTCTTTTCCCAGTGGCAATGTGTAAGTGTTCATAATAAGACAGAAAATAGTAAAAAAGAAATAATGTAACACACACATATCATATATAAAGCATAACAGCATATAGTAAAATACTATTATTTAAATCTATATAAAATACGGTCATATGTAATTATATCAATGAATATTTGATACAGCATTTTGGTGGAAGGAAGATAATATGTTTGAATCTTACACCTGTAGCTTTTATTTTTGTTTTAGATGGTATCCAGGATGTCTGAAGTGTTTATGTAATCTAAGAAGTCATTATATTATCAGGACTTTATATTCCATAGGATTCAGAAACAAAAACTTTTCATGTTACCCTTTTAAGAAATATAGAAAAAAATTGTTAGTTCACATTTGCTAAGTGTTAGTAGCTATTAATCTGGTTTCTAATCAACAACTTCATTGCTTTTCTTATTGTCATCCAGAAAGCTTTGTTTCCTTCTCTTTCTACTCTTAGTAAGTATTCCACGATAGGTCCCCATACCCTTGAGTCCTCTGCAGGTAAATAGTCAAACATGCCTGTGCACTCAGAGGATTTAATATGTTGAAAGTCATATGGCTACTGAAATAAATCCCAATTCAAATCAGTCACAATTAAAACAAATGACATATGCCACACAGTGGGGTGTTGACTCTTGGGTAATGTTTCATCCAAGCCATCATAAATCTTTTGAAATCCTGTGCGGGTATAATGTGGGTAGTTCTCCTAGTGGCTTCATGGATCTGTGCCAATGGCACAGGCATAGAATACAATCTTTCTAATCTTCTGGTAATTTACTCTTTGACCTTTGATGCATTTGGCTTGCTTTATCTTTAAAGAGGGAATAAGCACAGCATATTCTGCACATGGTTGTAAAATGTGATAAATGAATGTAGAATGGACAGACATAGGTGTGCAAATGTAGGTAACAAAGTAATCTCACACATTTTTATTGTGAGGATTCTTGAAAATATAACCAAAAGTGTGCATTTCCCTTAATTCTCACTTTCCTTCTCCCGCTTCCATATTTATCAGTGCACTGTTACATCAGAGAAAGCTGATTTATCTATTAAAATTCAAAATCGCTGGAGAGGGCAGAGCAAATAACATGGCAGAAATGCTGAAATTTGCTTGGCAAAGCAGTACTATTTTTAAAATTAAGAATGACCAAAATACACGAGGAGAGCAGCTAAATTTTTCAGCTCATGATCTAAAGTGCCCTTGCCACGCCTAAAAGAGGTAATCTGTGTGACTGGGTCATCAATGCCCTGATGAAAACCAATTCGCATGCACGGCGCACATGTGTGAATTCTTTTCACTGTGCAATCAGAACTTGATGAATAAAGGCAGAAATGATTTGATGGTTTCACCTTCATGCATGCAAGTTCACCTCTCACTGAAGTCACAGCAGTGTCTCTGGAGCTGCATTTGAATAACACTGTAAGGCTAAGCATAAGATAAGTTGGCTTCTAATCACACTTTGTCTGCAGAAGGTTAACCCAGGAGCACTACGGCACTTAATATAATTTCACCTTCTTAATAATAAAATGACATATATGACAATATGGAACTGGTTTCTCCTTCCATCAAGCTATGAGATTATAATAACTTTTGAGAAATATAATTAGCTATATATTATGTGAATATGTGAAATTTAGTAACATTTTATTCTGTTCTATAAAAAATGCATTACCTTTGATCTAATTCAGAACCATATATAATATATATTATATAATATATATATGGCACATCATCTGACTGACAATGTAGAGGAATTCCCAAAAGCAGAATGTAGAGTGTCTGTGTTTTATCATACAATACAATGTCTATTAGAACTATCAACCTCTACGACAGCTAATGAAATAAACATGGTAAGCCTCTTTTAATTGGTAGAGGTTATTCCAAAAGCTTTCTAATAATTTTTTTACCTTTATTTTTAAACAAGTTCTTTCTAGAATAAAATATGGATCAAATGCAAAGCACTACAGTATAAGTAGCTCATCCCTTTACTCTTTTTAAAAAACAATGAAGTAAAGGCCAGAAGAAATGGGGCCATTTTTCAGGGCAACATAGTGATTTAGCAGAGACTATAATTTTGGTTTCTTTTCTTTTTATTTTGGGTATCATACCATGTTTCCTTCTTTGCAAAGGAACTGACTGTGCATTGAAATCTGCTCAAAGTACTCCAAAAAGTTTGGAAAGTTCTCAGCTATGTGTGCTATGCTGTGACCATAGACTATTGACAGATAGCAAAATAAATAGCTAATGCTTACTCTTGTGTTGTTTCTTTCAGCTTTCAGCTCTGAGATCTCTTCTTCCTTTTCTAGAAGTTGTTCCCGGCAAGCATTCAGTTCTTTAGTCAATGCAGCAAATTCCTAGAAGGGAAATAAAAATGTTTGAAAATGTATTCATAAAAAATCTCAAGTAGGAACAGCATAATCTAGGCCATAAAATTTGAATGATAAAAACATAAGAAAGTTCATATAGTTGACTGGTCAAGACATACTGCTCTCTTTTTAAATATCTTGATTTATGGTTCCAAAATATTAACCCACGACATTTATGACTGTATAATATGTTGCTGATATTTGTTTACAAAATATATTTTAAAGTATCACATTGCATTGAACTTAATGCTAGTCTAAATTATTGTTAGAACATTTTGACTAAATTTTTGATCAATTTCCAAAATCTTAAAGGCAAAGTCGCTTGGTGATGTGTTTATACTTATTCAGCCATTCACCCCTGTAATATTTTTGATCTGATTTAAATTTTTTAGCCACATTCATATCCCTTTCACACAAAATTGACTCATGATATAATATCAGTTCCTTTAAAAACAAAAAAGTAACTTCTTTCCCATTACTGTCTTTAAAAAATTGAGGGTGACATTTCCCATATGTCATGCCATTTCTGTGTGTTCTGTGTATTCCCAGTTTGAAGATACATCTCTGAAAACATACAAAATGTAAAAGGCTCCAAGTCAATTAATTTCTCTAATTTGCCATCACTCTGCCCCAGCCTCTACATTTCTTGTAAGCTATTGTTTTATGGTAACTTCATTTTTCAACTAGAAAAACTCTTAAAAACATAGTATTATAATATTTTACATTATGAAAGCCTTGTTTTTCTGAAAACACAAATGAGAAGACTTGTACAAAATAAATTGGAATAAATAACTATGGCCAGACCCACGTGTGTGCATGTATCAGCAATAGCATCAATCTCCCCAAGTCTGTTAGATACCAGGGAAAAGCTCCCCTGCTCTGGGTCCTAATTGTGCCATCATCTTATATATTTGCATCTGAACAATGGTGATCCTGAGGAATTCATAGAGTGGGTTAGACAATCATATCTCAAATGATAACTGTTACTCCATGAGTTCCATTCACTTAGGTTTTCTTCTGTTGTTTGTTCTGTTTGTTTTATATTTCTTTATCAATATTGAGATGGGGTTTTGAAATGTAGGAGAGACGGGCCTCTAGCATATATCTGCCTTTCTCAGCCTTTTCAATTTTGAAATTACAGGCATGCACTTTCTTGCTCAGTTCCATAGTAGATTGAATCAGATTTGGTTTTGGCCCCTTCATACCTAAGAAAGTAGACATTCACTCAGTTCTTGTGGCATTTACAGTCTCTAAGTAACCTGGGTAGAAGAAGGGAGGATACAGAGATGAAGAAGCTTATATTCCTTTCTTCTCTTCAACTCAGCCCCCTTTCCACCCTGCCACCATCAGCAGCTGTTAGGCTTGCTCTAGCAAATGCAGCAATTCTACTTTTACATTATGTTCACCTTGTGCTGTAGGAATTCCCACTTCCAGTAGCCTTTAAGTTACCTGCCCGCTTGGGCATGGCCTCTTACACCATTTATGCCGATGAAAAACACACAGTCTATCTTTTTTCTTGCTGTGGGATTCAGTTGCTGTTCTCAGTTCCAGCAGAGGATTGTGATTTGTGAGTCTACCCCTAAATAAATAACCCTCTGTTATTCTCCATTCTGAACTAGTGTAGGAGTTCTTATAAGCATCCTTCTTCACCTTGAATCTTATTTTTATTCCTAATACTAAACGTAGATGATTACCTGATGCTGCTACCTTCCTGACTCAATTTCACATGCTCTATCTAGTTGAGGTTTAATTATGGAAGATGAAATTTTACACTCACACAAGCACACACACATATGTTCTCATTTACTAAATTTTTCAAAGCTTTTATTTAGTAGGTAAGTTCTTGCTTAAAAAGAAAGTCAGAAAACTATATGCCAAGAAGGGAATTTAATCTTTCTATTTCCTTTTCATGGCACCAAACAGTCTCCGGAGAAATTTCTGGAAATTTACTCACTCATCTTGATGACATTTTTAGCACTCTACTTTTCAATTAGACCTTCATTCTCTCTTTGTGTGAGTCACTTAATTAGCAAGGCCACATGGTCTTATTTTGTCAGCTATACATCTGAGTAAATACCAGTTAAAGACTCATGAGTGCCAATCAGACTGAGAAGGAAGAGGAAAAAAATAAAGGGGGAGTTGAAAATCAGGTTCACTAAACACTGTCACCACCGACCCCAACCACAAATCGGCATGCTTGTGTTTTGTTCACCAAACATTGGTGCCAATCAAAAACTAGTCCTCAGGAAACAACGTATCACACAGAATCATGCTTACCTGACCACTTAGAAGTGGATTAGATAACAACCATGTTAACTGTAATCATTTTTTATTTTTTGCATTTACATAATAATAACATCATTTCCCCTTCCTTCTCTCCAAACCCTCCCACAGACCCATTTTTGTTCTTCTATTCGAATTCAAGTCCTCTTTTCATCTCATTGATTGTTGTTACATGTATGAGTATGTATGTGTGTGTGTGTCAGCATGTAGTTTTGGAGCACAGTCAGTCCCAACGGTTTTATCTACAATAAAAAAGCCAGCACGTAGTGCTCAAGGATCATTGCAAAAGGAAGGACAGAGAGATTGTAAGAGCCAGAGGAAAACGACAAATTCCTGTGAGAGCGTGCCTACCAGGAATGTGAGAAGAAACACAGCAATCATTTAAAAGTATCTAAAAATGATTTCCTTCAGACCATGCCATCCCCATTTACTATATTTTGGTGTTTCTTCTTGAAAAACTGGCTCTTCGAATGTTTAGCTCTGTCTAGAATATTAAGTAGAAAGTTCTCATTTTTAATCTGCGTTACTTTGGGTATTATAGCACAAAATTTGCTGGCATAAAAGTAAGTATATCTCTTACAAACCAGAAGATGTATTTTCTAAAATAAACTGATAATAGAAGCATTGTATTAAAAATAACTATGTCCTTAAAACTGTTAAAAATTTAAAAGTCTTCAAATATTTAGTTTATAAATGTTTTATGGCAATGATTTTCCCTCGTAGAAATTAATGCCTTGATATTACACCATTATATGTAATGTATACATATATGGATATTTGCATTGCTGTTATATAATAAAATGTGCTACTAATGACCTCTGTTTCTATAATTGCCTTCTAGACTCAGATAAACCCAGGGAAACTGTCATCCAAAATTACAATGTAAAACAGCTATGTCTCACGGTCTGCTTCAGGCAGGATAGCTTGAAGCAAAAGTCACTTGCATAAATAATGCAATTTGACATGTACAATCAGACGAGGGAGTTTTACTGAGCTCTATAAACAAGGCTTCCCAAATTAAAAGGAAAGATACTGCAACTCTCTTCAAATTCTATTTTGTGCCTTTTGATTATTTCTGCATATGCTACCTACAGAAGTTTTCCCCTTCTTCCGAAAACGGCAGAATGGATTATTCAACACACCACAGTACCCTGACGGCTGACACAGACGTCTATGCCTAACATAGCAAGCTGCTAAGGCCTTTCATTTTTTTTTTTTAAATGCAGCTATGTTCATGAGTACTTGCTAAACTTCTGTTTTCAAAACCTTCCAATCAAGGCAGCTAGACTCCTGTAAAATATGGATATTTGTTGAAATCAAACCCTGTTGCTATCAGGCAGCCTCTGGCTGTTTAATCATCTAGCCCTGCTTCTACCATGAGTCATTCACTGTCCTCCTACTGAAATTTGTCTTGTACCCGATTTGCACTTAGCTCTGCAAGCGGTAATTTGTCAATCAGTACTTTTACATACAAACACATGGGCAGACGCCCCAGGTGGCGAATGTTCTGTAACTGTTGAATCCAGAATCACAGAGGGTAGATAATGAATGTAGATTGGTTGGAAACAAACTTATAAGAAAAATAGTTTTTTTGATTTGGAGAATTTTTTTGGCTTTTATTTTATAAGTCAAATCATCTCCCTTGCTGTCACTTTATTATGCTTTCTGAGATCCTCTGTTTTTTGCCTTCATGAATTTGTTTGGAATTATTCTGCATGTGTGAACCATTACACTCTCAGAAGACTTGGGTGTTTCTGCCCTAATGGTTATTTTTTGTGCTGACAGAAGTTGAAGTGCAGGTTGCTGGGGGAGAAAAGGCATCAATGGTATTATCCAGTTCGGGACTCTGTATGCTACAAGATAGACCTACTAGCCAAGATGTCCCCACTAGTCCAGCAGAGGCATGACTGTTATGGGTTGAGATAAAAAGTACACTCTGATAGAGTTTAACACTTACTTCAGAGGAGAGAATTTTGTATTTAACCCTATAACTTTAGCTTATCCTAAAGAGGCCCTTGCAATTCTACTTTGCTACCTGGTCATGTTGTCATATTTGACTTTCAAATGTTTATGTTTCTAGTTGGGCAGTGGTAGCCCATGCCTTTAATCCCAGGACTCAGGAGGTAGAGGAAGGCAAGTGTCTGTGAGGTCAAAGCCAGCCTGGTCTACAAGAGCTAGTTCCAGGACAGGATTCAAAGCTACAGAAAAACTCTGTCTCAAAACAAACACGCACACAAACAAAATTAACATTTCTATTCATAGACCCAGGACACTCCCAGACTTGGCCCATGTGAAGTAGGCAATGTCAAAATGCGAAGACTAGGAGACTTAGTGTTCAGCCCTAAGTGGGTTTTATCTCTCACCATAACCCCACATCACTTACCATCAAAGATCAGGAAATGTTTCAGAAAACAGGGCACAAAAAAATGGTAAGGACTTGAGGATGAAAAGTAGTACTGGGAAATCCAAGCATCTGGTCCTGATGCAGCTAGAAAATTCCTTAAACCAAGAGTAGTCCATCCATAGTCCTCCACAGATGAGGGAGCTGCTCACCTCCTTTACTGAAAAGATGCTGATAACTGTTGGGTCAAGGAAAATCATTCTTGTTGTTTAAAAAAGTGTATACGACAGTACTGACATTGGGAAGTTGACAGAGTGCCGCCACTAACTTTGAGTTATTTACAAACGATACCCACCAGGAAAGAAAAAAATTAGTTACCTTCCCTGGAGTGGTACTGTGGGTGTCAACCACACTCCAGGACAGGCCAAATGTCCAGGAGTAGCTTTTCAAATATAAAACAGAATTTCTATTTTTTTTGGGGGGGGTAATGGAGCATTGCTTTTGTCTTATTGATTTTCTTGTTTTGTTTTGACTTCAGTTTTTGTGTTTTCTTTTTTTTTTAAAGATGGGGGAGGGGAGAAAGAACACAGATTTGGGTCAGGAGGTAGATAGGGATGTTTTGAGAGAAGTTGGTAGAGGGAAACATGATCAAAATATATTATATGAAAAGAATTTTTTAAAATAAAAGTATATATGAAAGAATAAGGAAATACCTCTCTACTTTTTTTTACTTAGCAAGTTTATCCCAATCAAAAAAAAATATATTATAGACTAAACTATCAAATAGTGTTCAAGAAGATTAATGCCCACAAAGATATAAAGCTATGAAACAATTTTTGGATATTGCAAAAATTCTTTTATTTTATTTACATTTATTGTTTTTAAATAGGGTCTCACTATGTACTTCTGTCTTGTTTGGAACTTGCTATGTGGACCAGGATACCATTGAACTTACAGAGATCTTCCTGTCTCTGTCTCTCTAGTGCTGAGGTTAGAAGTCTATATTCCCGCACACAACACAAAACTGCTTTGTAATGAAAAACTCCTGTGACCCATGTCTCTCCCATTTCCCATTTTCTTCTGTCTATGTTCTTCTTCAAGACATAATACAAGTCCTCAATTAGTATGTAACAATAGCATAAAGTATATTTGAGGCATTTTCAGTGAATCCAGGTGTTTGTTCACAGAACTGTTGCTCAGGGGATCCCACCTAACTACTAGTCTGGCAAGATTCAGGGATTCCTGACACTGTCAGCAGAATTAAGCTTGATGAAGGAAATACAATCCTTAGCCTCGGGCTCTAAGTTTGATAACTTCCTCTTTTCCTAACCTGTCATGATACATATGGAAAGACGCAGACACAGGGCACTTAGAATCATGTTGGAGTTATTAATTTCAAATTTACTGTCCATTTGACCTACTTCACTTCTTTTTCAATTTTTGTTACATCCACCTAGACATGTTCTGATTATGCCAAGCATATGAATGAGGAGAGCGGAAGAGCCTCAGAGACAATTCCTCAGAGGAATCAATGTTTTAGCTTTATACTAAAATTAGTGTTATGTCTTGGATCCTGATTCATCTACATGGAAGGGAAAGGAAACAATCTTTTACCTATGGCAATGAGCAGACGGCGTCTTTAGTTATTATATGCTTGAATTATTTGGAAGTTTATTAAAATATAACCTTTTAGACGCATTGGTAAAAATTGCCAGGCCCAGTAGGCATTGCTGCTAACTCGTGTTAAGGCTGAATCCTTGCCAGCTAGTCTTTTGGCAAGAAAAGCCAGGTTTCCATAGCTCTGACAGTGTGAAGCAGGAGGCATGCTTAACAAGATGCTGTGTATTAATTTGAAAGGCTTTAGCATCTGGCTAGATAATACCTGCTGTGGAAGGCAGACAAAATAGTATTCAAGATGACTATTTTAAAAATTCCAGCAAAGCTCTAACTAAGCAAAACAAAATCAAGCCACGTCTCTCTTGCAATCAAGAGAATTATAATTACATAACCCACAACGTTTGAACTAGGATATTGTTGACTCTTCACTGAGCTAAAATGTTGGAGTGGGTCCTATTGAAGCTGTAGAGCTTATGAAAACATGTTTCTGCCATTGAGAATTTTACTGAGTGCATAAAATGGATGCTCGGAGCTTAATACTTGGTGCCCTGTACTTTGCATGTCGTAATAGTGTATAGAATTCTCCAGTGAAAAGGAAGAGGTAATAACATTAAATAACAGAGAAAAACCAAGCTGAGAAAAGGAAGCTGAATTGTTTCTACTGAGCAAGCATTCTTTTCTGAAAGAGTGTCCTGGTCCAAGGAGTGTAACTGTCTAGGACCAGAAGCACACACAAGTGTATGAGTGTTCCGGAATTATTGTAGCACTGCACCTCAGAGTCACAAAACACTCAAAGCAATATGTTTTATTCGCATGTGCACCAAAAATAATCTCAAAATAGTTTAATTGTCTGTGAATTTGAGGGATTTGTCTTTCCCACTACACTTTAAAGAAAATTTCTGCTTGGCGATTCCATTCCTTGCATCAAAGCAATAGATTGACGTTTTATTCTCTTTATTGTCTCTACACAATGGACAGAAAGCTTAAAATAACACAATCCCATAAATTATTTCTGATAGTGTAATATGCCCAATGGTGTAAAATTATGATAAATAAAAGGAAATACAATGCTATGGGATAATTGAAGTGATCAGGCTACATGCAAAACGCTTTGAGTCTATAGGCACTCTCAAAATGTGCCCTGAAGGCTGGACGTTTGTGAAGGGAGTGACTAAAAAGAAATGATGCACAGTTTTCTGATCAGAAATATATTCCTAACATAATAAAAGTATAAAACCCCTGTGATAAAAGATATGGATACATTTTAGTTTAAGCAGTGGTTCATAAATAATTATGACATCAAAAGTACATATAACTTAAGAGGAAATAGAAGAGCTGACCACCAGCAATGTGCTGAACTGTATACCCAAGATTTTATGCTGAAACTCCAGCTCTTACATGCTAAGTATTTAGAGACAAGACTTTTGAAAATTGATATATTTAGGTGAGTTTGTGAGGGTGGATCTCTGATAATAAAGTTAGTTTTCACATAAGAAAAGACACCATATTTTTTCTTTTCTATGAAAGGAAGGAGATTCTCCCCAGAACCTGATAATATGGTATGTGAAACTGATTTCTAGGCTCATGACCCATCAGAACTAAATCTTTAATGTATAAGATAACTAATATATGATATTGTATGTGATATTTTTATCATGAAAGCTCAAGAGTATATACCGTTAAAAAACCTATACTTGAAGTTAAATCAAGGAAGCAGAAGATAAGCCCATAGAATAGGAACAATTATTTGAATAATCAAACATCTGATAAGGATTATGATTCTAGAAAATTAAAAGGTCACTGCAATCTCAATAAAAAAATCCCTTACTTCTTAACAAATGGTCTATCTATAAAATGTCCAAACACAACCAATATGAATTGGGTGAAAATAAATGGAAAGCTCAGTAAGATACAACTTCATAACTCTGATGACGGCTATGAAAAAACATGGATAATAAGTATTAACAAGGCATGAAAATATTAACAACAAAAATACAAACTGGCAGGCTGCTTTGAAAGCAGTCTGGCACTTTTGCAAATAGGCAGTCATGGAACTATCGTGTGAACCAGCAATTTCACTTCTAGGTACACAGCTAAGAAACAAACAAAAAATGCCGGCACAGAAGCACATACATAAAACCATGCTCACCGTAGCACTGGCTGTTTACTTTATTTGTTGTATTCAGAAAGAGTCGCAATATACTTTCAAGATGCTCTTCAACTCATTACGTATCCCTGATTGACTCCGTGGTCTTCAAAGCCACTCCTTCCTAGTTTCAGGATCCCTGGTATGAACTACATCTATTAACCCCAGTTAAACAGTTGAATCAATCCTAGTGCCCAATTTTAAAATAGAGTGGATTTAAATGATGCTACAGAACTTTTTCAGAATTTCTTTGCCATGATAAAAGTAGTCCGAGGTCTAAAAACTTCAAACCTAAATACCCAATAACTATTGTAGGTAGGAATTATATTGTACAGATGATCTGTGGAATTTAATTCCTTGAATAATAGTGATTTTATTTTTGGAATGAGTTTATAATTCTAACATGATCATAAGAGTAAATAAATTTCTGCAAAATTTTGTTTTAGATTGTTTTGGATACTTACTGCAAAGTGGGATTGCTAGAAACTATGGCCTTTCTACCTCTAACACTTTAACTATTGTCAAACTGTTTTCCATCAGAGTAAAATCACCTTATATTCCCAGCAACCTTGCCTCAGCACTCCCTTAGTGTTCTTTTGTCAAATTATTGTTATTATTATTATGTGAGAGAGGGTTTATCATTATTTAATGTGTGTGTACAAGAAAAAGAAAGAGGGAGACACACACACACACAAACACATTCAGCAAAAGAGAAAAGAGAGAGAGAGAGGAAGGGAGCAGAAAGAGCATACAAGTGCCATGCTGTGCATGTGAAGGTTAAAAGACATGAGCTCAAAAAAAAAATCTTCTAATCATGCTATGCAAATTGTAATGCTAATATAAAAACCTTGGAAATATAATTTTTTAAAAAATTCCATCATGAAAGAACTCATTTCTTCTGATTTAAATTGAATTGTAAGTCAATATTTAATTACGGCATCTCTGAGAATTCTACAAATTCCCCAAGAAGCAAATTCTCCAGAAAGAATGTGCCTTTTTAATCATGCCCCGTGATTCAAAGACTACTTTAAGTTTAAATACCTATTATAACTTTGTACACCAGGAGCATTCATTCTGTTAGTACCTTAATTTACTTAGACATGTATTACTGGTGTCCCAAATGTATTTCTGATTACAGTGAATTCCTTCAAGTTGTTCCATTGTTGAGACTGAACCACCTTAGTGATTGTAAATTTTTCATTCCTTGATAGTTTGAAGGTCTGTCAGTTGTTGATGATTGGCTTGCAACTCCAACTTTCTAGTTGTCAAAATCAACAAATATCTCCAGAGTGGTCCAATATTCAAAATATACTGTGATTTTTATCTAGTAGTGCATTCATTATATTTTATTGGCTAATTTATTTTTGTGAATAAAAATATATATTTAAAAACAATTGCATTCCTTTTATTTGAGTTTCCTCAATGGAACAATCTTTTAGGTATCCACATTTGCCAAACAGACAAAAGCAGAAGTAAGCATGATGAAATATTTATAAATGTTGAATTCTCACACCAAATTAGCATTAAATGTTATTCATGCCATTGGGGAACTAGCTTTGGAATTTTATTTCTCTTCAGATTCTATATTTGGTGAACACATTTTAAACATGGCATAAAATATTAATGAGTTCAGATAGGAAAACATACCAAATCTAGGTTTATGTCACATACATTTGAAATGCATGTAAAATAATCCAGGAGTGAACAAAGGAGAGAAAGACACACTTGAACACTGAACTTGCTTTTTGTTAAGAAGATTGGTTTAGAGAACAGTAAAAATTCAGCCTTGGGTGGTGTGGAGAAGGAAAGTTACCCCCTACTATTTAGAAGGCTTCTTATCCCATTTTTAAAAATTTGATTATTTAGTATTTTGATATCTAATTTCTTGAGTTCAGCTTTCTCTCAGAAGTCAGTGAAGATCTTTTCCCATTCTGTCACCTGCCAGTTTGTCTTATTGACAGTGTCCTTTGCCTTACAGAAGCTTTTCGGTTTCAGGAGGTCCCATTTATTAATTGCTGCTATCAGTGTCTGTGCTACTGGTGTTATATTCTGGAAGTGGTTTCAAAGTATCCAACGTGTTCAAGGATACTTCCCACTTTCTTTTCTGTGGGGTTCAGTGTAACTGGATTCATGTTGAAGACTTTGATCCACGAGGACTTGAGTTTTGGGCATGGTGATAGATACGGATCTATTTGGCTTCTTCTATATGTTGGCACCCAGTTGTTGAAGATGCTTTCTCTTTTCTATTGTACAGCTTTGGCTTCTTTGTCAAAGATCAGGTGTTCATAGGTGTGTGGACTGAGGTCACTTTGGCTTCATAGTTCCACTTATCTGTCTTTATGACAATACCAAGCTGGTTTTTTTGTTTGTTTGTTTGTTTGTTTTTTACTTTAGTTTTATATCAGAGCTTTTATCTGGAAACTTTAAAGGTTTATCTTACATATAGAAAGAATACCATAATGAGAAAGAGGTGGGAAAATGGTGTAGGAATTCCTTCTGTTTGTGTGTTGCTTTCATTGGTTAATGAATAAAGAAACTGCCTTGGCCTAGTTGATAGGGTGGAACTTAGGTAGATGCCAATCTTTACAAGGAGAGGGTCCCTTGTTTGTCCCAGCCGCCCAGCTAGCGTACACCTGAAATACCCACAGAAAAACTGTATTAATTAAAACATTGCTTGGCCATTAGCTCTAACTTCTTATTGGTTAACTCTTACATATTAGATCTCCATTACATCTCTATTAATCTGTGTATACCGGTAGCCTCAATTTCTAATCAAAAGACATATATTAGTTTAATGGATTAAGAAAAAAATACTGTTTTTCACTTTCCCAACAGATATTGATTGCAATATCTTGGTGACAGGGGTAGTCTTTTGTATCCATATGCTGTGAATGTCTGGCTAGAACCTGTGCAGGTTTTGTGTGGCTGACAGTCTCTGTGGGTATGTGTCAGTTCTGTCATGTCTGGAGGATCCTATTTCCTTGTAGTCATCCACTACCTCTGTTTCTGGCAGTCTTTCTTCCTGCTTGTCCATATAGATCCTTGCTACTTGGGGGAAATGCATTTATTTTTTGTTTTTGTTTTTTTGTTTTTCGTTGCTTTGAGAGAAAGAACATATGAATGAAAATGTGTGGTTAGGGGATATAAAAGATCAGCAAGGGATTGGAGGAGGGGAAATCATGATCAAAATATCTGAAAGAATTAAGTTTTTTAAAAGTCCATCTTTATGTTGTCTACAGGAAACTCATGTTACTTTCCCAGACAGGGACCACCATAAAATGAAAATTTGTGATTCCTTTTTTTATACTAATTGTGAGATATGGATAGATATATAGAAGCTTGGTTTCATCACTGGCTTTAGGGAGACTTTTTTATTAAAGGAAATAAAATATGCAAACAGCCAAACAGCCTGCTGAGCTTTGGAGTCTCTGGTCTCTCAACTGGACATGGCTGGGATGGCTTATAATGTTCACCATTTACCATTAGTCTATTTACATCAACAATAAAAGTGACTTTTGGATATTGTAGTGGTTTGAATGAGAATGGCCCCCACAGACACTTATATTTGAATATGTGGTCCCATTTTTTTTTTTCCAAACTTGCCCATGTAGACTCTTCCTGCTCTGCTTTAATCTCAGTGGTTTAGGAAGGATTAGGAAGGATTAGGCCCTGGTGGAGGAGGTGTGCCTCTGTTGGAGGAGGTGTGGCTCTGTTGGAAGAGGTGTGGCTCTGTTGAAGGAGGAGGTGTGGCCCTAGGGACAAGCTTGCTGCTTTATGCTCTCTGCCTCCTGCTTTCAGAAGTCTCAGTTTTTCCCGCCATCACAGATTCTAACTACCTGGAAGTGTAAACTCAGTTTAACACTTCCTCTTTATAATCTCCCTTGGTCAAGGTGTGAAATCAAAGGAATAGGAACGTAACTAATACAGAAAGGCCCAATCAGGAAACTGGCTAAAACCTTCAGCTCTGATGGCAACTGCTCCATTTGAATCCATGCTTCTTCCTTCGCAGAGGTGAGTCCTCAAAAAATTCACTATGGTTTGATGTCTCACTTTATTATCAATTAGTGGGAAGTCTCAGATAAAATCTAGATGACTTGGGTCCTTCTGAGACCTTAAATTCTTGCAAAAGGTGCTTACAAAAAAGCAAGTACTTAATAATTTTAGCTATTTGGATTGTTATGAGAATGAATTTAAGATCTCAATTTGTCATAGTTGATTCTGTGATATAGCTGAGTGCCCACTTTTTTCTACAGGTACCTATTCTATTACATGAGCATTCAGCTTCCGAGGCTGATACCTCCCAGGTCTGTTCTCAGGCTCTTCTTAGAATTCTATTATAGTGGATTCCAATTATTTATGTTAAAGTCTTATGTCTGTCTGAATATGATGATGATTATTTATGTATAATGACATTCTGATGTTCAAAAGAGCTGGTGAAACTAGATAGATTAATCTAGAGTTCATAGAAGTCAATGATTCAAAATATATCACAATCAAAATAATGTATGTGTGTATGTATGTATATATATATATGAGGAAATATTATTATAACCTGATTTTAGGATTGACACTTCCATTTATGTATTATTTTTATTCACAAACACAGTTAAATTCACATTTCATTGTCATTTCCTAGTATTTAACTATGATGACTTCTTTTCATATTCCTATTCAGAGTCTAGCATCAGAAACATGAAAAATGGGTCACATAGGAGAGTATGACCCAAAGAAGCAGTGATTACTGAATGAGCTGGAATGTAAAATTGATCGTGAAATAATAACACAGGCCAAAAGATCATGGGCTGAACCTCCTGAAAGTGTGAACCAAATATGTTTCCATTTTAACACATCTTCAGTATATGTTAAAGTCATGGGATACTGCTCAGCAGGTACCTCTTCTCACACACCTTATAGTGACATCTAATGTTCGTTATGTTAAGTTTCACTGAACACAAACATGCCAAGCATGATATATCATATTCCTTAACTGATTTATTTGTGGTTTTTGGAACAGTGTCTTAAAAACCCCTAACTGACCTTGAGTTTATGGTACTCCTTCCGTCTTGTCATCCCCTAGAGCTGGAATATTCTATGCTACTATGCTTCACTTAGCATACATTTTGAAAAGATTAAATACAATAATTGTATTATTCCTTCAAGGACATCGAACAGTATCACAAAATTTTAAATTTTAAATTCATTGTTCTTTATTATACATCAACATTAATTTTAAAGATGGAAATATTTATTTGCCCAAATTTTCTTTCTATTTTATACATTGGCATTGTGGAATACAATTTTAAATATAAGGTCACTTAAAGATTATCTGATCTCTGCAGGTTAAATGTTTAAATAATTTTTTGAAAAGTTTGTAGTATTGGAGATATAGAGATGGCTTAGAGGTTAAGAGCATTGACTGCTCTTCTAGAGGGCCTGAGTTCAATTCACAGCACCCACATGACAACTCAGTATCTATTTATAGCTTCAGTTCTGGGGATCCAACACCCACAAACAGATATACACTCTAGCAAAACAATTTACAGAATGAAATAAATTATTTTAAAAATTCATAGTATCCTTGCATCTTATTTTCTTAATTTCTTTCCATTTGATTACTCATAGAGTATTATTAATCAAATTAATGAGAGCACACAGATATCAAGTCTTATGTTCACTCATGAAAGGGAAGTAAGTGTTATTGATCAGGTACATATAATGAAAAGGTCTGTGGGTACACACTGGCTCTATTGAGGAATATCTCCTAGATGACAGTGCTGTGCTTTGCATGAATGAAGAGTCAGACAGTTTTATAGCAGAGCCATGTACCTTAGAAAAATGTGAGGATTCCGGAGTGATGAATTTCATCTTCACCTCCTGTCTGCTTGCTGTTCTCTCTCCTTCCTTCCTTTTCTCCTTCTTTCCTTTGGTCTCTCTCTCTCTCACTTCCTCTCTCTTTGAGAGAGTCTCATTTTTACCTTGTTTTATATATAGTTCCATAACCATGAGGGGCCAGGCAGTGGTGACACATGCCTTTAATCCCAGCACTCATGAGGCAGAGGTAGGCAAATCTCTGTGAGTTCGAGACCAGCCTGATCTATAAGAGGTAGTTCCAGGACAGGCTCCAAAGCTACAGAGAATTCAGAGAAGTTTGAAATTGTCCATACAAAAAAAAAAAATCTAATCTTTGAATTTGCTTTAAATCTTAAAAACTCACAAATATTAAAACTGTTTAGGGACAAGAGTCAAGATCATTGCACTTGTCTGTTTTAGTACACTATTCTGTTGTGTGAAATGTTGTAGTGTGATTATAATACTTTAGCTGTGATATGATAAGAGCATGACTCTCACAGAACATAGGCTCTAGCTTTATAGATAAATATCAATGTTCTCTACAATTTCTTGTTTTCAAAACAATCAATAAAACATTATGGAAGGGTATGATGGAGAACAGGACTCTATGTACACTCAGCTTCCAGGCATGTTCAGAGTCTGGTGTTTCTGGCCTCCAGCTCCAAACCCAGAAGTGAAAATGAAGGAATATGCTGAGTGAATGCTTGTCTTGGAAACTTGAGACACTCGTGGTGTCTTCTTATAAGAATTAAACAAACAAACAAAATCCTGTTTTGAGGCACCAAAGTAAATCTGAGAAAGTGGGCATTTCAGGTTCTACACTACAGTTTGTTCTCCTTTTCTATGTCATGCCACAGGACAAATAAAACAGGCACACATGATAGGTGTTCGAAGGCTTTTAGACCTGCTGAAGTCCTATATATCTAGAGCAATGACTTATACAATTTTATTCAGCCAATTATTATTAATAAAAGTTGGTTGTAGTGAAAATTCACAAACCAAAAAGGTCAAACTGTATGTCCTGACCCATGCTTGGTTTCTCATGCATGCCGGCAGCTTGGCAACATTCCCAGCTCCCTAGAGACAAGCAAATGTTTTCTCCACCAATGACAGTTGTAACTATAAAAAAGGTTCTGTTGCAGAGAGCTCTATTTGATAAATGAAAATCAGAAAAGAAGCATTGCACCGTGAATATATTTTCAAATAATTTTGCTGTTATTTTTGATTTATCAATATTAAAAATTAAGAGTTAATGGAAAAACAATGAATTTCTAAATGAGGTTGGATATTTTATACTTTTCTTTCACATCTTATTACTTTTATCTTTCTTACGGCACACATTTTCTTGGCATATCAGTTTTATAAGTAAAACAACAGGAATGAACTACTAAAAGGGTTACATCTGTCCCTTGTGTTTTTCTGTAACTAAATAGGTTCCCATAATTCTTTTATGTACTCTATAAAACAAAGTTTTAATTTCAGAGTTAAACTTTTAGAGTAAGGCTGAATATCCTTTTCCATGTGGGTTTCTTCCTCAGGCCTCTGATTAAATTGAGTTTAAAGGTAGCAACACACAACAACACACACACAAACACACACACATGTGCTTGCACACACAGAGAGAGACACACACACAACATTCAGAATCACATAGCTGACTAAATATAATAATTTAAAAACCCTATATGGTTGCTATTTCCACAAACTTACAGAGACTTTTTCTTAAAGATGTTTTGAAATAATTTTAGGTTTGTAGAGGTCTTACAAACATCCTACTTTTGATATTCCCTTTATCCAGCTTTAACTAATGTTAGCAGGGTAGATAACCATGGCACGTATATTAAAGAAAGCAATACTTGTGTAGAACACATGACTACACACCATCTTCATATTATTCAAAATTTCAAGTACTCTATGGGAAAAAATTGCAAATATTTTCACATGGGAAACTGAAGCTTAGAAGTATTAGGCACGATGTTCAAGGTTTCAAAACAAGCATATAACATAGCTGCTCTTCCAGTCTCTGTTCCAAACTCGGTTTCATAACTACCCAACATCTTCTCATGGCCATTATTACTATCCTATGGACTTCTGCATCTGACTAGCTAATGCTCTCTGTAGAACATAACATGCTGTAATATAAGGACAGCAGTGTATCAAGTAATTTCTGTGAGCACACTCAAATTTGCTGGCTTTTATACTTCCCAAATTCTTGAGAGTCTAGTTTAGACACTGCCTAGAACAAAAAGTACAAATTGAATGCACAATATTTCTGTAACTACACAATCTCCAACATGTTGTCATTCTAGCAATATGGTCCATTGTTTTGCAATAGAAGTTAGAAGTTTCTATTTCTAAACACATGGCATTTTTTTCTTAATATAATTTAAATGGACACACTTAAGGTTTTCCTTCATGGTAGTATTTTACATAGAAATTACATTAAATGACTATATTAGAAAGAACTTATCTCAGACAAAAGGTTTTAGTGTTTAACACTATTAGTTTATTTGCATTAATAACGTGCCAATCTCTCATCACCGCATGTATTTGAACAGTGATTTCTTTGAAACTTGACTGCTATGTTGCTGTTGCTTCTGTTTATAAACTGACCTGGTAGTTTGACTTCTTACTATTGCTCTTCACAGTCAGATTAATTCAGACAAAGCTGCCACAGAGAAGCACTCAGAAGCATTGCCAACAATTGCCATTGCCCTACTTTTGCCTATTCTCAACAGTTGCCAACAGATCCTGTTCATGCCACAGTCAGATTAGCGCCACTGATATCTCTGCTCACAATATAGTCTTGTCTCCGACAAACTGTGATACTACTTGTTGGAACTGCCAAGGAAAATGCTACTACCTACAATGTTTTAGGCTGTTTCCATTGTCAGTAGTTTAATTTTAGCATCTTTAAACATAGCAGGAATGTGTCCATCTCAGGACCCTTGTACTTACTTTTTTCTTCACTTTCCCCCAGATAGTTTCTCACTTACATTAGTAAAGTCTTTATTCAAATCCTGAAGTCAAGGTAGTGTTTAATCCCATTACTTAAATTGCCGGGAGTTCTTATTGACTTTATGTTTAGCCAGAATTTTCTCATTTACATGTTGTTCATTTGCTTAATGGTTTCTCTACTAGATCTTTCCCAGGGCAATGCGTCTCATGATCTCTGTGTATTTGTTTGAAAACTTTGAAGCATTTAGGAATACTTCCCCAGATTGGAGATGTGATATCAATTGCTGAGAAAGAGGATGCTGTCTCTACGGGGAGCTGTCTGCAGGTTGTGTAAGGAACACTGGAAAGATGAGTTTCTTTTATGTGCCATCACCTTCCTATGACAGGATTCTTAGGAATATAGTTGCTCTGGTTTTATCTCTACTCCTCTAACACCTTGGCTTTGCGCTGAAAGTAACCCCACTGGTTCAGAGAGCTGGCCTGGGTTAGATCATTCCTTTGGTCTCTCTCTAATATCCTATCTGGAAGGAACAGGTATGTGCGCAACTCTCTCAAGGCAAAGTGATACAACAGCGCACTTCCCTGTGTTCTAGTAGAACAGTACATTTTATTTTTGTGGGACTCTCATTTTGCTCTGGTTCATCATTTTAATGAATTAGATTACTTGATCTTATTATTTGATCAAGCCTTTGCAACCACATGCAATGCAAATCCCAAGAATCGAGGAAGTGACTGTATTTCTTGCCCTACAGCTACTCTGCAGGCTTAAAGAAAAATGATGTTTCTGACTCTGTATTTAAGTATGAACAAATCTGTGCCCTAGAATAAATGAGAGCAAATTAAACACCAGTGCAAAAAAAAAAAAAAAAAAAAAAACAAAAAAACGGTCCTCTCCATTCTCGCTGGGTGTCACTCTCTTTTGGGTGCTTCTGAAAAATGTGTTTCTGGTTTGCTTAAGTCCATGCTTCTTTCACACAGGGAGAAATGTGTCCTAGCGAGTCTCAAGCATCTGTCCTTTTGATAGTTTTTCCAAACAACTTCATGTACAACTCGTTTCCTGAGAGATCCATAAGGGGAGAAATGTGCCCCGAGGCCTTTCGGTCTAGTATGCGTCACTGAATCATCTGTCTTGAGTTACACCAGAAATTTCCTACACATCCGGGACAAGTTCACTCATTTTATGCATTAGTTGATAAAATATTTATCAGAAAAGTAGAAAATATTACTGAAAAAAAATATATATACGCCGCTGTTCTATCCATCAGCCCTAAGTTAAAAACACATCATTTATTTCATTTTAATCCTTAAACTTAGAAATTCTGGAATCAAGTTAATAGTACATTTCATTATTTACCTAAGGCATATCTTAGACAAGATAAAATGGGACCACTGCCTGCAGCCCATCACAATTGTCAGTATGACTCAATTTTTTGTACATAGATATTTTTCTTTATTAGAAGCCCAGTTTCTGAGGAAATCTGAAGAGGAAGAGAGGAAGATTTCACTTCAGGACCAGGAAAACACTCAGTTGTTTTGGAATCCTGTGGACGCTGGGGGATCTCACCATTACCATCCGCTCCCATGCCCCATAACCAAGTGTCTCTCTGATTAGTCCTTCATTTTGTTTCTCTCCTCCCCACGTTACTGCCCTGGTTCAGGGGTTTGCTCAGGTTAACAGCCTCCCAAGCCATACTCCCTCGTTCCCAGGAGTCGCCTTTCAAACAGAACTTTATACTCACAAGAGATATCTCTGATACCCAGATGTGCTCTTTGTCAAAATCCTACCAAAGAGGAAAAAAACCTTAAAAATAAAAATAATATCTATTACTAGTATTTATACAATAACCATGTGGTTGAGCCAGATGCACCCAGTTTTCTACAGTCTGGTCCAGTTAAAAAGGATAGAAGCACCAATCTCTCTGTGTCTCTTCCTCCCTCTGTCTGTCTCTCTCTCTGTGTATCTCTGTCTTTGTCATTCCCTCTGTATCTCTGTCTATCTCTCTTTACTATTTAGGGGCAATGTTAGGAATGAAACTCAAGTGCTTATACACATTAGGTAAACAGTCTACCACTGAACTGTATACTCAACCATCCTTTGCTGATTTTGAAACAAGAATAAGTTTTTATTAAATAAAAAGACACAGATATTGGAGAAATTTTAGCCGTTCACACAATTTTCATAACCTTAGAACTGAAGTACAAATTTAAATTCAGTGTTTGTATGGGATTTACATTTTCTTGTCTCCTGAACAAAATGTGTAGATGATTTATTATTTCCCTTCTGTAATCCTCACAGCTTTTAAACTGACCCTGTAGCCTAAATAATCATGTGACTGTCCATGTATAAACAAGAACACATTATTTTGTGCAGAATTTATAATGCATGGAAATCCAGGGAAGACAACAAGTAATATTTAGTCTCCTAGTTCATTAAAACTAAAATATTATAGGCTGCTTAAACTTAGAAAAACAAGTGAATCCTTCTAAATAAATAATATGCATAAGATAAGGTATTTAAATTTTGCCATTGTAACTTCGGATGATTAATTTTTGTTATGTGGTTCACTCATGTGCAGTTAATAAGAATAATTTAATCATAACCTAAGTATAAATAAATTTGGTATTTTCCTAGTATTTAAAAGTCCTATCAATGCATAAGCCTCTTTTTTTCATAAATAATCTTAGTTCCAAAATCTGTAAAAGATAGGGAATAGAAAAAAGAGCCAAACTAACAAAAACAGGGGGCAGGGAGTAGTAGAGTAACTGTTTTGCCGAAACTTTATATAGAGTAAATAATTTTGGAAGACTCTAGAATCCGCAATCTGTTCCCATCAGTGGATTATTCACCCAGAGCACTTTTTGTCAGTGTGTTCACAGAGCTCTCGTTCCCATACAAATGGATTCAAATATGTTCAGATCTACAGGGGTACCACTCTTGAGATCATATTCTGTTTTACTACAGACACACCCTCAAAGCAGATAGAGCCCAGAACAGATGTACAAACCGAAGTTCAATAACGTCTACCTTTTTTTTTTCTCATTGCAATCAACTTTGTTCCACGTAGTGAAGGACCTCAGATATACATATACCTGTAAGGACCTCAGAAATACATATACCTGTACTCATCCTGGTTCCTAAGTAAAACACCCTCCACCACAAACATCCTAGTCTCTACTCTGCGGTCCTACTGATGCCCATGCCCATGGCAAAGCTTGGAGACAAAGAAAGAGGTCCAGTTGAGCGTGTAAACAGGCTTAAAACAATGGGGGACAGGATTACCAGGTTCCTAGACCACAGTATTGGTCTACAGTTAGTAATAGGATGCTTAATTGGATGTAGCTTCTGACCGCAGAAACATTTACTCTGGTGTGGAGAATTGAGGTCAAAGAAAGACCACAGAAAATCATGGCTTGCCCACAACACACAGAGCCCCAAATGAGGCTGCCTTTGGTTTCTTAGATCCTTGCTGAAGTCTGAGGATCTTCAAGCCAAGGCAGTTGCTCTTGTCATGAATTGCGACTGTGATTCAGAAGGTGGTAAGAGCAGGAAGCCAGGGGTTTGCAGGCAGAGTCATACTGGTTATAGAGCACACTTGTATGCACTTTTAGACACAGTTCTATTTTTAGTTTTGGGTCCTTCTCATTCAACATTAGAAAATATTTTTCATTTCTTATATGAAAATGTCCCAAAGTTTCCTAAAAGCCCAAGTTGACTACCTACATTAAACCATCTCTTATCCATCATAGCAGAAATATATTTAGACATCACTTGTCATATCACATTAATGCGATGCTCCCACACAATTATGATAATTATTATGCAGTTTCTCTATTACAATATAACTCAATAAGGTTTTTGAAACATAGTTCATCCATTCTTTGCCCCAAACCAAGAACTTTCTCAATACAAAGGACAGAGCTAATAACTAATGAGTTGGAAGATGAGTTGCATCTTGTTTTTTTTTATTACTATGCTCTTAATGTTTTAAAAACCTTATCAATTTCATTAAGGGAAAGATAACATATTATTCTAAGTGTTGCATTAATGAGTGTCCTACAGCCTGTAATATGACTTCCCAGACCCAAATCATTACTTCACTACTTTCAACTTTTATGTAAATGTGTACCTTGCAAATAATACACAATTTTTGATGAGGCAGATTCTCTCCCACGACATAACGTTTCTGATGTGCCACAAAAGCAGCCAAGATAATGTAGAAACAAATGTGTGTGGCCATGTCTCAATAGAACTCCACTTATGAGAACAGATTGCAGGCAGATGTAGCCCAGATCTGAACCAGCCTTTTAACTTGGTTCAAAGGGCAGGTAAATTCAATGCCTGAAGGTACCCATTTACGTACTGGATAGATTTCTATAGTATACATCCAGAGTAGTGAAGACTACTGTACCATCCAAGGGAAGCAGAGAAAATAGCTACTAGCTTCCTTTTTCTGTGCTTCAGATGACTAACCCTTGTCGACACAAATATCTGTCTGGAGATAATACTGCATTTGTGGATGATTCAAAGACCATATCACATTTTATCATACATTATTATTATCATTTTATTATTATTGGTTTTTCAAGGCAGAGTTTCCCTGTGTATCTCTGTCTGTCCTGGAACTCACTAGGGCTCATTCTGTAGACCAGGCTGGCCTCAAACTCACAGGCATCCACCTGCCTTTGCTTCCTGAGTGCAGGGATTAGTGTGTGTCACCACCGCCTGGCCATTATCATTATTTTTACAGTGATTATTGCTTAAGGCAATTCTCATTAGATCTTTCTTCCACATTGGAGTTATTTTATTGAATGTAATTGTAATTGCACATTTAGAAAAAATCAGTTTTATGTACAAGATGTGCCAAAGTAGAGTTTTCCTTGACTTTGAACTTGAAACATAATATAAAGAACTCTGTTTCTTTATTTGAAAGAGTAAGGGAAAGAAAACATTCTTGTTACTTTCCTATGTCTGTGTGAAACTTTCAGTAGAATTTTGCCTGTAAGTAACTCTTATGAAACGTTTGAATAGGCAATGCTTAATCCTTTTCTTCAGATAATATTCTCCCTTTCATTTTATTCCATTTCCTAGAAAATTATGTTTTCTACATTTCAAAAAAATATCCAGAAGATAACTACTTCTGATCATTTTTTCCAACAACCCAACTGGTTCAAAGCATCCTCTTTCTTATATATTACACCAGTAAATTTTAGAGTCATTTTAGATTCTCGTCTTCTTAAGTGCATTCTCAAGGAGCTAGAGAATGCAAAGATGGCATAGGGGTAAACTATTTCCTATGTAAACATGAATACCCAAGTACAGACTCCTTACATCTATAGTATAAAGAATGATATTCTATAAAGAATATGAAGAATTTGGGTTAAGTATTGCATTTCAAAGAGTTACATATGAGTTAGCAGCAAAATTCTAGTCAAAGCTTTACGAGACATAGGAAATTAACAAGTATGTTTTCTTTCTCTTCTTTTAATATTGGGATAGAGCTGTTTGTCTTAAGTTTCAAATTCAAAAGATAAAGATTAAGAAAAATTTACTTTGGTATAAGTTGAAATTTTTTCTTGATAATATGTCTAGAACATAATTATTAATGATAAATATTCAATGTCAAGTTATATAATAAAATAACTCAAATAAGGAAGAGAGATCTAAAGAGAATTGCTTGAAACAAAATCTCTATACATGTATATAGATTGAGTCGTCATGGCATGTGCCTGTAAATTAAGTGCTGTCGAGGGGTAATAATTGGAATCAGATCAATCTAGGAGGTTCATTGACCTGAAACCTTAGCTGAAACCAAAAGCTCTAGGATCAACACAAGACTAACTGTTAAAAAATAATGAAGAAACAATAGACAAAAATTCTTAAAGTCTATCTCTTCAAACATATATATTTAAGGTACTTACACACCATATACAATATGCACACAAACACGCCCACACAAAAAAATAAGACCATATGTTTTCCTTTGTTTTTAACCGATGTGAATATCTCTAGAGGATATGAGCTGGGGAGAGAATCTAGGCTCACATAGACTGTGTTAGTCTGTTCTGGTCTGGGGACCAAACAGGGAACATCTGGCAATGATGGATCACAAGACCCAGATTTCTAAATTTAGACTTATATGCTGTTTGTTTTAGTACTATGAATTTTAAAATCTCACAGTATCCAATAGCCTCTACCGAAAATTATGTCATGAATTAATTTTAGAATTTCTGCATCTATATTATAATATTCATATTATTCATATTAAACTTTATAAGATGACATTCAGTCATAATAATTTTGCATATATATTTTACATTTTATTTTACATATTCATTCCTTCATCTCTGAAAGAAGGTCCATTGTATAAAACCTATGTCTCTCATGCATTATCTGCAAGAATCACATGATCACATATTTATAACAGCAATTTGTTTATTTGAAAACTTCATAGATACATTTACACCATGTACCTTCCTCATTCCTATTTCCTCTTCCCTCACTCCAACTCTTCCACATCCCTCTCAACTTCATAGCCTGCCTTTTTTGAAAGAGAAACCCACTCAGTCCAGTTGGGTCTGTGGTTACCTGCACAATATGAAGTCAATGGAAAATATTGTGCAGATGAGCACAACTCCTGTACATTTGTGTGTTTAACAGCCATGCCATGTTCTGGGGCCAGAATGCTATTACAAAGGACTTCATACTACACAGATACTTGCATATCAATGTTCACTGAAACTTTTTTCATGATATCTAGAAAATGAAAACAGCCAAGATATTATCAACTTAGAAATGGATAATGGAAACTAAGAACATATATAACATGCAATAATACTTAACAGTAGAGAGACCAGAAATTGCTAAATTTGCTTGTAAATAGATGAACTGAAAATCAATTATTCACTACATGATCATCAAAACCCAAAGAGAAATCCACTGTATTTTTCTTTCTTATATGGGGGTTAGCTTTAAATTGCTAACCTGTGTGTTTACCCTGGGTATGGGTAGAAGGTACAAAACTTAAATTGGACCTGTATATTTGTATTGAGAGTGAGGATAGTATTGAATATTCGGTCAGAAAGATGAAGCAGATAATGAAATGATGAGTATGGAGAAAAACAACATGGAGGGTAAAGACTAATTAAAGTGAAGAAAAGTGAGAAAGCTACATGGATGTCTATCATCTTGTAACCCAAGTAAAAATACTAAAATGGAACATTTAGAATGCACATAGTATGAAAGGATGTTGGGAATAATAGAAACAAAATGCTTAAATGGGATTGGCTGAGAACTATGAGGGAAAGGACTGAGAACTATGAGGGAAAGGAGGAATCAGGTTCATTAACTAAAACTAAGTTTGTATAAATAAGCCGTATGAAACAACACTCATTTATAAACTAATTAAAAATAAAGACATGCACAGAACACACAGGTTATTAAATGAAAGTCTCAATGCATGGTCTAAAAATTTTAATACTTAAAGAATTACAAAAGGAATAAGACAATTCTTTCAAAGATGAGAAATGAGCATGTTACTAGGGCTGGAACCAAAAGAGAAGCTCTGTATTAATTCTCAATCAAACATTATAGTATGTCTATGGTGCATAACCAGCCTAACCTTGACTTGTGAACTTCAGATTTCAGATATGACACAGGAATTATAAAATTTTAAGTATGGTGATTAGTCTCAACTTTCAACTTGATGAGATATAAAAACATCTAGATGATGGGCATCTGTGTGTATGTATGCAAAGTGTTATATTGAATAGGATTAATATAAGGTTGGGAGATCCTCCCATAGTCAGTGGAACTATTGTGTGAGTTGGGGCTCGGAACTGTGTAAAAATAATAAAGTAGGTTGAGCATAGGTAATCATCACTCTCTGCTTCTCAACTCTTTCAGTTGAGAAGTTTCTCAGTGGAAACAACTGAACCAGCTGCCTCAAACTCCTGTGCCTATGACACGGCCACTTTAGTATACTATAACCTCAAAGAGTGAGAAGAGACTAATTCTTCCTTTTTTTATCATGGAAACTGGTAAATCAACTTGGCCAAAAAGAAAGGTTTTGTGTCCTGGGATTTTGGATGAGCAAACACTATTGAAGAGAACTTTTGCCATCGCTCCCTTCTGCATGCTGTCATAGGGTTCTGTGAACCTGTCTCAATGCCAGTATTAGGTATAGGATTCCAACAGACAGGATTTTAACTTCAAGGACTTGTGTAATGCCTTCCTTCCATTGCAGGTCTTTGGGGGGCTCTTGGTAGTTACTCTTCTTCAACAAAGTCATCTTTTATCAGGGAACACTTGTCGGCTTTCCTTTCTGAAAGAAGTCACTCTACCTAAATATCCTTTCAGTGTTAGCTCTTAGTCTGACACTCTTCATGGAGTTAAAATTGTTTTAAAACTTCTTTTTGAGACTCATCATTTAGTATCTCTCTGAACACTAAGCCTCAAACTGTGGGTAACTCTTCTCGGTCCTACACCTTGTCATAGACTCTGCAGGCATAGAACAGGTGTAATTTCTAGCCCAAACAAATAAGAATGTCAGATATTATATTTAAAACATTCTTTCTTTGCCTTGACTATGAATACTAAACACTGTTTCTATGAGAACATGATTTGGTTTTTTTTTTTCCTCATCCAATTTAAAGTAGGAGCATGCTTCAGCCTGTGATGAACATATACTATCCATCAGACACTGAGGGAAGTAAAAATATAGAAGAGGAATAAAGGAAACCATCTCGACGACTGATAAATGTAACTCAGTCACTTCAGTGGCTTAATTACTATATAAGTTTTTTTTTCTTCCTGACTGGCTTAAAAATTTATTTAAAAATCTTCTATGCACATTCTGTACATAAATTATATTTTAGAATCCTATTAATTTTAGCACATTCAAATTACTGTTCTGTATGATCCCTTAACAGTTTGACAATGAACATACACAGTAGATACGTAGAAAACTATGTATGGATGCATGTATTTCTATATAGTGGGTATGCACATGTTTGCATGTAGGATTTGTGCTTGCTTGTGTGTATTTGTGTGTGTATGTGTGTGTATGTGTGTGTATTCCAATAACACTTTCCATCAAAACCTATTCTACCTATTCATATGTTAGTTTTTCAAATTATCATTTATAAATTCAAACTTTTTACATTTGTACTTGATTTCCTTGTGTGACTTCTTTTGTTTTTATTAGTTCAGCAGTGTACTGAATTCTCACTGACTGTTCTTCCTCTTTAGTTACCTATCCATGCTTTCCACCCTTCACTATCTCCACGTCTCTTTTTCAGGTACATAGCTTATGGTTTGGTTTTGTCACCCATTACAATGAAAAGGACCATTAGTTTGACCATGAGGTTTTGAGCCTATCTGTTGAAGCCTGGCGATTTCTGAAGAGTACACCAATAAAGACAATGACATTTGTTCTTCCAGACTCTATTTCTTCCCTACATTTCGAGATATAGATTGAGCCCAGAAGTTCATCTCTTCCTTGATGGATTGAATTTGGCATACTACAGTTAACTGCAGTTGAGAGCTACTGTGTGCATGGTTGTGTAGACTCTAAATAACTGCATTTCAAAGCCTTCTCTGACTCTTATTTTATTTCCATCCTTCATTTGGTGATATTCCCTGAGCTGTAGAGAGGATAATAAAAGTGATTTATTTAGGATGCCCCACAACCATCACGTAAGTTCTGAATCTTAGGTAGGCATTCTCGGCATTCTGTGTAAATAGCAAATGGCTCTCTGATTGGGTTCAAATGCTGTGAGGATAAAGGGTAATATGTGATACTCTGAGTCTGGCTAAAAATACAGGCCTGGGAAGAGAGTATGCCCACAAAGAGAACTTATTTCAATAGTTAGCTAAACTGATATAGATTCAAACAGCTTTCTAAATACCTGAGCTGATAAAATTGGTTCTGCGACTTAATTGGAGAGGCCTTCTTTTGTAATAAACAGAGGTCACTGCAAACTCATGGCCATCTTGGTTAAGTTTTCAAATAGCAACTCAGGAACAGTGGGATCAATGTGTGAATCATTCCTCTGGGTGCCGTGAACACACCCTATGCCACTGGCTTCTTGCTTACTTAGTAACCAACTTATTTACCAGACAAAGGAGATAGCTGAACAATTTTTAATACTTAACAATCATGTTTTACTTTTAGATGTCACATACTATTCAAAAGTGTTTACCAATTCCGTTTCTTGAATCTCAAAGAAAACATGGTAGGTCTTAAGATTATACCAATTTTTAAAAACAAAAGTAGGTACAGAGTGTTATAAGTGTGTGAGGCAGAGAAAATATTTAAACACAAAAATAACTCAAGAACCAATACTTATAACTATTTCTTTTTTAAAGATCCATATTTCGATGAGCTAATCTTGTACAGTTGTCAGAAAGCACTTCAAAGAGAATGTGCCCGTAAACAAATTATTCATGACTAGAAAGCATGAAAAGAAGTCCAATTCTGAAAACATGTCCGCCCACACAAAGCATCAAACACAAACCCAGCCCGGGAAGCTGATGTGCTCATTAAACTATTATTATTCGCTGTCTTTTATTATTTTTCTGGCTGTTCATCGTTATCCTTCCCTTAGTCTTCAAACGACACTTTAAGCGATGACAGCTGTCACATCTGCGACAATGGTTCACTAAGTTTAGGAAAGCCTATCTTCCGTAGTATTTCTATTGCAGAGGGCACTTAGATGTTCTGAACGT
Source organism: Myodes glareolus (assembly GCF_982192425.1). Classification (NCBI taxonomy): domain Eukaryota; kingdom Metazoa; phylum Chordata; class Mammalia; order Rodentia; family Cricetidae; genus Myodes; species Myodes glareolus. The sequence continues at coordinate 24,751,617 of NC_142051.1, forward strand.
TGTCTATATTCACAAGGAAACGTAATTATTCTTTTAATGAATTGATGCCTAATTAAATATTTCAGGACTGTGAAATATTTAATAATAAAAAATTATTGAAAACATGGTGGGTAAATATTCTGACAATTTTTGTCTCATATCTGAACATTTTCCAATAATAAGTAAATAATATTGCATTTGGAATGTGCAAAAACTATTCATATTGTTATCAGATGTTTTGCTGTTTGATAAAACCTTAAGGAATATTTTATTATATTTGTGTAAATTCATAAACAATTATCAGGCACTGGGGCTGACAATGCTCCCCACAAGAACTATAGAGTAACAGAACCTCGGAGCCACACATAACAAATCTTTGTTAGAATGGCTTGTTATAGTAGTCTAATTACTCCCCAAACAGCATAGACTATGGCTATTGTCTTCAGTTGTCATTCAGGGATTGTGGATGGGCTCCTATAGCTAAAGACACCAAATACTTTGGACATAGAACTCGGGTTGTTCTGGCTCTATCCAGCATAAAAGCCTCTTGCATATTGCTTACCTTCCATGTTACCCAAGAATATTATGCAATATACAAGGGTAGGGAGAAATTAATAGTTCTACCCAGCTGCAATACTTATGAACTACAACAATGACAAACGTGACAAAATGCATGTCAAACATGACAAAAATGGTGGCATAAGTAGCCATCACATATTGATTGTAGCCAACAGCTGTCTGACTGAACTTAGCAAAACTCAAACTTCTGAATCTCATTCTCATACTCAGTAATACCTGTAATTAATCACACTTCATCAAATAACTGTAGACAACTGCAGAAACCAAAGCAGGACAACAAAGCTGGACAGATGCAGAGGTCAACAGATTGTAGGATACTCACTCCAATGAACAAATCTATATCATAGATCCTGTATCTATGGCTCAGTGAATATCACAGAAGATGAGACTAAAAGTCTCTAAGAGTCAAATTATCAATAGCTATCCTGTGTAACATTCTCTCATAGATATGGCTGCATAAAAAAAAGACCTGAAGTTGGACAACATCAATAGATGTGTTAACTTGAACAGAGTAAAATCCTAAGGGAGCAAAACTCTTAACTGCAAGAAACTGATAACAACAGAGAGAGGAAGATTTAGTGTACCCCATAGATGGAATTCCAAAATGGGGGTCCAATATAAAGTGGTCAGTCCTAAAACCATATACGCACAAAAAACGGAAATGGACTCAGTGGGTTATATGTACACCTTAGTGCATACGATAATAATCAGGGAGGAGGCTACCAGATTGAGCAGGGTCAGTGAAGGATGGAGGGATGAGACATGGGAAGAGAGGAAGGAAGGAAGGGATGTAATTACAAAAGCACAACCTTTATTATGGAACATTTCATGGCTATCTCTGACATATTTGAGGTACCAGCATCACTGATACATTCCTTTGGGTGATTATTGAGTAAGACAATGACTACGTAGCACCAATTCATATGTCTGATAACTAGTGATCTGATAATGAATACAATGTCAGTGTATTATGGAATGAAGGATGATTGAACACTACATGGGGCAAAGAAGGAACTATATCACCTTGCTACTCAGAACACTGAATGGTTTAAACTTTATGAACTGTTTATTGCTGGAATTTTCCACTTACTAGTTTCTGCTTTCTCACAGTTGACCTTGAGTCAATGTTAGAAAGTAATAAGAGAGAATTACTTTAAACATACGGAAATAAAAGAATGTGACCCATTGTTAGTAAACACAATCCCTCTGAAAACATTGAAATATAATTTATATTCTTCTCCCAGATTTTGATTCTTGTTTCTCAAGTATCCATTAATGTCAATATATTAGATACCAAAATATCTAATACTCAGACAGGGTCTCATTATCCCTCAGTCAAAACCACTTAACAGTTCCTTGATGTCTCCATGACAAGACGTAAACATCTCATACAAATACAAAAGAGACTTGATGGATTAGTTTATTTTCTTTTCCCAACACTTAGCTGCTCTTTTATATATTTTCAGCCCAGCCAAAATTGCATATACTCAACTCTCTTTTGTTACTTTGCAGTGTTTTGGTTCCAAGTTAGGACTACAATTTTTTCTTGTAAATTCTGATTGATTGACTTTTAAAATTTACAATTTACAGGAAACATTCACTGTCCTTTCTCTTGGTGTCAAGTTCTTTAATACACTCAAGTCTCATTGGTCTCAGTTGTTGTGAAGACATTCCCTGGTATACTCAATTCTAGACTCCTGTTAGCTCAAGGCCTAGTTCTGTGTATTATTTTCATCTTTTCAGGTGTTAAGCACAATGCTCAATCCAGAATAAAGATGAAACAGTAAGTATGAAATCAGCAGACTGCCTACTTAACTGGTTTCATAGCAATTGATGAGACAAATTGAGTTTGTGAAAGGCATTTATTAAAGTGCTATATTAAATTAGTTAGAATTTACAAAAAGTGTCAGTGTTCATTATTTAGTTATGGAGGGCAACTCAGCCAAAGAATCCAACTGAACATAAAGCACATGAACCAAATTTTACAAGGCTTTTTACAAATTAGAAATTTATTGTACATAGCCATAAATAAGACTCATCTCTTTCGAACGAGTTCTTAATTGTTATCCACCCCACCTAGTGATCTGTCCCAGCTTGTTAAGTCTCTCATAAAGATACTCTAAATGCTGAACAAATGTAGAGAAAAAAGATCCAGGTGAGACGATCTCTGCTTTCCAGTCAGGAACTCACAAATCCCTGACAGCCCTGCCTCTGGCACATGGACTGGTAACATGGCGTCAGTGACAGGTCTGGATTCCTGAAACACATGTCACAGATTTCAGCAACACCTGTGCCATGTGCTCTGCCTTTCAACATTGACAATGGTGCAAAAATGCTGATACCACTGCTGCTGTTCCCCAGGAAGCTTCACAAAACTCCTGTGTTCATTGATAGATGTAGCCAAAACCCAGAAAGAAGCCCAGAGAAGGCAAGGGATCAGCCCTAAATCACACACATACAACTGAGTACAAGAGAATTAAGAAAGCGTTAGTGATGCTTTCTCTGCTCTGTTATTTGTCATGGTCCTAGAAAGAGAATAGAACAAATCTATTTTTACATTCTAATGGTAACAATAACCATACCTCCAAAATCTCGATCTCAAATCTAATATCTCATTTTCTATAACTCTCTGCTGTCACCCCTGCAAAGAGCTGGATTTCACTAATAACCCAAATTTAGAATTTGTACTATAATCATCTGTCCCTCTTTTTTCACATCCTTCTGTCTTTATATCCACCTCTTACAATCTGATTTCCCTCACGGTCCTTTATGTTCTAAGACCCACATTTATAATCACTGGGATGTAGGAATATTCACATTTCTAAGAATTCTCTCTTCCAAGAACTCTTTGGACCACTTTGCCTTCCCTGTAATTTTTCATAACTTCCTCTCACCTATCATCTATTTCAATATTTTATTGAATAAAATTTCTTCTGCTTATGGGCTTATAACTGTTTCTGTTGCGCAGTAAGAGCCCAATAAATATTTACAGAGTAAACAAATGGAAAAATTATCTTCTATAAAGCTTTATAATTATAATACATTTTGTTGTCAACATTTTATAAAATAGAGGAGTTACTCAGAATGAAATGTCCCAAATTAAGCAAACCCCTAAAGCTCTGTTCATTTTTCCAATTAAGACACAACGTTGTAAATCAATGATATGATATGGAAGACATATAAAAGTACTATCTATGCATGGTTACACAATAGCTCACATGTGTACACACGCAAGTTTCATATACACATTGTACATAGACACATATACAAAAGTAGTAGAATGAAATAAACATAAATGTCAGTATATCAATAAATATGACATTCAGATGTTTCCATCACTCTGATTGTCACAATTATACATTTTCAAGAATTATTATTTTGCTGTGCAATTTTTTTCTTTTTTCCAGCAAATTTTTTATTTTTTATTAAAAATTTTCACCTCCTCCCATTTCCCTCCCCCTCCTCCCATCCCCCCTCTCTCTCCAGTCCATAGAGAAGTCAGGATTCCCTGCATCATGGGAAGTCCAAGGTCCTCCCCCCTCCATGGGTTGAGGGACAGAGTTCAGTATTGAATGCTGCTCCTCACTACACAATTCACACATCTTACTGAAATGCTGTTTCTCACTGGCCTGGATCAGACTAGGATGATTAGGCAGTGAGCTACAGGGATGCACCCATTCTGCCTTTGCATTGCAGGTGTTATAAGCCTGGACGACTCTAAGCCTGGCTTTCTCTTTAAACTAGTGCTGAGAATTGAGGTCAGATTCTCATGTTTTTACTTCAAGCAGCTCACCAACTGGCTTTGCATCCAGGCTATTTTTATTTTAAAATAATATTAATACAAGTATCTTCCTAATTAAATTTCTTCTTTTCATTATTATTTTTGCTGTCTTTGCATATTATGTAAATTAAAAATTAAAGATAAAATTGTAAGAAAAAAGTACTATCGACTTTGTAAAATCAATGATATAAATTTATTCTAATATTTGTGCCATGGTTTAAACTTTGAACTTTTCCTAACAAATTTTTCACAATATAGTGGAAACTGATTCAATGAAGGTAACATAAATGTTGGTGATTCAAAATATTTAGATAAATCACTGGATGATATTTTAAATTGGCCAATTAAAACATATGATATTGATGTATTATTGAGCCTCTGATAATCTTTGCAAGAGACTGTTCTCTCCAATCAGCTGTTAAGGAAGAAAATTAAATGGCTTGAACATTTTTAAAGATTCATTTTAATTATGTGTTTGAGCAGTCATACAGTAGTTTCCAAGTTATTAATTATATCAGCTAAAGCACCCATGGAAATCTAGCAGTAAGGGCTTGAGAATTAAAATTAAGTTAATAAAAAACTATTTAAAGTGATTATCTTCTTATGGAAACACACATTACATTATCATGCACTAGGAGAAGTTATAAAAAATGCATTTAGGCAGGACTTGTTGATAGTTTACAGTAATGTTTCTCTCATTACTGTAATGAGTCATCTACAGGTCAAAATTATATTGAGTGGCATACAGCTGTATAGTTATTTATCTCCAGTCATTGTGTAGCTGACAAGAAATTAAACCCTGCACAATGCATATTACATGAAATGGCCCCTAGAGCTTAGCATAATGCAGTTGATGATGGTTTAATATCGCAATGCAACTTGGTGAGTGAGTACGTTTATCACTCTAGAGAGTATAAAATAAATCATGCAAAAGCCAATTACTTATTTTGTCTTCTTTAAGTTAGTGTTGGCCATTTACCATGTGCTAAGATTTGACAGAAAAATGCAAAAGAAGACAGAGAAACTGAATGAAATGCAAAGAACAGGAAGTAGCCTTTCACACTGCAAAGAGAGAGGACACAGCTAGGAATATTCGCCCAGATTTCTTCTGGCGGAAATGTGTGGTGACTTTTAGAGTTAGGTTGCTAAAATAAAAACAGGTAACAATACTAACAGCAAATGAAGAAAGGCTGTAATGAAAATCATACCCATATTATACAATTTCCGAAAGGTGAGGTAAGTGTGTGTGTGTGTGTGTGTGTGTGTGTGGTGGGGGAGGTGGATTATATGTGAAGTTAAAACTAGGGAAAGAGGAAATAGATGGCAGATATCAAGTATTGTTTAAGGTAATAAATAACAGAGACTTCATTCTGCTTATATTGCTTTATTTGTGTATAACAGTAAAGATCATATACATCTAAATATCATGGTACTTTTTAAAGAAGTGATAGTCATAGAATAATCATAGAATAATTGCTATAATATATGTCATAATTAGAGATGACAGAAAACAATGATTTTCTATTACTTATCTAGACATTAAAGTGTCACATGAAAGAATGGCATTGCTACAAGCTGCAACATTATACAGTAATTGCTCAGCCATGTTTCCACAAGTAGCTTATCAGAATCGAGGGATTCGGTAAAGGTTAAAACCAAAGGCAAGGGTTTTTGGCATTATTGCTTTGTGAGTTAACTGGCTGTCCTTTGCTGTAGATTTTTCGCTGTAGCCAGCTCCCTTTAGTTACACATTTGGGAATTAATTTTCACAGTTCAGAACTGTTTAGTGAGAACAGTTTCCCACTGGCTAGGCCTTGCTGCTCTCTCCTAGGCTAAATGCAGAGATCTGCCTTCCTGCAATTGTCTTTATCAGCAGGTATTTGGTCAGAGATTAGGGTCCAGGAAAAGTGCATCCCAACTAAGATATTCACAGATCTCCTACCACTTGCCCAAGTTGCTGCTTTGGTTTTACCCCACAACACCCACAATCATAAGAGCTGGTAACAGCATAGCCCAGAACTGATAATTTAAAGGCCTGGGTCTCTTCTTCGCTTAAAGCACTAAGTCTAACTGCAGAGCTTAACTCTTATCCAAAGAACCCAGAATTGGTTCCTAGAAATCACATGGTGGCTCACAACCATCTGTAACTCTAATCACAAATTTTATGCCCTCTTCTGAATAGATCAGGCATCAAGAACTGTCATTGTACACAGACATCTTTGTTGGCAAACATTCATACCCTTAAAATAAAAGTAAATTATTTTTAAAGTGATATTTCAGGAGGAAGAACTGAACTTATGTAGAAAATCTGCCTGAGATTTCAAAAAGTTGGAGTTAGTAGGGTAAATAGTAAATTCAAATATATGTAAACAAAAAGAAAATATTTTGATTGTAATTATGGGTAAATTCGCATTCTCATTCCTTAGACTATTCTCATATCCTATGAACTATACAATAATATGATTTTTATGTTAAAATCATCATTTGTTTGCTGCTATTTTACCAAATAAAAAGAATATAACCATATAAGCCAGTATTTTTAAAAATATGAGTTCATTTACATTTTTGGAAATTGTTTCCTAATTTTCCCTTTTGATTCTGTTAGTGAAGGCCACAGGGGACCCGAGATGCTAATAAATGACTGATAAAATCTGGTCTCAAACTTAACATGAAACTTCCTATCAAGCTTGACTTTCAAGAGTGGCATAAAACATCTTGGTGGATGAAGAGCAAAAAAAGTATAATTACATTCATAGATGAAAATTCCATAATAAAACCCATAATTCTGCATGACCATTTTAAAAATTAATATGGAATGAAAGAAAACTAGAAATAATCAAAACACAAGAAGATAGTTCTCTGATGCCGATGAAAGAAGAGATACAGTAGCTAACATATAAATATTATTTCAGGAACAGAGGATGGAGGCAGGAAGGTGCTAGAAGGGAGTCTAGATAGTGACATGCCAATGTCTTCCCGCTAAATGCTAAAATCTTGAAGACAGGAAAAGTGAAGTCATTTGAAGGATTGAGAGAGGATAATTTTGGAAATTTCTTGTCTCTGTAACAAAGCCCTGATTTGTCTCAATAACCTCAGAGAAGTTCCACGTTATCAGTCTCTGTCACCACCAGCAGATGAGGCTGTACAAGTGAGTGGAGCTGAGAGAAACTGCAGCATTATCTATCTGACTCCTAACTAAATATGAATGCTAAACTCTTTAATGTAGGGAATCGGGGAAGCACTAAGACTGACTTTGTCAGGGATATGGCAATAGTAAGTGCTGCGGGAGTACCTTCTGCTGCTTCAGCCAATAGTCGCTGAAGCACGAGCCCACAGTGCTGCGGAGCACCTTCCACTCCGTCAGCCAATAGCCACTGAAATACCAGCCCACTGGGGCGTGGTATATTTCTCTTTAAAAGAAGAGCGGCAAGCCTCTTCTCAGCCTCTTGGTTCCGGCGCTTGGTTCCGGCTCCTGCTCCAGTGACTAGGCTCCTTTCCTGACGGTTTATGTGTATGTAAGTTTACCCCCCAAAATAAATACCCCTTTAAAACATAACTGGTGTGGGATTGATTCACCATTAAGTACGGACTCTAAGACCCATGGGACAATTTTCAAAGTCATTACCCATATAGCCAGGCTCAAGAGGGCAAAGCTTTTCTCAGGTATCTTGACCATGAATGTTTATAAATGACTGATCAGAGTGTGCAATGTGTAGCAGCTGCAGCTTCTTCCTCCAAAATGGTGGGAGACTGAGACTGTTCACCCCCAGAAGACTCCTACAATGACTAGCCAAAAGGATTCCATGGCCTATACCCAATAAACATGCTAAGATTCTGTGTTGCAGAACTAGTGGTCGCAGTTAGAGACCGCCACCCTGATCCAGCTTGCGTGTGTGTGTTTATTCCTTCTTCATTCCCTTGACCAACCATAGCAAGGGCTCAGAAGCCCAAGCCACACCAGCATGCTTTACCTTAAGTAATAGAGATCAGAGAGCATGAAGATGCTCTGAGAATACTAGTGGATCAAGGGAAGCAGATTCAGAATTAAAAGGCCCAGGTTTAAGAACTTTTTATTACTGACTATATCAAGGACCACAGACATCGACCCTGAATGTCAGAACATTTTTCATACGTCCAGATGTGACCAATCATCACTCAGAGCATATCAAGTCATGTTTGATGTCCAGTTTCATGAAAGGTAAAATTTCAGTATTGCAAGTGTCATGAGTTCAGGTAAGTCCCCTGCAATGAACATTTATCTTGATACCATTAAGATATTTAAGTTTCTTTTCCCTTTCAGATACCATATTTGCAAGGGTGGAAAGGACATATTTTGTAGACACAATAGATAGATACATCTGTCTACATGATATCTGTTGAAGGTACTTTAAACTGGGAGACTAGGATCTTTTTTATGGGACTCAGATATTCTTTCATGTAAACAAATGAAAATCCAAGACTGAGAAGAGATCCTTTGTAGAAAATGAGCAAAAGCATGAAACTTAAAAAAAAAAACTTTATAAAATGTGTGAAAAATCCCATTAATTATAATTTGAAAAAATCTCCATTGTCAATTTTTTGGTCATTGCATATCTCTGTCAATCTATTCTTTATCGAGGAAACCAGGAGAGAATATAAGGTGACATCTAAGAAAAAAGCATTGGCATATGTTGTCACTGTGTCATGAGCCACTTCACTAAGTCAGGCAGGGTCGGAAGCCTAGCAAAGTCCGATCTTTTGTCTCTCAACTTTGTTTTTCACAGAGTAGCAAATTGAAGGCGTGAGTGAAAAATATGAACACTTTAAATGTAGTCACTACTTCCTTATTCAAAGAATACATTATATGACTTAATTACAAAAGCACATAAATTTGATCAGCAATTACAACACAGCTGACAGCTATTATTTACTTCTATATCAGATTAAAAGAAAATTAACAAGAAACAAGGCAGACACAGCATCTGCTCTACACTGTAAACAGTGATAATCCCTAGCTCAGCATCACTTGCAAGTTGTAACACGCTTCCTGATATCCTGATATGTACGATCATGTGGTGTCGTACTTTTAAAATCTTTGACTGTTATTGTGCCTACAAATAATGATGCTGAACATTTCTCCAATGATTCAAGTGTCATACCCCAAACTACCAATAACCTCTCCTGTAGATGTGGGCTAATGGCAACTCAGCTTCCTACATGAAAACCAAAGCACATAAAACACTTTAATTCAACTGTCTAAAGAATCTTTAGGGAATTTCTACATGTGTGCTTATGCATATTTACTTTGGGGAATATATATATCTTCACCTCTATTCTAAAAAGTAATCCGTATTATTTGCAGGTACATGTCTCTGTGTGGGTATGTGCACATGAGTGCAGGTTCCTTGGGAGTGCAAAGGAATGGGACCCTTTGGACCTGGAGTTACAGGTGATTGTGAGAAACCTGACACAGATGCCGAATACCAAAGCTTAGGCTTCTGAAGAGCAGTGGGTGCTTTGACCACCGAGCCATCCATCTGGCTCCCTAGCTTCACAATTGTAAAACTCTTCTGCGTGGTTATGAAAGGGAAGCTTGATGAAGCTTATGTTGAGCGTTAGCGGTGCTAGGTAAGAGGCTATCTTGGAAATAAACCGTAACTGCTGAGAAAGCAACATATTTGTAAAGGCTACACTTTCAGTTCCTGGATAGCTTACACATTTATAATAAAAGTTTGATTAGGTACATACTGTTTGCAGAACACAATATGACCTTAATGCCTGACTAGGGGAAAAATGGAAAAGGCTATTTTAAAAAGAAAAAAAAGTATGTTTAAATAAAGAACTTAAAGCTTCAAATGTTTGATGGGAGCAAAGAACAAATTAAGCTGAAATATTTGTGCAGAAACCAGTAAACAGAGAGGATAACTATTTGATGTGACATGCAGTTTAAGAATAATTCCTTTATGGGAAATGCGGTAGTTTGTGGATTTTAAATATTTGAATGACATTTCCAGTGATTTCATACCATCCCCTAGTTACTCATTTGCTAGAAGAAACAAGAAAGAAATTGAAGAAATAAGGGAAGACAAGAGAGAACTAAACATGGAGAAAATAATACAATGAGTTGCATTCACCATACCAACCGGTTCTCCCTCCCTTGTGATGCTTGGCCCTGTAATGTTCTTGAATTCTCTCTTGTCCTGCCATCTTTGGAAAGGAGTTATCATCTGGAAGCCCCTTCTTGAATGACATTCTGTATTTTTCACAAATATGCACAAGACCAAATACTCAAGTTTTTTTTTCAGTCACACTTTAATTTTTTTAATACCCCCATAAAGATTTAAATGTCCTGAGAGAGGGTTAGAGAAACAGAAGAGTAGAGAGGGAGAGAGTACACTCCTTAAGATGGATACTCTGTGTTCTCATTAGAAATTTCTAGGAGAGTTGTCTAGAAAGGACTGGGCTGGGCATCTAAACAGGACCAATAGGGGCTCAATAAAGTCCTAATACAGAGTCCATTGAGCAGACTCCTAGCTCTAGGGTTCCAACCTCCTGAAATGTACTGTTTGTTTGCTTCAATAAGGGAGAAACATGGAAAAAGTGCCTGTAGTAAAAACTCTTGTTCCTTGTGCACCACAGAATGGAAACCAAACCTGAGTTTTAAAACGTATATAGAAAATTGTATCTCTATTCCAGTTTAAGAATTTTGTCTTTCATTTTGAGTATGATGGGAAATTTTTGAAGACAAAAATAATTTTAAAAATTGACATTTGTTCATCACTCTTTCTGCAATATTGACAACAAACCTAAGGCAAATAAGACAAAGTACAGTTTTGGAATCATAGGTAAAAGACCATGATAAAAAATTATCTGAAAGATAATTTAGGCTAGGGGGATAATAGCATTGGTGGTGAGATATAGTCATAGTTCCTCATGGATTGTACTGTGTAAAAGAAAGATTTCAAAATTTTACACTAAGCTTTGAATTATCACCTACTGCAGTTGGGGGTTGTGGATGAGTGTAAAAGTGTAGACAGTTTGAGAGTTATATGTAAGACTTGTAAGATATAAAAAGTTAGCTATTGGCAGAATTAGTAGTGAAAATGTTAGGTAGATATCTATAAATGTGTCTGAAAAAGTAGAGATTCCTTGTGCATAAATGCTCTTGAACATCAGAGATTTGGTTATATCCAGTAAAATCACTAACTGACCAAAGTTTGTCTTTGTGATATTTTAACATTAGAATAGCTATGTAGAAGCCATCAAAGGAACAGGAGAAGTAGTCTATGATGTAAGGAAAAAGTGATGCTTTATTTCCACAACTAGTTTCGACATCAACATAAAAGAAATTGTAAGAAAAGCATTTTATATGCAGCACTAATGCCCTAATGAATCAGTATCTATGGAATAGGGCATGGTAATTTGTGTTTTAATAACCCTTTAAGTAATTGTTATATACTCTAACAATTATGAGGTGTAGCCATAGAGGGCCATTAGTTTTGTTATATAAAATAAAATGTTCTTTAATTCTTAAAATAATCACTCTATTGGGTATATATTTAGAAACTACTCGGGAATTACAGTATTTCAATCTAAGGTGTTACTACACTTTCTTTGATATATGTTTTTTTATAAATCTATCTATCTATATCTATCTATATTTATCTATTTTTTATGGATGTTAGACTCAGTTGCTCAGAGTTAATTTTATTTCCACAAGTTAATTTCATTAGCTTCAGTTTCTTTCCATTAAATCTTCTGATTGAATTGACCCAAATTTAGCGTTCCAAAAGAATTGGTTTAGTGAGATGAATGAGTGCAATCAGGGATAGGGGGAGGGCAAATCAGGGGATATAGAAAAGAAAAGAAATAGAAGAGAAAGGAGAAATAGAAGGCATGGAGACGGGGAGTTGAGTCAAAAAGGGAGAAAAGAAAGAAAGAGGAAGAGAGGAGAGGGAAGGGAATGGAGTAGGATGAAGGAAGGCAAGTGAAACTATAGGTGCTATATGTATTCATTATCTTTTGCAGGTAGAAACTACACCTCTCACTAATACTGAGATCATTTATGAAAGCAATGAGTCAACAAACAAGTAAAGACATGTAATAAAGAAGCAAAAGCAAAAGCCAGAGAAGTAGCAAAAATAAATAAATAAATAAATAAATAAACTTGAAGAGGTTAAAGGATTTTTCATAGACTTCTCAAATAATACTGGAAAGACTTGGACTGACAAGATGACTTAGTGGTCAGCTTATTTGTTCTATGTAAGAATGAGGACCATAGTTCATATCCCTAGTATCCACATAAAATTCAGGCAGTCAGGTATCATAGTCAATCTGCAATAACATAGCTAGACGATAAAAACTCATTTAGATAGCTGGACTAGGTGATATACTATGCACCAGATTCAATATGTGACCCTTCCCCACTAACCAATGCCAGGGACTATCGAGAAACTCTCTACTTCAATCTCAAGTATCCACATGGATCTATATGTATATGCACATGTGTGCCTATGCATGTAAACATATATACACACCCCACACTCAAAATAGTCATACACATACAAAAAATAATTATTTCAAGAAATGTGCTTATATTACCCTACAATAAATTTATAAATGTGATTTAACCTATAAGCATAGCAAACAATGACAATCTACACAGTGATGGCTGCATTATGTACTATTCGTCTGAGGGCTAGAATTGAAGAAGCTCTCAAATGTGAGTATGCTTTGTCAAACCAGTAAGTAAGAAAATATTATATTGATAATAAAATAAAAAAAGAGATTTTAGGACTGGAAGAATTTATTATTTACTTTAAATAAATGTAGGTATTAAATAAGGATTTCGAAAACAGTCTAAATGCCAGCTTTTAAATGAGTCACTACATGATAATCATACCATGTATTCAAAGCAAAATTCATATAAGTAATTATTTATATTCATAACATTACATTATAATTATAAAGCATATATTGACACACATTTGTGACTAAAGTGTGTTTCGAAGATTTTATCACAACATTATATTTACATTTCAAATCTGCCATAGACACAGTGTGTCACAAACCTGCGTTTATCGTTTCTAGCCCCAAGAATACCCACTACCTGGGTGTATTTTCCTCACAAGAATCCTTGTACATCCCTTGCATAAGCACATACTCTCTGTCAACACACAATATTGTGCTAGTTTGAAATGTATATAAGCTCCCCCTTTCACTTACCATTGAGCCTTTGAAGCTTATCAGTGCTGATACGTGTTGCTCAGCAGTCTTCTGTTATAAGAATAGAATCGTTTATTTATATCCTTACACAAAATGTTGGGCTATTTCCACTTTCATTTTCTCCTATTACAAGCAGAACATTGGCAGGAACTTACTTTTTCCTTTTTTTAAAAAATGAGTCCTATTCAAATGAATTCAACTGTAGGAAATTGTCCGTGACACACTCAAATTTGACAGTCCTGTCCATGAGCACCTCCTCAACACCTGCCCATACCAGTGTAAGAGAGTTTTATGTACAATTAATATTTCCGTGCGATGAACCCATGAAAGGACCTGTCCTCTGTATTGGGCAATCTAATGTCTGTGAAAAGACAAAGATGATAATAAAAAATATGAAATAAAATAAATCCATTTCGGTGGCTCCCCACATGATGTTTGTGGTGCCTACAATAATTGAGGAATGGTGCAGTTAAATTTTGTAGAAAAATGAAACCAAATTTTTACTGCCGGAAAAATGGTTCGGCATTCATCTATAATATCCATAAAGCAATTAATAAGAAAAACTATAATAATAATTGAAATGTTAAGCATAGTGTGATAAAAATAAGACTCCCCCCAATCTAGTGAAATCGAACAATGCACAAAGTTATTGGATGTTATTAGAAGCCCAGTTTTTAAATGAGTAGTTATGATCATGTTGGCAAGTTGATAGCAAAGGCTGGAACAACCAATATGCTACAGCATTGAGGTGAAATGTGTTGGTGTACATTCCATTTACTTTAACACTCAATGATGCTTGAGTGGGGTGATGGACCACCTCCTAAAGGTTGTATCTGTTTCAATTCCTGAAACATTACATATCAACAATTAAGTTTTTTTAAACATTAATCAATAAGTCTATAATCTTTAGTGTTTTTTCCGATATATTTGAATAAACCTTAAAACAATCCCAGGTTTCCTTTGTATTTGCTTGTTTGTTTGTTTGCTGTTTTTAAACTTATAATAGAGGGGGTATTGAGGCAGATAAATAAAGTATATAAACACATAAGCAGAGATGTTGTGGAGAGAAGGGGAAGCAATAACTGGAGTTACCAGTGGTTTGAAGAAGTACATATTACACTCTAAGGTAGACCTTTGGATGGTAAGAAGCTCTCTTATCACCTGAATATAGAATTTCTGGTCTTATAGCACCAGGTTGGGAAAGCATATACTTTGAATGCTTCAATCTAAGAAGACTGCAGTCATATCTTTAAAAAAAAAAACAACAAACAAATATAATGATAAGGTTGTGGGTAAATAGATGATAGACAGATGATAGATTATACACAGAAGATAGAAAAATAGATAAATACAGTAGTTAAAAATGCAAATACATTTGCTTGCTCTGGCAGCTGAGAAAGGTATAAAGTAAGCTTTCCAGCAGGCAAAGAGAATTAAACCACAGTGGCCCTTGATCCCCTTTTAGATGACTCAAACTTTAGAACGATTTTTTTTTCTTAGTGTAGAGTTTTCCTGAGAACTTTCACTTTTAGAGAACTTGTTCTTTTTCTGTTCCTTTGAGATATGCCTTTTGGAAAACCTCTGAAGCGTCTCATAACATAATAGCATCTTTCTTGAGAATCTGAAAGGTAAACTTTTAAAACACAGTCCTCAGGAAAACAAAGCCATATTCCCAGATCAGGGGTAGAGTCAGGGGTCCAGGAGGTAAGCTTTTGAATTTGTGCAGCACTTCACCTCAAGTTATAAACAAAACACTCCCAATGAACATGAGCAAACTTTTTCATTGTATAAAAACAAGTAGCATCTATGGTGGTTTAATATCCCCTCACCACAGCTTCTAAAACCTCCCAACTCTCTCTTTTGGGGAGGTTGAGCTCAGCTTGAATTCTGGTTACTCATTCCCACTGCAATTGCCTTCATTGTTTAGTTTTGCCGGGTGCAGTATGCATCTTAACACCTAGAGACTAAATTTTGCTCTCTAATGCTATCCTCCAACAAAAGGAATCCAGAGTCTACTGAGAAATAGCTTATTCTAGGAAAGAGGTGGGAAATTATGTTTGTAGGGGATAAGTATCATGTAGAGTCAGGAAGAAGATGCTGGAAAAAAAACAAGAAAACAGGAATAATAAACAAATATGAACACACACATGCACACACACATTCATATACACATATCCAAAAAAACATAATAGTCAACTAATAGACCAATTAGTGACCAAATTAGGAATATTTTGAGTAACAAAAGGAATAAAGTATTATTTGATTGTGACTCATGGTGTAAAATAAATGCCTATAAGCTTATAGGTATTTAATTTACTGATGTTAATTACCAACTGTGTAAACAAATATGGAGAACATACAAGTCTCTGAACATTTGTAGATTTTGAAACAATTTGTAGAGATAATCTTGCATAAGGACTTAAAGCCAAAGTCCCTAGTACTTAAACTTCAGTGATACTTGCTAAACATAGAAACCGTCTTCTCAAGAATAAGTATGGAAGATGGGGACAGAAACTTATTGAGAAAGCCAACAGGAACCCTCTTAGACAGGTCATCAAATTGAGCACTAGTGGTGTGATGTGGCCTAGCAACAAACAAGCAGCCTTCCTACAACAATTTGGTGCTCCGACGTGATCACTAAATCCATGTAAAACCTTAGAGGACTTGGAAAGGAATTCTAGATATTAAAAAACAAAATTTAGCTGCATTTTTTTTTCTGGATGAGCTCTGCTTGCTGGTGGCATGCTGCAGCTTCTTTAAGAGAACTCTTACTGATTCAGTGGTAGCAGAAAAAAAGCCGCCCAGTTTTGAAAGGTGATTTCCAGGACTGTGCTGTCAGGATGAACTCTGACTCCTTCTGAAGGTCCAGCTATGGATCATTTAAATGAGGTTTGTGAGTAGAATGGAACAACTTGCTTCATGGCAACATAAATGCACTGTATGTCTGAAAATGGGGCTGTGAGCATGACTCATGCTAAACTGACCTCTGTGCCACCATGTTGGACTGGGCATAGCCAAAAGACAAAGCAGCCTTAGTCACTGCTTACTGGACAGTAAAGGATCACAGATATACAACAGGACAGAGTCAGACATAAAAGACCTCTAGTGAATCACAGTGCTGGATAAATGTACATAGGCTTAGAAGACAGAGGAAAATGAGTATGGAGAATTATAAAAGGAAAGAAAAAGAATACAGACAGTCATAGATTAAAGGAGTAAAGATAATGAAATAAATATTAAACTTGTAGAAAAAGTGATAGAGTAATAAAAATAAGCCACATAAAGATGGACTATAAACAGAGAGTCTGGATGATTTATGTGATTCTTTTTTCTTTGAATATTTTAACTGTGAAGGGACTAAGTAACCAACATATATACTTTAATGTATTTTGATTTCAAAATTTGGACCTAAGTATATGTTGCTTTGGAAAACAGGTTCTTCTTTTGTTTTCACAGAGGAGGAGAACCTGTGGAATCTTTCCAGACTATTGTGGTTTGATGGACCAAGAGCCCCTGAAAGATTGGCATGAACACCCCCCAAAAACAGCTTCACCCAACAAAAAGCAGGAAGCAGTTTGGAGAGAACTACACCCAAATTCCCAAGTATTGTTTATAAAATGGGGATATGCTATAGAGATTTGCATTGGTATGGATCTTGGTTATTGATATAAATTTTAGGTCAATTTTGTTATATGTATATTTCGGTTCTTGGTTATGGTATTGTGATTGTGCAGCTCATTTAAAAAATGTAATGTATAATTAAGAAATAAGGTTGTAATCAGGTTAGTTAGATTTTCAAGGTGTACAGAGATATTTCAGATGTATAGGGATTTTTCAACTCTTTAAAAGACAACAGAATATGGTATTTAAAATGTTTTAAGAACTTAAGGCTTATCATGACAATGAGACACATCTGCTTCTGGCAGCACCAATTCACTTCAAGAGAAAGATGAGCATCAAAAAGACTCCTTATGGCATTGGCTAGCCATTTGGGCAAGAAACTGCTCTTCCCTGAACTGCTTGATACTATGCTGGCTGAACTGGACATGCAGGAGCCACAGAAAATTGACTGCCAAATGTGCCTAAAGGTGAGAATGTTCTTCGGGGTTTCCGATTCATGAAAGAATCTGCCAGACATTCTGCAGGACACAGAAGAAAGTGACTGACAAACTGCCAATATAGCAGTACTATCGTTGAAATTTCTTGCTTCATGGAAAAGTCTGCTAAATATTATAGGTTTGTAGGCTAAAGATTGGATGCCCCAATGGCACAGAAGAACTTTTGGTGACAGTCCAGGTAGCAAAATATCTCTGTACATTCTAGAGTTTTGGAAATTGCTTACAATGCACTTCCGTTTACCTGGGTAATATTATATCCTTCTGGGGTCTTTGATGGATTTGAAGAGTATATTGCAATACTATAGCTTTCCTTAGTTATGCTAAAAGATAAAATAGATATAAATACTGTAACTGCGATTCTTGCTTGATAATTCTTTTATGTAATTTTACTATGTTAAAGTTAAAACCTTCCTTTTCATTAAACAGAAAAGGGAATGTGATGTGGGATTCCCCTGTGTATGCTGTGAATATGATTGGTTAAGGAATAAAGAAACTGGCTTGGCCTAATAGGATAGAGAACTAGGTGGAAAAAACTAAACTGGATGCAGGAAGAAGGAGTCATAGAGAAGCCATGAAGCTGCCACCAGAAACAGACATGCTGAAACTTTACTGGTAGGCCACAGCCTCAAGGTAATGCACAAATTAATGGAGATGGTTTAAATTAAGATGTAAGAGTTAGCCAATAAGAAACTAGAGCTAGTTGGTCAAGCAGTGATTTAAATAATATAGTTTCTGTGTGATTGTTTTGAGACTAAGCAGCCAGGAACCAAACAAGCAGCCTCCTACAACAGTGGTGAAGTATGATGTGCCCTTCACAAGCAATTATTAGTGCATTCCATGTTAGATTACAGCATCCATCAAATCATAACCCCACTTCTAACCATGACAAAAATAACATATACCAAATAAGAAATGGGTTTCTGAACTTTAGAATTATCAATACCAAAATAAAAGGAGACAGAAAACTGTCAGAGATGAGAGGAAACAATAGATAAAGTGAGTGCATGTAGTGTCCTAAAATGCAGAAAATATAATACTATAAATAAGAAATTATGAATAAAAGTAAATCTTAGCTAATAGAACTGTGTTGATTCTGGCTTACTGATTAGTACAAATATTATGAGATATTGGATGATGCTAATAATGAAACAACTGTGTATGAATAGATATGCAGACTTTAGAGTTTATCTTTGCATTTTTCTCAAATAAGATATATTCTAAATAAAGAGGGTTTTTTTGAAAGTCCTTCAACCTAAAATTGATTTTATGGGGCATCAAAAGTAAACCATAAGTTTCCATCAAGAATGGGTAATATTTTCATTAGCATAAATGGTAAAACACAGACAATTGCATAGGTGCCTATTAAAAGAATGAATCAATTATTACTGCTCATTTCTGAATACTGTGAAGTAATGGCACTGAGTATGGATTACTTCCTTTATATTACTGTACTGTTTGACTAGAGTATCACATTGAAGATTGCATTATATATGCAAATTGACTATGTTTGCTTGAATTAATTTAGAAAGAAAAGGAGTTTTATACTGAAAAGCACATTATTTATTGTTTCAGGATTCCTGGATCAGGAAAGCTGGAGGGAATCTGTTATAGAGAATTTTTGATTTGCTGATTGTTTTCTTCTCTAAAGTGAAAGAGTTACAAGGTTGTGACTTTCCAACTCCTAATCATGCCCTGTGTCTGGCAGGGAGAAATGTGGCAGATGCTGGGGGTGGGTGTGCTGGAAGGGAAAGCGAAATAACATGTTCCAGCACCTAGAGTTTGGTGTTGGCATGGAGATTATTTGTCCATGACAAAGTGAATTTCTCTTTGGTAGAAATTGGGCAGGAACTGGTGCATTGTTCCATTGTACTAATGAAAACTGGGGATCAGAACTGGGCAAATATTATTTTATTTTGCTACTCAAAATAAAAGATTACCCTCTAGATTTATTACATATTGACGAAGTAGAGAACCACTGGGAGAACAAAGAAAATTGGGAATTTGAGTTTGATCCTGCTGTGATCTGCTCTGCGGTTCTTAATCATCCATGAAGATTCCATGAGATTAATACTTCAGACAGGACTAAAAACAATTTTCTAAGTATATCAAGAATAACTATTAGCTAGACAGAATAGAACATACATAAATAAATCTCTTATATATTTTTATATAAAGGGAGCAAAATACAATTAGCAGAGTCACTAATTAATAAATTGGACCTCACAAAACTGAGATGCTTCTGTACAACAAAGGACACTGTCTTTCAAACAAAGCAGCAGTATGGAGAATGAAAAAGGATTTTGACCAGCTACACACTTGATAAAGAATGAATATCCAAAATAGATAAAGAGTTCAAAAAATCCCTATCAATAATCAAATAACCCAATTTTAAAATTGAGGTATAAGATCTAACCAGAGAATTCTCAAAATAGCATACTCAAATTGGTGTGAACCCTTAAAGAAACCTTCAGCATTCTTATCAATCAGGTAAATGAAAACCATAACTACTTTAGGTTTTATCTTATACTAATCAAAATGTCTAATGACAATAAAATAACTAATATCCCATAGAGTGAAAATTTATACAGCACTGTGGAAATTAGTGTGGGGGTTCCTCAAGAAGATGGGTATATATCTACCTCAAGATCTTCAACATAAACCCCCAAAACTATCTTCACTCAAACACTTGCTCAAACACATTCATTGCTGCTTCCTTCATGAATGCCAGAAACTACAAACAACATGAATGTCCTTCAAGAGAAGGATGGGTTCAGAAAATATGATAAATTTATACAAAGGACTGTTATTCGGCTATTAAGCAACATGAAGTCATGAAATTTGTAGGTAAATGGATGGAACTAGAAAAAAAATCTAAATAAAACTGCCAAAATTGGGGGAGAAAGAATCACAACTGGCCACTTCTCCTCTCTAAATGAAGCTTAAAGTACAAGGATTGTTATATTTAATTGAGTTGTTGGCCAAAGGGATCCCATGGGAATCCCCAAATAACCCAGGCTGTTGCCAAAACCATAGTTTTTTCTCCACAAACTAACAGCAAATTTCCATGACAAAAAAATCACCTGCACAACTCATTGAACATGGAGATAGTAAGCTGGTGCTTACATAGTGACCTCTCACCTACATTCTAGTGTTCTTAGTACAGGAAGGTAGTCTACAAAATTACCAAAGGAGAAACATAAGACTAAGCCAGACACAAACTCTTTGATCAAAAAAGGTGTTCTGCCACTAAGATGTGCTAGTTCAAAGATAAGAGAAAGCTTGTGGAAATAACCAAACAAATACCTGATTTGACTTAAGGCTCCCTCCTTGAGATAGAATCCATACATAACACTGCTTGAGTGACCAAGAACCTGAGAGTAGGTAGCTCAGTAACCTAGCATATAACTAAAGTATTTCTTTTCAAAAAACAAAATCACATAGAAATAAAATGACTCCTAGTTGTGTTCTGCTACTCAAAACTTGATGCCTTGCTCAGTCATAGTCAGAGAAACTTCTTCCTACAATAGATGGGAAAAAATTGAGAGACTCACAGACAGAAAATGTGCAAAGAATGAGAAACCTTAAATCACTCAGTACTAAGACTGATATCTCTATCAAATCCCTCCCTCAGAACTCAGACAATTCTGTAGAAGAGAAGGCAGGAGCCAGAGGGGATGGAGGAAATTAAGAAAACAAAATGTTCTATATCAACATGATCAAACTCATATGAACTCACAAGTATTGAGAGAGCATGCTCAGGGCCTGCATAGGTCTGCAGAAGACTGCCTAATGCCTTCTGTATATATATCATGGATTCCAGATTAGTGTTTTGTTGGAGTCTTGGGTTGTGCAAATGATAGGATTTCTGATTATTGTGCCTTCTCTTGGACTTTTTCCTTTTTTTGTTGGTCTTGTCCATCTCTGATATGCTAGTTTCTGTTTTGCCATTTTAAATTATATTATATTATACAATACATTATTTTAGTATAATTCTTTAAAAGTCTGTTTATTTTCTAATGAGATACAGAAAGGGGATGGATCTGGATGGGAGAAGAAATGGGAAGAAACTGGGAGGAGTAGATGGAGGGAAAGGCATAATCAGGATATATTATATGAAAAAATCTATTTCAATAAAGGGAAAAATATCTAAAATGTTTTTTTAAAAAATAAAACAATAGGTTGAGGATTGCTGGAATAATGTCTCTGTATTTAAGAGCATTGGGTACTCTTCCAGAAGATTCAGGATTGGTTCCCAGCACTGATATGGTAGCTCACAACTTTAGGTATCTCTCTTTCCAGGGGTTCTGACACTGTTTCTGCTCTCTGTGAGGGCCACACACATACATGGCACACAAATATAAACACACACAGGAAAATATCCGCACACATACAGTAATAATATGTTAAAAAGTCTTAAGGAAGCAGTTTTGAAACAATATAGAATAATATTTGACAAAGTTGGATAATATATAGTTCTATGATATATTTTGTTTTCTTTTTTCATTATTATTATTATTATTATCTATTTTCATCCTGACCCCAGTTCCCCTTCCTTTTCTCTTCATAGAACACACCCCCACACACACACACACCTCCCTCTTCCCCACACCATCCACTCCTCCTCTATTTCTATTCAGAAAAAGGCAGGCCTCCCATGGATATCAACAAAACATGGCATATCAAATTACAGTAAGACTGACCACCTCTGCTTGTAATAAACCTGAGCACAGCTACCCAGTATGAGGGTCAGGGTTCCAAAGTCAGTAAAAGGGTCAGAGACAACAGCAAGCAAAGCTTTACAATTCAAATTACTACTAATAATAGTGATGATTATGATGATGATGATGATGAATAATGTGAAGAAACTTGCCTGTTTGAATGTCTTTGTTTCTTACAGACAGATAGAGGTTTTGCAAATTTGTTCAAAAGATGGAGAATAAACTGCAATGCATTGATATTAGTCAATGATTCATCTGTGAGTAGTTTCTAAAGACTCTTCGTAACATTTAAAAATTTTAAGTGAAACATTTAAAATCTGACATGTTTCCAAAATTAAATGTAAAGCCAGATGTAGAATTAAAAGCAAGATTGAAAGAAAATAATTGAGCTGGTTACAAAAAGAAAATATTTATTATTCATTTGAATGGGCACTCTGATTTCAAACATAAAAAATACAAGTATTTGTTTTGAAACTAAATTAAAAAGAGATTATTTGGGTTATCCCCAAGTGTCAGTTGGTAAGAATCTTTATAGAAAAAATTAAAAGGGAACTTTTTTTTTCTCACCAGAGAAATAATTTCATTGAGTTGAAGCTGGACTCCATAAATGCAGTGAATAATATTCCATCTGTTTCCAACCCAAATCGAACCCTTAGAGCTATGTGGTTCTCATGGAACAACGTTGGAAAATATATGCATCATTATTTCTCATTTATGTATAGTTCTAACTTTGTCTCTAGCTTCCTACGGCCATCTGTCTCTATGATGTTTAGTAAGGGTTATATGGTTTATTGGAAAGGTAACTGTCACTCATTCATAAATGAAAGAAAGTCTTTAATTGACTCATGGAGAAATTAATACATATTCTAATGGTATCTAATGATGCATACCACACTCACTATAGAAGTTGACCAAGTGTCTATATAAATAGGGCATACATGTCAGTTGGCTTCTTCCTTTTGGTAGCTAAGTAAAAGCAATTGCTGGTCCATGTTACACACTACAGATTTATTCCTCCTTATGTCTTAACAATACAAGCTTTCATTTTACAATAGCTTGGCCACTCTGATGTTATCTCCTCAGTCTTTAAATTCATTTCTTTCTCTTACATATTCCTTACTTGTCATGCACGTAAACTCTCTGTGTGTTTGATAATAAAATCATACTTTCAGAATAAATAGTGACATACATAAATAACAACAGAATGCGTACCAGCACCATGACTATTCATTGTATATTCTAATAATAAACTATTTATTTGTCATCATAGCAGATCTGTACTCCAGTTAGCCATTTTCCTTCAGGGGTCCCTAGTCTCTTTCTCTAGACTGGGGCTAATCGTATAACTATTTACATGAAGCAATTTATCAATATCTCTCTCAGCTTAACTAAACTATTTCTGAGTCGTTTCATGCTGCCAAAAACTGAATTTATTAAGATATACTCAACAACAAACATGCTTGTCTTTCAGAAAGAACTATATGCTTTCTGTTATAAGAATTCATTTGTCTAAAAATAAAGATAAACTTCAAACTCAAGTGAAAAAGCCCAACTACGTTACCTTAAGTACTGAACATATGAATATCAAAGTTTCCAGCTAGGAAGATGAACAGGTGAAAATTTTATCAAATAATATTCAAATTATTGCCCTACAGCCATACAGAGTATTTAAGAAAAAGGGTAAATCTGGAAAACAGAAACTCTGACCCTTGGATGGGATTTGTACAGAAGGGAACACCTGTGCAATTTTGCCTTTGAAGCTGAAGAATCTTTGATAGGCAACATGGAGGTACGAGTATTCTTCACCCTAAGAAGAGCATTCATAAAACAGTCCAGGTAAATAATTTGGACAAAGTAGCAAGAATTATTATCTCAGAAGGGTATGTTCAGGATCTTATGAACCAAACTGATAGTAGGTAAAGGGAAAGGAACATCCTTTCAAACCCTAAGTAATAAGACTGTATAAGTAGCTATAAAAGATAGAAGTGAGGTTTGCTGGTAATTGTGTTTAAGTGTACTTAGGTCTGTGGCTGAGGTTCTATATAGATATTTGGGCATCAAATCATGACTTTCAGTGAAAGTTTGAAATAAGTAAGAAAAATAAGTGTATCATTTCTGAACACTCAGTGTATCATTTCTGAACACTCTTCAGTTCTTTTGCTGAAAAGAAGTACTTAACTCATTAACTAACTTAAAGAGCATAATGGAAAGAAAAAAAAAACACTGCAGGCCCCTGAGGGGTGCGGTGACAGAAACACTGCAGGTCCCTGAGTGCCAGCAGTGAACAGTGGGCCATGAGACCATGCTGCAGGTTCCCTGGCAGGAGCAGACAGCGGATTCCTAGACCCACTCTCACATGGCTGTGAGAGACCAAGATGGATAGGCATGACATGCGGAGAAAGTGAATATTTATTTAGGGAGTTATGGAGTGGAAAGCATCATCACCTGTTTCTTCTAATTTTATTTTTTTTTTGAGAGTACCTTTTATCGAAGAGCCATTGCTTTTTTAACCAATAAAAATATGCTTCCTGGGGGAGCAGTCCTTAGTTAACTGATCTTTTATCTTTCATGTGCTTTCTGGTTTGGTTTTTTGTTTGTTTGTTTGTCTTGTTTTGTTTTCAAGACAGTGTTTCTCTATGTAGCTTTTGAGCCTCTTCTGGAACTTGTGCTCTGTAGATCAGGTTGGCCTTGAGCTCACAGAGACTCGCCTGCCTTTGCTTCCTAAGTGCTGGGATTTAAGGTGTGTGTCACCACCGTCTTGCTCATGTGCTTCTTTGTGTGTTTACTGGTACATTTCTTTTCACTCTCTCTCTCTCACCCTAATACAGAAGCAAAGGCAACATGACAATTATCATTACTAAAGAAATAATCCTCATTCCATGTGTACATCAGTATCATGACACTCAAGCACCGACTTCAAAGATTTCATGAGCATTGCTTTTTTAAAAGGTGACAGTGTAAGAAGAATAAAAACCTCACATGACTGTGTTTGAGCAAATCATAGGAAATTTATTGTTTTTAGCTCAGCATCCTCCATAGAGTGTCCCATAGAGGAAGCATTATGGCCTAATAAATTCTAGAAACACTATAGAGCATATCTCCTTGCTAGGTTTTAGACAGATATGTATTTAAAACTCAAATATTTATAGACATGTCAAAAGCTAGAATTTTATGGTTTGACAATTATTTAAAACCTTCTCATAATTTCCCATATTTATGTGCTGGGAAATCCAAATAACATTAATTTTCATATGTATTTTTTAAGATTACAAATTTAGATATACTGTGGTAAAGCCAATTTATACTATGAGGTGTAAAACAGCATAAGATATAAAATTATACATCATAAACCATCACATATATGATTAAAAGTCAATTTAAATCTGTTTTGTCTGATAATGTAATCCAAAGATTGCTCTAGGCCGAATTATTTTTCTAGCTTTCTCAGTATAATAATGCTTCATTCAACAGATTCCTTTGAATTTATAAACTATAAATCTGAGTGTAATTTTTATAAAGTGACAGAATTTTCACTATTATAAAAAAACGCTTTAATCATGAATTTCACTCATCCCTTATACCAATTTATGTGATAAACAGAATAAAACTATTAGTATGTGCTGCACAGGAATGGGTTAGAATACCAGTTGACAAACATATACTTTGTGAAAAATGAGGTGTTTCCCAATAATTATTTTAATTAAAAGTGAGGTAGAAAAATATCCAAAATTCAAACTCCTACCTACAAGTCAATAAATAACATACACTTGTTCATATGTTATAGTTACATATTCTCTAGGCATCTAGGTGTGTCATTCACAAAATCTAATGCCATTGATCTAAAAAAAAAAGAATGCAATAATGAGCAGTTTTTCACGTCTGTTTGATTATAAAACTTGATCATATACTGACACATTCACGCATGCATGAAAATGTAACGGACGATTTTTCAGCAGTAAGAATTATCTCTACACTCGAATTTAAACATGGCCAAGCACCCATGGAATCTTAGTTAATGTAACAGACAAATAATCACCTAATTAACGTTTAAACCTGAGTAATTGGTAATGTTTACTCAGTTTTCCATGAAATTTTGTTTATGCAGACAGGTGCAGAATTGTGGGAGACAGAAAATTACATAGGTGGAATATTAAGTTTTTCCATCCGTAGATGTGTTCTTACCTTCCCTCTCAGTTGATGTTGTCCTTTCCAGCTATAGTTCTGCATTTCTAGTGTTTATCTGCACAACTGACCGAACTGCCTTAGCAGAAAGAGCCTATTTCCATTATCATGATATTCTGAGAATATTGTAAGCTTCTGGTGCAGTATGGATGTCCCAGATCTTCAAGATCCTAACATTGGAAGGATATTCAAGGCACATTCTAATACAGATATACAATACTCCACTCATTTTGATTAGAATCCCCACATGCATTTTTTTTCATTTTAGCATAATGTAGAAAAAACTTTAAATTGATCAGTATTAAGAAGCTATGTAATTTTATTAGTCTCTGCGTTTTTATGTGACTGTTTCATTATGGTGGGTATAAGCATCACCCTTCATCAATTTTTATTATTAATCACTAAACACTAGTTTTAAAACTGAAAAACAGGTAAATTCCTTTGTGGGATTTATGCTAACTCATAAAGCTATACTAACTTAAGGCCATTACTCGGTGTTAAATATTTTCAGATGATAGTGAGACCTTCTCAAATTTCATCATATTTGACTCACTAAATCTGTAATTTATTTTAAAGTATTAATGACTTTAAAAAATAAATGCTTATGATAAACTATTATTACAAATTCTCTGGTCATAAATTATTCCTCTAATATCCTCTGAGACTTGCAGAAAACAATTTAGGGAATTATGTGGCCTACTTTATATGAACTTTCTCATTAACAATTTATAAATTCTCTAAGCCTTGTTGAGAGTTGCCTCAAGTATTATGTTTCTCAAGAGTCGAATGAATTATTAGTGAAATGGATGAACAAGACCTTGAAGAGGTGGGCTAATAGTTACCAGTCACGTGATTGGGAATTAGTGACTCCAGGCCATTTTAAAAATCATATCACAACTTCTTTTAGCTTTCCTGTATTTGGTCATTGTAATTTATCTTGGTGTTCAATATATTTTATTTTAGCAGAGAATAAATAGTTTAGTAATATTCTTTAAAAGCATATTCAAATGTTTCTTAATTGATTTTTAAGAATTCTCTGCAGGGCCAATGAAAATGAAATTTAACATTTGTCCTGTTTAGCTTTCCTGTTATCTAAAATGTACCATGGAGTATTTCTGATTCTCATCTCTAAAATTAGAAATGTGGGCATATATACTTGTGTATCAACTGATTTTAGAAATGAAAATCCAGAACAGAGGAATGTGGGAACAGTGTCTGAAACATTTTTTTTTTTTTACAAAGCTTCCTAGAACATCTTTAGGTTCTTGTATAATGAAGACACCTTAGTCTTTTTGTTTGTTTGTTTTTCAAGACAGGGTTTCTCTGTAGCTTTGGAGCCTGTCCTGGAACTAGCTCTTGTAGATCAGGTTGTCCTTGAAATCACAGATATCCCGGCTGCCTCTGCCTCCCAAGTGCTGGAATTAAAGGCATGCGCCGCCACCACCTGACTGGACATCTTAGTCTTATACTAAGTTTGTGAAGTCCCGCAATGAAAAGTGTGTGTCTCCACAAAACACAATGTGACTGCATTCTACACTGTTGCTGGGGAGACATGGAGACAAGCACATTGCAATATGTGTTAGGAATCAGTGTGTACCTTCCATTTTATATTATATAATGCTGTAATGACAGTCTCAAAGGACTACGTGGTATTTGTGGAATGTTGAAATGGAGGCTGAAAAGGTAGCTGAAGAGGCAAGAATATTTGCTGTTCTTCCAGAAGACTCAGGTCCAATTCCCAGCACCCACATGGCTACCTGCTTCAATCAGTATGCATGTAGTACTTGAATTCTAACACAGGGATCTTTGACTAGTTTATTTCCTTTTTCTACATCAGTCTTTGGATAAATCCTCTAAAAACGGAGAAATCTTAAAACGTTTTTGAAATCGCATATTATTACAACAGTAGAAACAATCTGAAAATATGAAGAGAAAATGCCATCTTCATTTCTCTGAGAGTGGCCTTAGGGCATTCTGAGAACAGTATAGGTAATAGCTGATAACAGCATTTCAAAATAAGATCATTAAGACATTAAGGAGCCTGGTAGTTGTTCTCTTCATAGGAATAAGAGTATGGGGATAGGAGTGTCTATGTGTATATGTATCTGCGGACCCATGCTTTTATGGGTAAGGATACTAGAAGACAAAATAAATGACCTAAGATAGTAATTCTAAAATTATTATGCATTATGAATCCTTCAAACAAAGAATGTTTTATTCTATTGTATCCTATTGAGGTAAAAAATACTTTGTGTTCAAAATTAAGTTAATGTTTTCTTGGTACATAATCAAAATTATGACTTCAACCTAAGGGGCTTTCAAAAACATATAAAATTGTAGATTAGTTACTATGAGAAGAGATATTTTTTTCTTTGGGGATGTTGATTTAAGAGTTATATATGAGTTCATTTAAATTACATCAAAATTTTGCTGACTATGTCCAAAGAAAACTATGTACATATCTTAGCAAAATTCTGTAAATCTTTAAATTGAAAATTAAGATCTTTAAAAACAATTTTATTAACCACATTGAACTTCATAGAGAG
This sequence comes from Myodes glareolus, assembly GCF_982192425.1. Classification (NCBI taxonomy): domain Eukaryota; kingdom Metazoa; phylum Chordata; class Mammalia; order Rodentia; family Cricetidae; genus Myodes; species Myodes glareolus. The sequence continues at coordinate 24,780,724 of NC_142051.1, forward strand.
AAAGTGGGAAGTATACTTGAACACATTGGCACAGGAGCAGGAGATCACTTTTTAAATATAACCCCAGTAGCACAGACATTTAGATAAACAATTTATAAATGGGACCTCCTAGAGCTGAGAATCTTCTGTAAAGCAAAAGACATGATCAACAAGACAACACAGCAGCCTTCAGAATGGGAAATTATCTTCACCAGTTCCACATCAGACAGAGGCTTGATCTTCAAAATATACAAAGAATTCAAGAAATTGATTATCAAAATAACAAACAATTTAATAAAATTAAAGTACAGACCTGAACAGAGAACACTCAACAGATGAATCTAAAATGACTAAAAGGCACTTAAGGAAATGCTCAACATCCTAAGCCATCAGAGACATGCAAGTCAAAACAACTCAGAAATTTCATCTTACACCTGCAAAAATAGACAAGATCAAAAACACTGATGACAACTTATGCTGGAGAGGATGTTGGGTAAAGGAAACACTCCTGTATTTCTAGTGGGAGTGCAAATTGGTACATCTTCTTTGGATATTAGTATGGCGATTTCTCTAAAAATTAGAAAACAACCTACCTCAAAACCCAGCAATACCTCTTTTGGGTATCTACACAAAGGATGCTCAATCATACCATAAGGACATGTGCTCAAATATGTTCATGGCAGCATTATTTGTCATAGTCCGAACCTGGAAACAACCTAAATGCCATTTGACTAAAGAATGGACAAGGAAAATGTGGTACATTTACACAATTGAATACTACACAGCAGAAAAAAGCAATGACATCTTGAAATTTGTGGGTCAATGGATAAATCTAGACAATATTGTATACAGTGAAGTAACACAGACCCAGAAAGACAAATATAATACGTATTCACTTGTAAGTGGCTTTTAGACATAAAGCAAAGGAAAAACCACCCTCCTACAACTCACAACTCCAGACAACTAGACAACAAAAAGGACACTAAAAGAGACATACATGGATATAATCTACATGGGAAGTAGAAAAAGACAAGATCTCCTGAGTAAGTGGGTAGCATGGAGATCATGTGGAAGGGTAGAACGGAAGGTGAGAGAAAGGGAGGGGAGTGGAAAAATATATAGTTCAATAAAAACAATTTAAAAAAAAATATTTTTCAATTATTTTTCTCACCTGACATTTAGAAGAAACAAATTTTATCATCTTCTATATTATTTGCCAACTCCCCTGAACACAAGTGATGTTATCATACATGTTCTCAAATAATTAACATCCAATCATAAAAACGTACTTATACTGAATCAAAAATTCAAGAATTAATTTGTATGTTGACCCATGTGACCCAACTGGCCACCCACTGAAAACATAACAAATGTTATTTGACCTTGCAGTAGCAAACACTAAAGAGCAATGAGACTCTCCAATAATTCTTCTTTGTATGTATGTGTCTAAGTATGCATTATGTATGCATGCATGCATACAAATTTATTCTTTGAGAATATTGTACATGTATTTATCATATCTACCATTGCTTCCTACCTCCAGCTTCCCCCAGAGTGCTCCCTTTAGACTGTGGTAATAGGTAGTTGTAATCAATCATTTTGGTTCTAGCATTTGAACCTGAGTCCTCTGGATGAGTAGCCAGTGCTCTTAACCACTGTACCATCTTGTCAGTTCCAATACGAATATATTTTAAGCAAATAAAAAATTGCTAAAATTGCACACTATTTTAGTTCAGGGACGTTCTTAATTAATTGTTTAAAGTTAGGAAATCTACAAATTAGTCCTATATGTATCTGCATATATTTTTATGTAGCTTACGAAAGAAGGAAGAGTGACAAATCACTTTTCAAGAGATGAAAAATCATAAAATGCATAAATGTAGTATGGTGCCTCCTGTGCTTCAAGTTTCTTTTATGCCACTGCAACTAAATTAATTTTACCTAATAGAAATATAACATTCAAATTCTGGTATAGGGAGCAGTTTATAAAATGCAGTTAGGTACATTCTGATGAGAGGCAACTGTGAATGAATATGTAAAGATAACATAATTCAGGGTTTAAAATGTTTTTCTCTCAGGTGAAGCAAACACTAATAAATCAATGGGTCAGTTTCGAAACTGCAATGTAAATAGAATGGTGTGGGACTGTCAAGAACAACAGAAGTTGAAAGCCTCCTTCCAAGGGGCTTAATTGTCTATCCCTGTTCTATGTCCTCCCTCACATGGGACTAATGCTTGACTGTGCCTTCTACATCACACTTCCTGGAGAATAGCTTCACTGAACTTCACTCTTTTCCTTCAAAGCTGCTACCTATCATTTCATTCTTACTTAATGAGCATGTGATCCCCATTATCAGTAGAATTTTAGACAATGTCTCTGTTTTTCCTTACTATGTAGGTAGCAGCTACTCAATATAGACTGTCGTAATGAATTAAAAAGTAATACATAAAACAGTGTAGAGGCAAAGTAGCTACCCAAGTGATATTGAAAGAGATTCAGCAGAAGCACAAGAATAAGAAAGAGGCATGTTTTCTTCCCTAGGTAAGCGACAAACAAGGTTGACGAAATTTCCCCAGAATCAAGCTTCAGTGGTTTTTTAAAACTACGTTAAAGACGGACATGATGGCACTCATCTATATTGCCAGAACTTGGAACCTGGAGTCAGGAGGATCAATGCTATATGAAACTTCAAGGTTAAGTTGGGCTACACGAGAATTGGTCTTAAGTAAATGGAACAAAAAGCAATCTAAAATCACTTTATGGGGGGGGTGGGAGGGTCGATGGAGGGGGAGAGGGCTAGAGAGAAGGGAGTAGGGGAGGAACGGGGAAAGCTTGGTGGCCGGGGATGGCGGGGGAGGGAGGTAGGATGAATATGGGATCAGGGAACAATATATTTCAACTAAGGGAGCCATTTTAGGGTTTACAGGAGACTTGATTATATATGGGATCCCAGGTCCAAGGAGAAATCCCCCAGATTGCTCTCTGGACAGAGGAGAGGGTGCCTGAATCGGCCGTGGCCCATGACCATACTGATGTATATTTTGCTTATCACCATAGATCCTTCGTCTGGCGAAGGACGGCTATGCAGTCGGAGGCCCACATTGGAGCAACGGATTGAGCCCCCCGAGGTCCGGAGGGGGAGCGGAAGGAGGAGGAACATGAAAGACGAAATCAGTACTGCGAGGGATGCTATCACCCACTGATACAAGGGAACGGATCTGATGAGAATTTACCAGGGCCAGTCGGACTGGGACTGAACGAGGACGTGATCTAGCCAGATTCTCGGAATTTGGCCGGATTCTCTGACTGTGGCTGGCCCGGGGTCTTTCTGAAAAGCCATTGACTATGACACTGGGACCTGTTTCCTCTGCATATGCTGGATTTTGGGGATCCAGTCTGATTGGACGCTCGCCTTCCTGGACCTGGAGGGAGGGGGAGGGAGCTGGAGCTTCCCACAGGGCAGGAAACCCTGACTGCCCTGGGGGACGGAGGGGAAGGAGGGGTGGAGTGGGGGGAGTGGGAGGGTGTTGGGAGGGGGGGCGGAAATGGAAACTTTTATAATTTAATAAAATTTACTAAAAAAAAAAAAAAAGAAAACGCCATTTTTTAACAGTGTTCGAAATGGGCAGCTTTACAATACTGAGAGGCAATCTTGAAGCCGTCTAAAAGAGTAAATTTAAGCAGTCTTATTTATATGCAGAAATAACAGAGGAGACTAAAAGGGGAAACATAATGGAAAATACCTAAAGTGTGGCAAACTGCAGATTAGTACTAGGTATGTTAGCTTGAGCATACCTACCTGACATCTAGGAGATAAAGGCTGAATTTCCTAAGATTTTCCAAATTAAAACTTATCCCTTATTCTGTGAATTGTCCCAAGAAAAGATTTATTATACTTGTAAAGAGCTATATTATAGTCGGACAGGGAATCACATGATTTACTAATACATAAATACAGAAATATTTTACAGCTATATTATAGTTGGACAGGGATCACGTGATTTACTATAACATAAATACAGAAATATTTTACTTTTTATTAGTATTTCTTGATGGGAGACATATTAAGGCATGAACATGCTACAAGAGAAAAGTGGCTTAGTGTGTAGTCCAGCTTGACTATAGGTACCTCACTGATATTGGTCACTGAGGAGGAATAAAGCTTGTTCATTGCCAGAGAAGAATGAATTAAACATTTCCTAAGTGTTGATGAAGATGGTTTCAAAGGTGACATTTGTAAAAATTACAACACAATGTTCTGATGAAATGAGTAACAGATGCAAACCATCACCTTTCATTTTTATTCAAAAGTCACCCATTTGCTAAGCCCCACCACATTCTTTAGAGCCAACTTTGATGGTGGAGCATATTATGAAATAGCCCTCAATTGGCATAAGAATGTTTATTACAAGTCAAATTTTCTGCCTTTGGATATTTACACGTTTTACCAAAACATGATATTTAATTATTGAGCACCATAGAAATGTTAAAAGTTTTAGAAGTGAATCTAATTTCTCGGTGCATTGACTCTTTGGATTGAGTATTAGAAAGCTACACGTGTAAATGAAGGAAGAGGACCGATTTCAGTGATAATTATGTGTATCTCAAGAGCATCACAGATAGTAAAACTGGGTCTCAGAAATAAAGGATATTGAACACCTAAATCTCACCACGCTCACTTCTTTTATCTATACTCCTCTGCCATCTTTAATTATTTTCTCTTATTTTTTTTTTTTTGCACTCTTTCTCCCTGCTTTCCCTTAGCTCTCCCTCCAGTTCCCCTTGCCTCTCTTCTCTCTCTTCCCTGATTGGTAGGAAGTAAGACCCCATACAACTCCTAAATTATATGTGTTTATGTAAAACTTTAGTTTTCTGTAGTTTTTTTTTTCCTTAGTACTCTCTTAGAAACTTTAATTAGTGTTCCCAGGTAAAATAGACATTGCTTGAACTCTTGATTTGTAGGGATAAGTGAGTCTTGAAGGAAGGAAACACTGGCATTTAATGCTAGAATCCAGGTGCTCCCTCTGATAGAAAGTGACTAGGTTCCACCTGCCTCCAGAAAAGGCATTTGGATGCATCTGTCTCAGATTTATAATGACACGTTGAAGGAAAGTTGAAGCCTCAACTCACACACAGGAGACTACAGGTGCTACCCTCTCTGAATAATAGGATAAATTCCTCTGACCCCGGTGACCATACTAAATATGGAGGAATTGTCCCACCACAACAGACAGAGTAATATCCAGAGATAGCCTTCCATGTCTCAAGTATGATCCCAGTTAATGCTATGGTGACAGTGATGGCATCACGAACTGTCATTGTGGAAGTTTCAGTTGAGGATTTAATGTATTAGGCTCTGTCTCTCTCTGTCTCTCTCTGTCTCTCGTCATTGTGGAAGTTTCAGTTGAGGATTTAATGTATTAGGCTTTGTCTCTCTCTGTCTCTCTGTCTCTCTGTCTCTCTCTCTCTGGATATGAATTTTATTTTATTTTTTAAATAATCCTTTTATTTTACATTTCAATCCCACCTTCTCCCCATTCCACTCTGTATTCACTCCTCAGAGACGGAAAGACCTCCCAAGGGGAGTCAACAAAGTCTGTCACTTCACACTGAGATGGGACCAAGGTCCTTCCCCATTTATGTAGGTTGAGCAAGGTATCCCTCCATAGGAAATGGGCTCCAAAAAGTCAGCTCATGCACTAGGGGTAAATCCTGGTCCCAGGCTCTTTTAGTTCTAATTTTTAAATCTAGATCAAAACTTAACAATATTTCTATAAATATGCTGTGTTGCAGTTTTGATTAGCTTCCCTGTTTACTTACTTATCTACCTGTGTGTCCCTTTCAGGAAAATATGCTAATAAAAATTCTGATTCAATTTTCCATTGATTTTAACAAATATTTCATTTTCACGTATCTTGCTACTGAAAGGGAATGCTCATCACAGGAACTTCTTACGATGGATGTTAATTAACATGAAGACAAGTGCAAAAACTGAGAGACTTGGAGTATTCATCCAAACTGAGCAGCCTTTCCAAAACCCTTTCTCTCAAGGCCCAGAAGTCAACAGAGAAGAGGAGCAGAAAAGCTGAAACCAGGGATCGTGGATAACTCCCAGGAAACAGAATTTTCCAGACACAACAGTAGTAACTTAGAGTCTATAAACACACACACACACAAAACACACGTAGGTTAAAACTAGACAAAACCCCAGCAAAAAAAGAATGGGAAAAGACACAAGTCCTTCCTCTTCCCAAGAAGCTATTTCTGGTTGATACATTCTGAAAAACGGAAGAATCAGGTTTTTTTAATGGCATGTGCCTGGGTATACCAACCACACTCCAGGGAAGGACTCATGCCCAAGAGTACATGAACTCCATGTTATTTATTTTTGTGTGTGTATCAGAGTGTGTCTTTTTGTTTGGTTATGTTATTCTTGTCTTTTGGAGAATTTTTTGCATGTTTTAACTTTTGCTTTTCGTTTTGGTGATTATTTTGAGAAGCATAGAAATAACACAAAATTAGTAGGGGAGACAGGTGATGAATATATTGTAAGAGTTGGAGGAGATGCAGTAATAAGATCAAATATATTGTGCAAACATTTTAAAGAAATAAATTTTAATATAAAGTAAAAATAGAACCTTTAAATTTAGAAAATTTTATAAACATTTGAGTAAAGCATACGGATCAGTACCAAATTTAATAGTGTATTGAGTTTAACCCAAATGATACTACTTCGATACATTATTTCAGCTTACTTGTGTAATATGTAGTATAGTCATCAGAAAAAAATATCCTATATTTGAGAATAAGAAATAGTGATGGGTAGACATAGATTAGAACAGAGAGGAAGAAAGAGTTAATATTTGAATTTCTAGGTGTGGAAATACTTCTGTCTCACCCTTTGAGCAACTTGTGACTTGCTTTCCAAACACGAAGACATAATGTATCTGTCTTATGCTTTCAGGAATTAAAATCCTTAATTTTTATTTAATTCTTCATTTTGTTTAAAATACTTGAGTTTTGTACTTATATAATTTCCATCTCTTGCCATCCTAATTGTAGGAAGGTGACTTGCACATGGCACTGAGATTTTCATTTAGTAACACATCCTTAGGGAGCAGCATTGGCTGTCTGTTCAGGCTACTTCTGTTTCAATTCCTTCTTTACCAATAATGCTTCACTTAGCTTACGGACTATCATAGTTTCTTAAATCTTCATCATATCACCTTAGTTTTGGTTAGCCCACTCTAATCCTCTTTTTCTGAACCCACTGTCAGCATTTCCACTTAACCCCTTGTTTTCCACTATTTCCTCCACTTGTTCTTCCACACCACAGGGGTTCTACTGTCCCTTTTGCTCTTCTACATCAGATGGAAGATCATAGGTTCCCATGTAGCTGCTTTTTTATTGACTCTATTGAACTCTACATTTTTCTCTGCTTCCATCCCTTCCTTTCCCCTCTCCTTCAACCCTCTCCCATGGTCCCCATGCTCCCAATTTACTCAGGAGATCTTGTCTTTTCTACTTCCCATGTAGATTAGATCCATGTATGTCTTATAGTCCTCGTTGTTGTCTAGGTTCTCTGGGATTGTGATTTGTAGGCTGGTTTTTCTTTGCTTTATATCTAAAAACCACATATGAGTGAGTACATATGATATCTGTCTTTCTGGATCTGGGTTACCTCACTCAATATGATGTTTTCTAGATCTATCCATTTGCCTGCAAATTTCAAGATGTCATTATTTTTTTCTGCTGTATAATACTTCTTTGTGCAAATGTACCTTGACTCATGTAGCTTCTTGATCCACATTTAAATTTGATTAAACTTTTCATTTTCTCTTCTTTCTGTATCCCCATCACTTCATGATGAACTTAAGCCTGTCTGTCCCTAGTATTCCCCATTTCTACTTTCATCACACCTACAATACACTGAACTATTTCCCACAACAAATAGCTGATCACTAGTCTCCTGACATTGTTCTAGTCATTTGACAAAGTGTTTATCTATGAATGTAATTTTAGATAGACATTTACATAAGCTAGTAATACAGCAACTTTGGGGGAATTACAGAATCATCTGCACATTTACCAGATGTTCTCCCATCACAAAAGACAGAAGTCCTTTACCTGCTAATATTTACCTAAAATGTTTACATTCTAAAAATCTAGATGCTTGAGTTATTTATTTATTTCCTTTCACACTGCTAAGCTTAAATTGCACCTCATAGACAAAAAGTCTTCTTTCAATATATCTTCTATTCAATACAGAGAAATTATCACTGTTTCATATTTTCATATTAAAAATTGCTAGGATGACACAGATGACAGCAGGTACTAGCATGTGCAGAGCGTACTTCAATATGCCAGGGTTAGTGATGCCAGGATTGAAAGTCACTGAATTTTCTTTAAGTTCCCTGATGTTGGAATTTTATGTTATTGGTAACTGCTATTTTAACACTCAGAACTACACCTTGCATACTTAAGTGGGAACCAGAGGTTGATATGGAAAAACCTATAAATTCATAAATATACAAAGACAGAATATTAAAAAAATATTTAGAAATATTTCTATTTTCCCACTGTTCTGTTTTATCTTGTCTCCAGCAACACATGCACAACATCACTAATTGCTTCATAAGCTTGGAACCACACTGTTTGAACTAAAATACCAAATGTCCAGGTATTGGTTTATATCCTAAGCAAGTCACTCACCTAAGATGGGATAATTATGTCAATTACCAAAATGAATTGTTATATAATTATTAAATAGTGATGGGAAAACTGCTCAGGAGGCAATGCCCAATGTTTGTGTGTATATTTATATATAAAGCACTTATAAAATAGACCAAATTCATTACTTATTTCATATTATCGCAAAATTTATATTCATTAATAACCATTCATTCACTTATTAAAATATTTACAATATAATTTTGTCAAAAGAAATATTTATTTAATTATAAGAGGTATAATAAGCTTTTCCTATGTTATCTCTATACCCCAATTAAACTCCATTTGAAAGCGCCAAATCTAAAAATTAGAAAAGTGGATTTTTTAAATTATAGAATTAGGGCTGCAGAAATTAGTTGTCTGTACATGTTCTCTCATCCAAGTGGTTTCATGAGTTTTGGAAAACATGCTCCCAACTACATAGAAACACTGTGTATTTGCACCTGTAACTGTGTGCACGTGCATGCGTGTGTGTGTGTGGCTGTGTCTATGCCTGTGTCTGTGCAACTGTGTGTGATTGTTTGTCTGTTGAGTGCTTTGCAGCCACCAAGGAAATAGACAAACCAGGAACCTCTGGACTTAGATTGGAATTACTTTGCTATAAGAATCTGTAAAATGTCACTTGATCTTAAGTAGGTTTATTTAGTTGAGCAACAACTCATTTCATCAAAAATATATCCAGAAAGTATATTTTCTGTTGTGACAGAGGAGAGATTAATATTTCCTCGTGCATAGACTCTTTTTTTGATAAAATTATATTGGCCCTTGATGATACAACATAGAAACAACTATCAAAAAAACTTAACATCAAATGACAAAAAATGAATTCCTATTATGACTTGAGAACCAGGACGTGTGCAATATTATACTTTGACAGGGCAGGGGTTGAACTAGGAGAAATATATCTGAAGTAATATACCACAAAAGTTTACCAGATTAAGTATTTTCTCAAATCTAAGATGAGAAGTAGGAGTCAGGAAAAGAGGAGATATGCGTTCTAAACTGGCAATAATGAGAGTTAAAGACACAGAAGCTAATCATAGAAGTAATGGAGACTGTGGATGGGAGGGGAAAGAAGAGAGGAGAACAGTTGAAATTGGGAGTTCCGGGTAGCCTTGCCCAACGACATGGCTAGGGTATAGATATATATCCAGACAGCAGTAGGATGTGACTGGAGGATGCAAATATTAGACTTTACACACTTTTCCAGTGACTTTATGACAAAATTATATCCTGTTACTTAAGCCAATGGTACTTGGAACACAGCACCAGGAGCCAGAGGGGCAAACTAGAGAAGCCTGAAGTTCAAAGATAGAAAAGAGAAAATTGGAAAGCAAAGCCTCCAGTTTAAGAGCATGGTCAATAAGACTAATTTTACAATAAGCTTAAGTTCTCCTGACAACAGTCCTTTAACTCCACCAGAGAATATGGAGTCAGTATGAGTTGCAATCTACATTAGAGAAGATTCAATTCTAATGAATAAAAGGATAAAAAAGACAAAAAGACAGATATTGGAAGAAATATGATGTCAAATCAAATAGGAATTCCTAAGCAATGGAATGGCTTCGTGACTGGATGATGGTGCAATTGCATGAATCTACATGTATACCAAAAATCACAGAACTTATCCGCCAAAATTCTACATGTTAATTTGGAACTCTAATGAAGAAAATATAATGCTAGACATCTAATTATAGTTACATGGAAAACGACAGAGCTTACTTAATGAAGTTCCTTCTTTAGAAAAGTTTATTTCCCGTCAAATAGCTTGAGTGAATCATGAATATGTCATATGTTTAAGGGGAAACCAATACAAATTTATAGTCTAAATTTAGTAGTTATTATATAACACACAGTGGGAACAAATGTAGTTTGACTTGGATCATAAAAACACAATGCATTCATTTAATTAGTTCATTAATTTAACAATACACCCCCAGTACCAACGCGACTATTTTTAGATATTCAGATTGCACTGTGGAATGCTGGGAAAACAACATCTCATGTGTGCTTGTTGCAAATTACCAAGCTATAAGACAATACCCAGAGAATTCTCAAAGAATCTCTCACAGATCTTACCCTTATGTTTCCCTTGTTTATTTCCCCCCCCCCCTTACTCATTGATAGCTCAGTCAGTGTGTACATACTGCCATTGTTTTTTATTTACAGCATTAGAAAGCAGCCACACTCTGGATGTTAACACACAGGTGTTTTAAGGTAGAACTTATTTTGCCATTGTTGCGCGTTAGCAACCTGTGAAGGTCCATTTAAAGCACATTTACAGACATTCACTTTTCTGCTTCTTGAACTATTATTTGGTAACTGTAAGATTCTATTCACAAAAAGGGTCTGCAGAATCAGCATCCAGGCTCCCCACCACATCTCTTGTCTGGGTTCTTTCTGGTAAGTGTGAAGCCCCACGCTCATTTCAGTTGTTTTACCTGGTGATTTCAGTGTACTGTCCTTAAACCACACTGATCATGAAGCATCCTTTGTCGTCCAGCTAAGGCAAATACACAGAGAGAGCAGCATCCTTTCAATCACCAATGCCCAGTTCTACTATAGCTCATTGCAATGCTTGTGGATACCAAGGGTTTACTCTGCACCTCTTAAGTACCTGGGAGACTGAGGTGTTAGGATCATGAGTTCAAACCCAGTCTGGGTTGCAAAGCAAGACATTGTGTGAAGAAACCATCAAAACATAAATCTCCCATGAAAGGACAATTAATTATATTCCTTAAATGTAAAAGGTAAAATGTTGTTAAAACATGTCTTGCTAAAATGCCTGTTTATTATCCAGGTCAGGATTTCTTTCTAACATAAATCAGCTAAATACTGTCACAGAAAGAGGAAAAGAAATCCTCTCTGTAAACCATTCTAGGCTGGTGATGCTGTCAGTAAGAATGGTGCCACTCATAACCATTTTTGGAGCTGTAGTTTATATGTCAGATCTGAGGTCATGATTTGCCTTACATCCAGACAGATGGTATTCAATTGCACATTTAATGTTACGTTTTCTAATATCACAATGCAAAAAATAGCTATTATCAGCTGTGCATCCACTTTCTGTAGACTCCCAAGAAAATTAACTTTCGCAATTCCTTTTTTATCACCGACTTCTGTGTAGCCAGAAGGTTGTATGTCACGCCTCACCATCTGTTGGAGTAATGCTTGTTAATATATTTTTGTCATATTCAGGGAATTGGTATAGAAGTCTAGATATTGATAGCATAAGATAATATGATCTTAAAGAGCTAGATCTCTCTAAAGAATAAAAGGATACAATGTATTATTGACTCTCATCATGGTTTTTCAGAACAACTATCAATACACTTAATATCTCGGCATCAAAAACAAGCTTATAAAATCATATTAGAAAATGATTACAGTTGGAAGAAAACTGTTTGCTACTATATTTACCATTACAGGTATAAAACATCACAGCCTTCCTGCAAAAAATAATAAAGTCTATGCATTGCACAACCCACCAACTGCACTTTTAGAAACAGTCTCCAGACAGCCCCTGATTCTCCAGTTCTTGTGAATAAAATGTATTCAAATGAGCTTTCATCTCTAGTTTTCAATGTGTTTTCACAGACGTTTTGATTGTCTTGGTAAAAGTCCACTCTTTTTAATGGGCTCTGCTTTCATTGAGACTCCTGCCCTTTATTAGAAAGAGATTCCTAAGTTAAACGATTTGATTGTAGTTTAACTGATCTTACACCTGTCAAACCTGCTTCTTGCTACATACTCTTATGTTAGACAGCATCAGGTAAGATGGCTTGGAATATTTTGATGTCACCCCTGTCTTCTTTCATAAGACTACATTCAAATGAATTTGATTGACAACCTGGCATGTCCTTTTGTTCTGAAACCTGGCAAAACACCGAGAAGCAAGCGACATATATTTAAGTTACGTAGGACATTGAAGAATAATGACCCAGAAGGATGCCATCTGAAATTAAAAATACAGTATTTCTTGGCACAGAAATTTTTAAATCATCCAAGAACATAACATTTCCATCTTACTAGCAGGTTGATGAACACAAAGCTAGTCATTATTTTTATAGACCCCTTCTCACAAGAGAAATTGTTCCTGAAAGTGAATATAAATGTAATGAAGATGCTTGAAAATTGTATACATAGAATTTCATCTGATTAAGCTCAGACAGTGTTTTTCACACCACTTGTGATTATGTAGAAAATGTGAACATTTGCTCCCAAGCCTGGACAGCTATGTACTGCAAGAGCAATCATAGATATGACTTCCCTCAATCATTCACAAGAAATAAAAAAACACCACTTAATCTATAAGTCACTACACACTACACACACACACACACACACATTCACATACCACCCCGTAGGGACCAGGTATCTTTGAGGAATTAACATATTGATATTCAACACCATGATAGGCTCAGTGATAGCAGAGTAAGACATAGATCCCTTGATATAGAGGTTTTATTCAAAAATGAAAAAAAATGTAGTGTGTGTGTGTATGTGTGTGTATTTGCATAATGTTTGGTTGCAGGTAAAAATGTCACAAATTAAGAACCATGATAAAGAAATACTACCTTTTCTATTTTATAAAAGATTAGCAGACATAAGAAGTTGTCCACTATTGCTTACTCCATTTGGATATATTTCAACTTCATATTCAAAATGGCACCTAAAGCTCCAGCAGTCGGGTTTGCAATCCAGTTATGAAGAATGAAAGTAAAGAGTTGGCTTTTTCCATTCTGTTTGCAAAAGTGCTCTTGTGGCTTTTGTATACCATCCTCTTACACTAAAGGAAGGCTGGGGTACTAAACTAGGAACTTCATTCTTGAAGAGCAATTACATCAAGAAAATAGGCGCCCATATTTGGGGATAAGTGGCAGTATCTACCATAACCATCTTGAGAAAATAGGTTTGCATCTGACGTTCTCACCCAGAAAGAAAGAGGTGAGGAAGGATGCAGTGTACAATGTAGAGGGGTAAACAAGCTTTGTGCAGCTGGACAAGGAAGGTTTTTATCCATCAGTCTTTGATGGATGACAGAAATTGACTTCTCACCCCAATGGTACCTCTTTGTGGAACTGAAATGTAAAATAAGAAAGATTGTTTTAAAAAATAAAATAAGTTCCAGTTGGGTGGTGATGGCGAAGTGCCTTTAATCCCAGCATTTGGGAAGTAGAGGCAGGAGGATCTCTGAGAGTTCGAAGTCAGCCTAGTCTACAAGAGTTAGTTTCAGGACAGGCTCCAAAGCTACAGAGAAACCTTATCTCAAAAAACCAAAAACCAAACCAAAACAAAACAAAACCAAATTAGACGTTTAGCTATGATAATTCATTTCTTAACTGTCTAAAAACATTCCTTTTGGTAATTTTTTTTAGTGCAGGGGATGACATTTTATTAGAAAGACTTTCAAATCAATCACTCATTTCTGACACTGCCTTAGCAGGAATAGTCTTAAAACCAGTGTTGATAGTAAAGTCTCAAATATATATTTTAATTCTTCAAATATGAGCCAATAAAGAACTAGAAAAGGAAAATGCATGCATATTCAATGGTGTTGCTCAGAATAATAAAAGGCATACTATTTGAACTCAGAGGGATTATAGTGTCACTTAAGAAATGAAACTTTCTACACAAGGGTATCTTACCCAAAGAAGAGAAATGTTAGTTTGTCTCTCATAACTTAATTATTTCAATTAACAGGCTGACTACAATTCAAATTTTTCTTGTATGAGAGGAAAATTCATATTCTACAGAAATAAAATATTCAAATTTTAAAAATATTCAGTCACTGTTTCCATTCTTCTTTGTGGATCCTCTTTTTAGCCCGATTACTTCCAGCAGGAAGAATCATCTCTGAGACATAGCACTATGCAGGAGTCAGTATCACCAGCTGTGTCGGGCTTCTACCAGGAAAAAGCTACTGCAGATAGCATGTACCATGAAGTCTCATTTATTTTCTGTACAAACAGATTTAGATCACTCAAATGTCACAGGAGCTCAAAAGAGGAAACATTTAATAACCTCACTCACAATATATATGTTTATTGTGTAAAGTCATATGCATGCAACGTCAATTAATGAATAAAAAAGCAGCTATGAATTTGAAGGACAGGGACAGGTATATGAGAAGGTTTGGAGGGAGGGAAAGGAAGGTAAAATATTATAATTAAACTATAATCTCAAAGATAGACAGCATGAGAGGTAATCTTGGGAACAGAAGCTGATAGAAATTATAAAATGTAAAAGATATTAGAGTTCTAAAAAGGAAGCCTTTGTAGGGGGGAAATGTTTTTGATAATTCGAGGAGCAATGATAAATTGGATAGGGAGAGATTTAAATTTTTCTATGGAAGTTGAATTAAGGAAAATAAAATGAATACAGGGGACAAAATAGGTTACCTTCAGAACTGCTAAATACAGTTACTCTAGCGACCTTGGCAGTTGTATCAATTATCTATGGTTCCACAACATATATTCTCAAAAGTATTTTTTTTCAATCCTCACTCATTAGGACTGTGTAGGTGATGGAAATTGCAATACAGTCAACTGATTCTGCCTAGAGACCTTTCATGAGCTAGCAAAAGGTCAGATCTGGGGGTCTACTGAAGGCTTGGTTTGCGGGTTGCATTTCCAGTGTGCTTCACTCACTTGGCAGGAAGTTGGCGCTGGCAATGCTTGGGAGCCTGGGTACTTCCCTAAGTGGGCACTGCCACTTAGATATAGCTGTGAAAGGCTCAGTCTACCACTAGCATCTTATAATAAGAGTCACACAGAATCAGTTCTAATTTACTGACAGGCTCTACACAAAGTCATTGACTTTAGGAGATAAAGATCACTGGTGAATTATCCCAATATTATTTTAATATTATTATTACATTACAGATATCTACATGATGATCATGATGATAATTATCATTTTTAATACACAATTACTCTAGGGCTGAGGTGTAACTCAATGATAAAGTATTTTCTTAGTATGTATGAAACCGTCAGCTTGATCCTAAACACCATACACAAAAGGTTATTATATGTTATAAATAATAATTTATATCACTTAAAATTTTAACTATATTTCTACACTTCTACAGTTTTTTGTGGGGATAGTGAGACTGGGTTTCTTGTGAAGTTCTGGCTATCCCAGTATTTGCTCTGTAGATTCGATTACCCTCAAACTCACAGAGATCTGCCTGCCTCTGCCTCCCGAGTGCTGGGATTAAAGGTGTGCCCCACCACTGCCTGTCTATTCTACAGTTGTTGATATTGTAAAACAAATAATGCTCAGAGAAAACAGTTTGCCCAAAATCACAGAGAAGGGACCAAATTAAATGAAATCATGATTTCATTATATACTTTTTTAACCAGACCATAAAGTCACTTAAGAAATTCTTTCGCTCTGTGTGTACCTCATGGATATCATTCAACGCTGGAAGAGTAACCACATGTTTTAACACAGCAAAAAAATAAATAAATATGAATAAACATAATCAAAGCAGGATACGGAGACTTTTCTCAAGAGAAATCATTCAGGAATTCAGAGTACACTTGTATATACTAGGTTGAATTCTTTTTTTAAAAAAATGTCATTTATTTTACCTCATAATAAGATTCCCAATTTTCTACTCATTTAATTTAATTTCAAAATCAAGACACTGAGATAAGTTTCAAGTGACTGTTTTCCAAGTCAAGTCATGAACTAATGCTTCCTCCATGGCTATTTTAAAATCCCAATTTTCTCATGAGATTGTAGTGACTCTTACTAAATTTTTTGGAAATCAATTATAAGCATCAAGGCAACAACCTAGTGCATTAGACATGATGGGTCAGGGGATTTGTGCATTGTGCAGAAGTAACAGCCACACAACTCCTTTCTTCTCAGAAACAGTTGCTATGTTTTCTTTGTCCCCTTGCTTGCTTTTTTGGACATTCAGGAGACTGGAAACATAGTAAATATTTTGACACTAAGTTATATCGCCAGACCCACTTACTATGCTCTGGATTCCCAAAGTCTGTTGTAAGAGCTTGGGTAGCCTGCTTGTGGTGCTACTGAGAATTGGTAGTTAAGAGTTGCATCCTTGAGAGAGGATCACTGGATGCATGCCCTTGAAAGGGATACTTTGATTAAATCCTTTTAAATAAAACTTTTAAAGCTCCTTGGCCACCATCAAGTGAGTAGCTTAATGTGTTACCTTTCCACCACATTGGTTTGATGGTTCACAGGCCCCAAAGCAGTGAGGATGATAAACCATATGCCAATACTTCAAAACTTTGAGCCAAATAAAACTTCCATTCTTTTTAGAGTATATATATTGTTCCAGGAAATGCAGAGCAAAACACATTTGTCGTTTTAATCATGTTAGAATTAGAAGTCGCAAGTCTAATAGGGAAATTGTCACACTTCTGGTAGAGGCTTATCGAGTGTGCTTCTTCCATTTTACACAGTTTCTGAGTGACAGATGCATCATTAATTAACAACAGATGAATATCAGTCTTGACATGGCAATCTATTCTCTCAATTTGGAAACATTTTGACAAACATATGCCTTAAAGGAAGCGCTACCTAAGGGTTCTAATTACTGAGGGTTGACCCCCAATTTAACTAGTTTATTTTTTGACTCCTCAAAATGCATATATTGATTAGAGTTAAATATTGGCCCACGAGAGATATTTCTAAAGGACTTTGTCACAACAAATCAAAGTATATTTTTTTCATCAATGTAATTATACATGAAGGGAGGCTTGGTAGATATTTAACCTTCTACTTATCTCTTATCTGTTGTCCTTCACACAGAGGGCACCCTTTATAGTACTTTAAGCACTTGCTGTACTGTCCAATATTTTCCATTTTTATCATTTCAGCATATGCATAATCACCTGATATGTATTCAAAAATTCAAATTATGTGGTCCTGACATATTTTTGAATCATCTCTGGAGATGGCAGTTGGTGGCCTGCATTTGTTGAGATGATTTTGCATACGGGGATTTGAGAATTCATGTAACTCTTACAAGTATCTTTATCTTCAATTTATGAAATGTAAGAGAAATAAAAAATTCAGTTAGTAATATAAAAGTTACTTTATAAATTTTAGTCTACACTTAATAGCAGTTAAATTTCAAAGGAACAATACATTGTACTAAAATGTTTATATTTTAGTATTAAAATTAAATCTGCCTGTTCATTTGGTTTCTATTTGTGTGTCATGATTCAGTGCTAATTACGTGCATGTAGCCCCTCTTTACCTTAATGACTGTCCCTTGAGGTTGGGATTATTGTAAACCATTTCCATACTACAGATGAGAAAAATGAAGTCATAGAGAGAGAAGGCCATCTGTCCAGCACACAGTGGAGACTGAAAAGTATTTAGGTGTTTCAGAACTCAAATTTAATTGTTTTACTTAATAAGGACTTGCTGCTATTCAACATATTATATTCAAATGTAATATGTCATGGAGAAAGAAATGATAAAATAAAACTGAAGCTAATTTGAAAACATGATAGTGCACAAATAAAATAGAAATAGAACATTCAAAATTGCAAGTGAAGAAGAGTTCACATGAAGCACACAGATTTTGATAGCATTTTATGAATTCTAAAGATAAATAAATGTATTTTATTTTAAATTTATGACATGTAAATTTTATATGTTAAAATGTCTACAAAAATGATGGCTTTCAATTCATCTCCATCAAATAAACAAAGAAAGAAGTATCAACCACAACAGTCATACATATAGGAAAAGATAGATAATCAACTCAACCAGCTATCTTTGGCTTTATAACTTTTACTTCATAAAAAAAAAGGTAGCAAGCTTAATGGATACATTGCGAACATGCAGCTTGATTCAAAATAGAGTGTATGCTCTTTGAGGTAACCATATGCTTTCTTTAAATATTGAGACTTTCACTAAATATCTATGAGCATTTTTCCCTAAGAAGTTCAATTATGTGCTTAAGAAACTCATAGAAAAATGACAACATAAAGATTCATAGCTATAATAGATGTTGAATAGTTATTGTGACACAGGTAATAGCAATTTTTATGATTTCAACAAGAATGTTAATGTTTTTCATTTGGTGTGTGCCATGATTTTTCTAGTGCCCTTTTCATGGTTCAAAATACTCATATTGCATTATCTCTCCTATAAATCAAAGGTCTTGACTGAATCATTTTTATTATGTTCATTTATTTACTGTTGGGCCAAAATTATTTCAGGGCTTGTACCATGAGGCCTATAGGACAGAAAAAAAAGCCTGGCTCTAGGTTGAGTGAGGATGAGACAGCAAAAACTAGGTGGATGCCCCTCCAGCCACGGGAGCGTTTGGCTGCCTCTCATTGACTGGAGGTACCCTCACATCACAGGATGTCGCTTACCCTTTGTAAGTGGACACTCACAGTAATAAACTGAGTTTCTGCTTTGACTCAATTCCCAATTGCATCTGATTGTCCTGTGCTATGAGGCTGGATTTTCGTGGGGCTGCCGGAATGGGCTGATAGCCACTCACATTTCCCTGGGGAATAAGGAAGCTCAAGAAGCCTAGCCATTTACCATTTGTCTGTCTGTCTGTGAGTCCACACATGACACAGCAAACCTAGGGAGGGCAGAGAATAATTTACAATAGTCGGTTCACTTCTTCCCTCTTTATGTTGAGTCTGTAAATGATAATAATGACATTATACCTTAATATTTGTTTATTTTGAAAATGTGACATACTGACTAGACATAGTAAGTGAAACTATATTAATGAAATATCAGGGGACAGTACAATATTCTAGACTTATTACTGCATTTGAAATATTAAAAACATTCTCCTATCTTTTGCTTAGGTTGCGTAAAACTATTGCTACCATCATTGGGACCTGTATTGCTTCATTCACTTATATTTTCTCAACTATTTATATTTAATACTTTACTGATATTTACTTTTATCACAATATATAGCAAAATAATTAAAGTAGAGAATTACTTAATAGTTCAAATAGTCATCAGGTTATTTTATCTTTAAAACAATCCTGAACAACAACAGTAAAGCCACCGCTAGCAGTAGATTCACCGACCCAAATTTCAAGATATGGAGTAACATCATAGAACTGACTTAAAATGGACTCATGGATCAATGTAATAAAATCGACAACCCTCATGCAGTCTCACATTTCCACAGATGTCTGACAAAGAGAAGTTGGAAATGCATGTTAACTCATTCACACAGGGAAGGACTTTTTAAACAGGATCCTGGTAGCTGGTAGCGCAGGTATTAATACTAAATATTTAATGAATGGGATCTCACAAAACTACAAAGCTTCTTACAGCAAAGGACCCTACCATTCTAACAAACATGCATACAACAGACTGAAAAGAAAACACAGCAAAACCTTCATATCTGATAGAGGATTAGTATCTAGAATATATAAAAATCTAAGAAAAACATCAAGGAAACAAATAACCTTATTTTTTAAAATGGGGCAAAACTACTTTTATTTTTATCTCACCCTAGTCAGAATGACAAAGAGCCCCCAAAATCAAATGATGTGAAATGCTAACACGAAGGGAAGTATATATTAATTGCTGGAGAGAGTGCAAACTCTTTGCACCACTATGACAATTAGTGTAGAGATTACCTAAAATGCTAGCAATAGATCTACATGACCCAGTTCTACTGTTCTTAGATATATGTAAAGGCCTCTGCATTCTACTACAAAGATACTGGCTCATTCATGTCCACTGTTACCCCAAAATAAAAGGTCTTTGGCCACGAATGGATTAACTCTTTGGAGTTGTTGGATGGTGAGAACCTCCTTACTTTCAATGATTGTAGACTGTGACTCAAACTGTTCATTTTCTGCTAAGCACTTGAAGGTAAAACACCAAAAAAAACCTGAGGCATTGACTATGGGGACCAAGCCAATACCCACCCAGAACTTTCTCCCATTGTGACAAGCATTCATAGGGGTGGAATATGCTATGCACACAATTGGAGGAGAAAGGTCCCCTCAGTCTCACCCACCTATGAACACTGGGAGCTGAAGATATGACTCATCTGGAAAAACATGATCACTATTGCAATAGTGGCAAGAATATCATGAGAGTAAACATCTTTCTCATTGGATTTAAGTCCTTCTGTACAATAAGAAACGCTATCTGACATCATTATTGGGCCAAAATCCCAAGGATGCATAAGTCATCGGTACCAGTAGAGAACCTGCTTTTATTATTTTTTATTATTATTATAATTTTAAAATAATCTTTTCTCATTTTACATAAATCCCAGTTCCCACTCTCTCCCTTCCTCCTGCTTCTCCCACATACCCCTTGAACTCCTCAGAGAGGGTAAAGCTTCCCATGGGAGTCAACAAAGTCTGGTCTATCACTTTGAGGCAGGACCAAGGCTTTCCTCTTATATCTGGGCTGAGAAAGGTATTTCTCCAAAGAGAACTTGTTTCAAAAAGTCAGTTCAAGCACTATAGATAAGTCTTGGTCTCAATGTCAGTGGCTCCACAGACTGTAACTGTCACACAACTGGCACCCACATCCTACTTTGGTCCCATGTAGGTTCACCCATTGTCATTCCAGAGCCAGTGGGTTCGCACTAGCCCCTGTCAGATGTATCTGTGGGTATCCTCATCAAGGTCTTGATTCTTTTGCTCAAAATATCACTCCTCCCTCTCCTTGACTGGACTCGGAGCTTGGTTCAGCATTTAGTTGTGTGTCTTTGCATTTGCTTCCATCAGATACTGGATAAAGGCTCTATAATGACATTAAGGTAGTCATCAATCTGGTAACATGGGAAGGTCAGTTCAGTTACCCTCTCAACTACTGCTTAGGGTCTTATCTGGGGTCATCCTTGTGGATTCTTGAGAATTTTCCTAAATGTGGTAGAATACTACTCGGTGGTAAAAAAATAAAATAAAATAAACTATGACATCTTGAAATTTTCAGGCAAAAGGACAGAACTAGAAAAACCATCCTGAGTAAAGTAACCCAGAAAGACAAACATGGTATGTACTCAATACTTATATTGTTCTAATACATGGCTGTTTTGAAATGACTTTTCATTGTACTCATATAGTAACATGTCTCTCAACTCTATCAGAGATCTTATTGGAGTAGATGGTGATTAACACAGAGACTCACAGCTGTCTACAATACAGAGAATAAATAATGCAGAATTTTCAACTGTAAAGGGGGCATCTATATTTCTACTCCTCTTCCCAATGCCCAGGGTTCGTTCTGCAGAAGTGGTGAAATGATCCAGAAGGGATGGATGACTACAAGGAGACAGTGTTTTCTGGATCCTATGTGGCAACTACACATAAGTTGGCAGCAAGCCTCGTACCTGTGTGCAGCCAAGATAAGCCAAATGCCAGCACTGAGAGCGATGTGAGCATGGAGCCCTATCCCTTAGCTGAGAAGCTGTTTGGAATAGATGCTTAGGAGAGTGAAAGAGTTATGAACTCAAGTGGAAGTTCATGCACTTCAGAATTACATAAGTAGCTCAAATTGGACTTCATAGCCAGAATCAGTGTAAATAAACGTGGTCAGAATCAGTGTAAACTCACCATTTAAACCCAAGTAACTGAGAACTGTTTATTTTTAAGTAAGGTGGATACTATAGTTTTAATGTGAATTTTTCTCCCATAGGCTCTTGACTGAACACTTTAGGGTCCAGCTGGCAGGATTTTGGAGATGATTTTGGCTCCTTTGGGAGGTGCAGACTTGCTGAAAGAAGTGAGCTCCTGCTGGACAAGTCTAGGGATTTTTGTACATCAGCTCCTTCTTCCTGTGACCATCAGGGCTTTTCCTCCTTTCCTGTCTACTGCCCATGTCCTCCTTACAAGGGTAAACAACATCCCCATAAAAATGTGCATCAAAATGGACCTTTTTACAATTAGAGTGCTTTTGCCAGCATGTTGGACATGTTGAAACAAACTAGTCATTTCCGTTTCTAGCATTTTCCAGATTATTTCAAGGAACAGCTTGTCCATCAAGCCTTCTAGTGAAAAGAGAATCATACCGATATTCATGATCATCTTAAGTGACAGATTGCATTGGAGCATCTAAACATACGTATGATCAAACATGAGAATGGGGGACAACATGAAGGGACCATAACATGTTTTGCAGCTGAAGAAAAAGACAGAAAACATCTAGAGAAAGCCCCAGAAAGGGAATGACTAATACAACTTCTTAAATTAGTATCTAGATCAGTCAGACAGTGTGAGTCAAGTCCATGGTTCAAAATATTTTCTACTTATGTTTGAGGTAATTTGAAATTAATTGATGAATAAAAACCTAACATTCTTAAAATCAAAAAATGTAGTTAATTCATTCTTTTAGCATCATGCCACACTGCTTCAATTTGACCTAATATGTACTAGATTATTTATTCCTTAAAATACAAACCTAATGTAAAGCATATTCTTAGTATTTCCTCAATAAGTACACATGTATGAAAAGATTAAAATTACATTGCATCATTGTTAAAATGTGACTCTCTGTACATGGTATGCTATCCAAACACAAAATTGTATTAAGCAACCTAGTTAAATGATGAGATAAAACATATCAAATATAACAAATTTATGACATTTATTTATGAAGGCTTTTCTTTTAAATTTTCCAAAAATGTGACAAATGAGATAAATGAAAGCATAAGATGGAAGGAAACACTAAGTTTTGGTGCCGATGAATTATCTGTAGTCTGTCAATCATGTTTTAAATAAATGCTGATTGGCCAGGCAGGAGGTGTAGGCGGGAAAACCAGACAGGAACTGGAAATGATGCAAGGAGAACAGGAGAATTCCTTCCACTCCTGCCCAGATCACCAAAGCAGCAGGATATGAGCTGCCCCACTGAAAAAAGTACTGAGCCACATGGCTAACATAGATCAGAAAAATGGGTTAATCAAGATGTGAGAGTTAGCCAGTAAGAAGCCTGACCTAATGGGCCAATCAGCATTATAACTTACAGAGTCCTGTGTGTGATTTTTCTCTGGGACTAAACAGCTGGGGGGCCAGACAGAAACCCCCAACAAACAAGCAGGCCCTTCATGTTACAAAGTTTGACATGTGTCACTGTGGTAGTTTGAATGAGAATAGTGCTTGTGTGTGAATATCTGGTCTCCAGTTGGTTGAACCATTTGGGAAGGTTTATAAGGCATTTTTTTTGTTGGAGGAAGTATGTCACTGGGGTGATTTTTGAGGTTTCAAAGGACTTGCACCATTTCCAATGTCTCTCTCTGTTTTTTTAGTTTGTCTTATTTTATCATTTTTCTTTAGATACTTGTGTTTTCTCTCTAAGGAGAGACTGAAGGGTGTGGATCCAGATGGGAGAAGTAGGGAGGAACTGAGAAGAATAGGGGAAAAGGAGACGATACTTTATGAAAAAAAAATCTATATTCAATGAAATTGTTTTTTAAAAGGAGAGTGAGAGGGACTGGCAGAGAATATCCTGTTGAATGATGAGTTTTGAGGCTAATTTTTATGATTTGTAATATGATGGTATTATATAGTCTGTGCTTTTATGACCACTTAGGTTAATTTCAGAAAAACACATAGGAATTTTTTGTTTCATCATCAGTTATTATGGAATTAGAATTAGTCATGGATTTTTTTATAGTTTGTAAAAATATGTCTGCAGTGGCTTTGTAAATAAGTATTCTGCAATCTTGTATGCACTATTTTTAATCTAATAAAGTGTCCATTTAAATATTGTGATTCATGGGAGGGGTGTGAGCTCGCACATACTGCTTAAGTGCAAGGTCTGTTTGCCTGATGTTATGCTTCCAGCCATGGCGGTCATGAATTCATCCACTAAGCTTTAATAAGCTCTTTCTTCTCTAAATTGTCTTGATCATGGAGTCTTGTCACAACAAAATAAAGTAACTAAGACAGTCACTATACATAATGACGTTATCCAAAGTCTTGCTATGACACTATTTTTTCACAGAAAACAGCCACATTATATGGTTGCTTTCTATGAATCCTGTTTCCTTCAGCAACATAATTAAAGTCGCAAATACCCGTTCTAAGATTTAGCTAATGTTCGCTGCTCTTAGTAACATTATCTAGTTTACCACTTCATTGTACCAACTGCTGCTTTATGATGAAGTTTAAATTATAAATTAAGATGTTTTTAAGCGCTAGTAATAACATTGTCACTTGAAAACTCATTAATACAAACTTTCTCAGTTTTTTCATATTGTGTTCTTCTAATCTGTAAATATTTTCAAGTTCCCCATTAATTTTACAAATTGCACTTTTTAATGTAAAACTGTAAAACAAGGCAAAATAATCATGGGAATACAAGAGACCACAGAATGAATTTTTAAAAAAACAAATTTAAAAAACATCATAAATGTAAAAGAAAGCAAGAAGGAGTACATTGAAAAGATGGAAGGAGGAAAGGGAAAGGGACATAATGTAATCATATTATAATTTCAAAAATAAAGGAAAAAATTCAAAAGAATATATTAGTAAATAATATCTAAGAATGCTTTCAAAATGCCTTTAATATTAATTTCAGAAAAACAAATAATTTATAAGCAAAGGAGTTCATGGAATTAAAGATCTTAGAAAATAAATACATTTTAATATGCCAATTCATCTTTTATATTAAGTACTTTAAATTAGGCTAGTGCTCATTTAGAATTCTTTTATAGAAAGAGGAAGAAATGATTGTGAAATACAGGATGTTTATAATTTAAAAAGAATCCCAACCATTAAACCAGGGTGAGGATAATCTTATAGATTTTACTGCTGTTGACATTCTCACTTACTCTCTTCTGCCTACCTCTCTTTTCCACTAAAATCTCTTCTCTCAAAATCTTCTAATTTCATTATGTGTGTATGTTAAATCTATGCATGTATAAACCTAAATGTTACATATGAATGAAAAGAGATGAATTATTTTTCTGAGTCTGGCTAATACCACATGAATGTTTTGTATGATTATATGCAGCTTCATCCATTTTATAAAACAATGCTATGATTACGTTCTTCAAAAATAAGATAGTTTTAATTGCTAGTAAATATTTTATAAATTTTTCTATAGAATTTCAAGATTTTATATGTTCCATTTAATCATGAAGACCTCATGACTAAGCTGTGTAGTTTCCCAAAATTTAATGAGTGCACTCTAAAAACACGTCAATTGCTAATAATTATACATACTTAATGCTGTGACCTATTTATAGACTACTTGACTCATTTCAAAAGACTTAAATATGATTCTATTTAAATTTTGGCAAGTCTTCTTAATTTATATAATACTATGAAAATACATAAGGGAAAGCATGGAACATACTGTGAATGTTTACCATGAAAAAATAGAAAAAGTTTATAATGTATTTTGAAAATGAATTGTGTATCTTAATCAATACACAATGGTAATTTATGTGTATCCTAAAGTTAAAGCCTTTTGTACTTGTGCACTTAACAGAACAATATGCTACCAAGACTTTGGTGTTAGAAAAAACAAAATATGTTTTACAAAACATTAGTATAGTCTTTTTTAAAACTGGGAATTCAGTCAGGTATTTTGTGTGATTAATGAATAGAAGACTCATTCATCCATTTACTCAAAGAGTAGCAGCATCCTCTCTAGACATGCCTTAGTCTATGTGTCAGTAAACAAATATAAAGTTTTATAATAGTGAAGACATATGAAGGAAAAAACAAAATAAGGCAGGCACAGTAACATTAGTATACTCATGGTACCTAAGGAAGAGAAGGGAGAGTTCTGGTGAAAGGCTGATGACAGCCTGGGCAGATTTTTGTCTTAGAAGGATCATACTAAAGTGAACAAAAAACCTAAATGTGGTATAAAATGGTATTAGTACCTGGACATAAATATCAAATGGAAGATTAGGAAAAGATTAGAAAGATGACTTTGTAAGGAAAAACACTTGTTGCCAAGTGTCACTCTGATCCCCCCCTACATTGGACAATGTGAGAAACAAACTTTGCAAGTTCACTTCTTACCTGGTCACACATGTGGTAGCAAACACAGACTATTCACACACACACACACACACACACACACACATCAATAAACATAATTAAAAACTGAAAATAAGAACAGGAGCTTATAGCTTGAATCAGATTCTGAGATGAAATGCAGTGAGGACAATGTACATTTCATTGTGTGTCTGAGAAAAAAAAAACCACACAATTATATCTACTAAAGTTCTTCGATATTTAGGGGAGCACATAACCTGAGACACAGCATGATATTCAAGAAGTTTTGGGGGTGAGAATAAGGAGAAACATGAAAACAAACAAGTATAGAGCCTCAAAGAGTGACAAGTCCGTCTATCTGTTTCTAAGAGTCTCATTCATTCAACCCACTTTATAATGCTTCAGCCACTCCATGAATGAAAACCACTGAGACAGAAACCTCTCCTAAGAGCCAAAGATGTCTTTCTAATCGTCACTCAGTCTACAACTGAATTTCCTACATTGGTTTCTAAACCTAGCCTCCATAACTCTCTCTTTCATTGGAAATATTGGATTGTATGATACTGCCTTGAACTCTCCAGTCTCCTATATTAAAAAGCTCGTACAATTTCATAGAACATATTTCAGAAACACACTACCCGGTTAACATCCTTGCTACCTCTGCTATGGTCTAGAACCTACATATCTTCATTGTCTAATCTCTGGCCCCCTATAGAGTCTATTAATTGCTGTAATTTAAACACCATCTATACCATTCACTGATTTCTGTGTTTAGGCCCAGTGACATGGAGCATCGTTAATACTGAGTTAAGTATTTTACATGCTGAATATTTCATAGTTATGTACTTCATATGTCTTTACGTGCAATTCTAAGACATAAGTATACTAGCAACTTGATAACGAGGAAAACAAACAAAAAAACCAAACATATTTCCAACTAGGAAACTATTCTTAAATATGATATGAGGAGATGCAGTGTAACTAAATACAAGGAGGCAATTAAGAGGGAACTGTGTGGATCATTGGAGATGGGATTAGGAGAGGGGGTGGGGGACACAGCAGGTGTCCTATTGCGGAACTGGAGATGAGATTGGGGGACTGGGTTTGGAGGAGCCAAGGGAGTGGTAAATAGTTGTGGTTAGGTTATCTGCTTCCCTAGCTGAAGTGAACCAAGTATATTTAATTCTTATTTTATATCATCTAGCATTATAATAATTCCCTCCCCCTGACTCATTACTTTATCACTGTCACCAACTCGAGCAACCACTTCCTGGTACTTTCAGTCCATTCCAGCCAGCAAATCCAAACCCATAGTCTCATCCCCAGCTCTGGAGCAAACCACCTGTTTCAGCACCTCACATGCTGCTCCCAGGGACTAAGAAGTTCCTGGTGCGACAGCTTGCTTTCTTCCTTCTTGTGAAATCCCTCAGCCACTCCACCATAGCCCATCCCTATTTCTATCGGTTCCCAATACCTACAACCACATTTTACCTGGAATGCCCAGTGGACACACCTAACAAGGTCCCAGAAGTACTTTCTACTGGCCAATACACAATAACCATACTCTCCTAAGAACCAGAGAGGGCAACAGAAACCAAGGGACAGAATACACCCACCAAAGACAAGAATGTATGTATGTTACACATAATGGTAGATATATTAGAATTTCACTTGCCTTCTCAATGGAGACTCTAAATGCCAGAGGGGTCTGGCCAGATGTTCTTCAAACTCTACATACCACTTATCAAAGTTAAATGAAGATTTCATAAGGAATTTAAACAAACCTATAACCTTTGCTGAAATAGAAGCAGTAATTAAAAGTCTACCAACTAAAGCAAAGCCCAGATGACTTTGCTTAGAATTCTATCAGACTTTCAAAAAAGAATGGATGTTAATACTCTTTAACCTATTCCACAAAAGAGAAACAGGAAGATCATTGCCCAAATTGTTTTAAGAAGCCACAGTTACCCTGATTATCACACTGCATAAAGATCCAACAAAAAAGAGAATTACAGATAAATTTTCCTTTATAAATATAGATGCAAAATGTTTTAATAAAACACTTACAAACCAAATAAAAGAAACATCAATGAAGATAATACACCATGATCAAGGAAGTTTCAGCTCAGATATGCAGGCATGGTTCAACACATAAATCGATAATTTAATCTATCATATAAACTGAAAGACACAAACATGTGAATACCTTATTAGATACAGAAAAGCACTTTGACAAAAATTCACCACACCTTCATGATAAAAGGGGTGGAGCTATTAGAGATTAAAAGGAGTTACACAAAAATAATAGGCAATTTACTGCAAGCATACAGTCAATATAAACAAAAATGGAGAGAGACTCAAAGCAATTCCACCAAAATCAGAAACAAGACATGGCTATCCCCTCTCTCCATACCTATTCAATACCAGCACCAGGATTAGTCTCCATGAGGTTGTTGGCCAAAGGGGTCCCATGGGCATTTAAAAACAACCCAAGCTGATTCCAAACTAAAGATTGCTCTTCCCAAACTGAAGGCAAGCTCCCACTGTTCATTATGATACCTCTATAACTCATTGAACATGGAAAAATACAGCTAGCACCTACATGAAGCCTTCACTCACATGTGCTGGTTATTTTTTGGTACAGCAGGTTCTCTGTGTGGTACCAAAGAAGAAAGAAAATACAAAGCCAGTCAAAAATGCTTTCATATGCAATGCTGTCCTGCCAGCATAAAATACTGTAGTAATGCTGGCACAAAGCTTGTGGAAATAACCAACCAATATCGATTTGACTAAGGCCAATACAAAGATGGAACTCATGTCCAACACTGTATTGGTGAACAAAAACCTGCAACTAGGTAGTATAAAGACCTATGTTCAAAAGCAGAAGCAATACAATGATTTTTGCTATACTCATTGACCAGTGTTTTGCTCAGAACTAATCTTTCCGCACCAGATGGGAAAAATACAGAAACCCACAGCTAGACAACATACAGAGAATTAGAGACTTTGGAATACTCAGCACAATAAAAAAGGATGTCTCCATCTAATTCCTGCCCTCGGGTTCAGGGAATCTCACAGAAGAGGAGGCAGAACAGGCTCAAGAGCCAGCGGTGATGGAGGACATCTAGAAAGAAAAGGCCCTCTAAATCCACATGACTAAGGCACATGTGAATTCAAAGAGACTGTGGCAGCATGCACAGAGCCTGCATGGGTCTTCACCAGGCCTTTTTCATATATAATATGGCTTCCAGTTTAATGTTTTTGTGGGATTCCTGAGTGTGTAAATGAGTGGAGCCAGTCTCTGAGATCCTGGGCTCTTTTTCTATTTTTGCTTTGTTCAATTCCAATATGTTAGTTTTTGTTTTATCTTATATCTTATTTTAAAAATAAATAATTGAAACAGTCAAAAGGAAAATACATTTCTGTGCTCTAAAATGTTAGTATAAAATTATTTGTCTCAGGGTACCTTTGGTGCTGTGTACAGCTGCTACCCCATTAGGAAACAGATAATCTGGGAATGGGTTAAATAAAATATTAAAAATTTGATAAAAATATTAAAGTTTTGCAACACATAATTTAAGCAGGATTTTACTAATTGTTCTTTGCCATATCAACACTCTTTTGGTATGTTTTGTGATTATTTTTTTTTCTGTAAAATATAGCAACCATTGTAGATTGCATGGCTTATTTTGAAAATGAGGTGAATTGTTCTCTGCAGGTCAATTATTATTTAAGGTAATATTGAATATTATAACTACAGAGGAGTACCAAGTCAGAACCTCTACCTAAGAATCATCAAACCCAAAGTCCTAGATCCCCAAATGACAATCAGTTTGTTTGTTTTTTTAACCTTTGGATTTGTGCATTTTGTTTTTCTCTATTTCTTTGCTCTAGTTTTCATTATGGTATTTCTCTTGCCCCACAGATCTATTAGCAGCTGTAAGTATGCTGTGCCTTCCAAGTAAAACAATTCCTTTGCTGATTCTCTCTTTTCATCAGGAATGTGTACAATCAGAAGGTGACGAAAACTCCATTTCTCTCATTTAGCTGAATTTAAGCCAGTGTTACTACATAACCCAGGAGACCTGGACTGTTCCTTTTCTCATGATTGTAGTAAGGTGTGTATGACTTCACTTTTTGTTGTTGTTGTTAATCACACAACTTGTGCAAAGCCTCTTTCACAGGTATCTACAGATACATCTTAAGTTATCAATGAAATGTGTGTGAGCCCAAACACAAAAATAAAGTTGGATTCTCGGGTAACAACGAAATGATAAAATATACAAGAGCTGGCACTTTTCTAAAAACTCAGAATTACCCTATCAAAAGTTGTTTGATTATAAAGATATGTTCTACCCACCAATTACCAATGATATCTCCAGAGTAAGAGTTCTTAAGGCAATCGAGACTTCAAGACTACTCATTTTTACCTCTTACAGATTTCAAATGCAAATCTCATCTCTTAAATATGAAAATACAGTTCAATCAATTTTAAATACTCTATCTTGATGAAGGGTGATATCTACATACATCTTTGGGACTAAGAATCGGTATTAGAATTAGAATCGGAACTTAGAAATGACAATGTTTTAGGAAAGTAGCAATAATAGATTTTCCTCTAAGGGTCCATGACCTTACCAGCCATGAGTAGTTGGCTGGGCTTATGGTACAAGGCACCGATTCACTCCTATTCAGTGATAATTAGACAGCTGTGGGTTACCCCAAAATAAAAGTGCTACTATTATACTGTTGGGACTATCTTGGTGTGTGGTCACTGTTGTGGTTTGTGGGTTTTACAGTTCTGTGTGGCTATTGGTTGCTTTTCTCCCTCAGGAACTTGCTTTTTACTTGCAGGTACTATGAGAGCTAGTTTCCAAGGGGAAAGTTTTTAGTAAGTTCTTGGTCAATTTCTCCACATTCTGTGCCCTAAACGTGATAGCTTCAATAGTAGGGTCTTATCTTCAAGTCCTGTTAGGCAACCAAATTCAAGTACAATAACCCCTCACCTGCCATCAAAGAAATTTCTTTGTATAGCAGTGAGAGATTATGAAAATCCACAAACTGCTTCAAATCCGGAGAACAACTGACTGTGGGGTGCCCAACCACAAGGGATACTTCTCTAAGGTCGCCATTATACTGAGGGCTTAGTGGAAGCAGAGAAAGAAGAGGCTGAATGAGAGATGTGAGTACTACAAGACCATGGTGCCTGCTGCTCCACAACTCCTTCTGGACATGACAAGAAGGATGCACCCATGAAATCCCAGGAGTATAATTTCCCAAACAAGAGCAGAATAATGAAAATTCAAGTTGTCCTTGTGGATGTGGCAAATCTCTGAAGGCTCTGCTATTGGATGAGGTGTGAACAATCAGTGGCTAGGAAGAGGAAAAAAATCTGTCTTTCCCAGGGTTAATTCTCCAATACATTATATAATCCAAAGTGGTCAGCCCTAAGCACTTATACATATGTCCAACATTAACTGGAGTCAGCAAGCTATATAGCTTGTATATATCTATATATATATAGATATATATATATAGAGAGAGATACATACATACATGCATGCGTACAGATCAATAAATTGTAACATTAATAATTAAAGCATAAGCTGCCATGAATTTGAGGAGAAGTTCAAAGGGAACACAGGAGAGTTAGAGGGCAGAGAGAGAGAGTTGGAAATATAAGACTCACGTCTGAAGTTCACAAAAATAAAAAAATTAAACTAAAAATGACTCTAGATTAAACCTAAGGAAAAAACTCTGTAAAGAATGATAAAGACTATAAAGGAAACTGCCCAAATGATTTTGGTTAATTGCGATATAATTACAAGTACATATTAATAAGATAGAAGATTTACTTTGGTCATTCGTGTAACTATTACATATTTAAATAATCTATGTTGATCTTGTTTAGAAAGGCTTAGCATCAAACACATTTTCGTGTATGTACATGAACTATCTTGACCTATTTTCCCTGCTAACATATAGTCATGCTTCATTACCTACCTAAGTATTCAAACACATGAATTATTTCTTGTTTAACAAATCATTACTGCTTACTAAGCAGAGATATGGTTGACATCCGTGTGTTAGAGGCAAGTTAATGAAATGGCCTCACAGATTACACAGAAGTAGACTAGCTTCTTCAGTCGTGGTATGAACAGGAGATGAGATCCAAGGAAGCACGTTTAACAAAGCGCAGAGGAATTCATAAAAACCTTATGGAAAACGACAACCTTTGAGACAAGTTTTTCAGAAAACATCTTTCCAATGTGCAAAGGCAAAAAGAAGACAAGGAAGCACAAGACACGCAATTTTCTGGTAAAGAGAGCTGTGCATTGCATGTGATCTAAGTGACAAGGCCATTTGAGGACAGCATAAGAAAACGGACTTCATCCCCTAAGAAGGGATATGTGAATTAATTTAGCCACAGAAATGAGAGGTTACTCTTTTCATACTGACAGGGATGTGAGTGGTTCTGGTTGTTCTTGTGTATTAGCAGAAAGCCACTCCCACACAGGCTTGACACATAGTCAGAAATGAAAGACACAAATCATTTCTCTGTAGGAGAAATGAGGAAAGCCCATCTCCTGAGGTTAATTTCTTTTGATATGGGAAGTCTGTGGCAAATTTTATTGTGTTTTTTACAATAGCACACAGCTTTAATTTTCAATAAACTATTACAAGGAACTCTGATAAATAAAATATAGAAATGCAGAAGAAAGAACAATTACTGGATGAAAGTTGCTAAGTCTAAGAAATGGGGATATTCATATTGGACACAAGTATTTTAGAATGAATAACCTATTTTGTGCCTAGCCCATCTAGAAGTTTTAAAGAGTACATAGATGCTTATATTTACAAACACACAGTTGGAAGGGACGTAATAAAATTATGCTAAAACATGTTTGTTTGTGTGTATATGTAAACACAAAATTAGAAAAATTAAGTGCATTTTCATGTGTGTATCTAAAGAAAGTATATATAGCATATATATATATATATATATCTTTTATTAAGACATATTTTCCACTTGTGCACATTTGAATATCATAAAGTATTTTGCAATGGTGTATGTAAATATAATAATACCACTATGGTTACATTTGTTTTTAATTTTGGATCTTCTGGGGGCAATACAAGAAACTACACTCCAAGACTTCAGTTTTGACCTAATAAATATAATTTACAAACTGTGTGTTGGCATCCTACAAGTTCCAAAACCTCTGAACAGAAAAATGTAGATAGTTGTATATTCATAGTAACACAAGTGAGAATTCACACATAAAAAAATAATTTAAATTGTGTTAGCTATTTTGCACAAAATGTGTTTGCATGTATATGCATTGAAGCATGAATACATTTTACTAAATTAAAATGCAATGAAAATGAAATCTTGATCCTAGAATGTAGTTACACTTCTCATTGGTCACTCTTTTACCCTTGAAATTATTTAATAAAAATATTTTAAATGGTACTCAAAGTTTGATAACACAAACTTCCAAAAATAATCAGAATGGTTTAGATTCTTAATGAAGAGATGAGACTAAACTTCTATGTTATTCTTGCTGGAGTGTACAAATGTCCCTGCATGTGCTAATTTGTAGTGTCATAATTTTAAGTACGTCATCTTTGAAATCCTAATTCCTTGCACAAGGTTCCTCTCTGAATCATAAGGCACACTTCAATAATAGTTAAATTTGAAGAGTTTAACTAATCTTTTCACATGATACTTTTTTACATATGGTGGGGTTTTTTTACAGAATTTTATTTGATTTTAATTTTTACACTCCCCAAACCAAAGTAAAGATAATGTTTTAGAGGTTGTCACACAAGTAAAAATAAAGATTCAATTCTTCCCTTTGAAACGAAAAATAAAGTTTCACTATGAAACCTTTAGCTCATGCTTTAAGAATTATTTTATCTACCACAAAAGTCCTAAATCACAGCCAAAAGAGAAGCATCCAAAGTTAACACATTTCTTGTTACTGCAAACTTCTAGACCAGATAACATTTTACGTGACAGGAAAATGTCGGAAAAGTGAATTTATATTTGGCATCGTTTATGCTTTATCTGAATATGAAGGCTGATACCTGACTATGCTAACACATCAACAAAACATTTCCTCTGCATTTTCAGAGAAAATCACCTGCTGAGGAAGGTGTCAGTGAGATCTCTACTCAAGGAATTGTAAGGAGCCTGTGTCACGACTGAGCATGTAAGACTCATTGACCCTTCAACTTTGAGACATTGAGGTAGAATTCTGAATGTCAGAAGCCGTCTCCACAGTCAGCTTCAAGTTATTATAAAGAGAGTGTATAGCTCTGTGCACAGAGAAGAGGGGGTAATGCTTCTGTACACAGCCTCAGGGCAGTGGCATTTTGAACACCCACCACAGTGAACAGATCACTAATGCGAAAAGAATCTTCTCGGGAACAACACAGACACACGCTATCAGCAGACATCAGAGAAAAACAGGAGAGGTGAGAAGATTCAAAAAAAGAGGTATAAAGGGAACAGGAGGGAGCAATTGTATCTACTGATTACAATTTGCAAGAGCAGGAAACTTCTAGAAATTCAGTGTTCATTTATACAGAGGTCCCCTCTAACACCCCAATTAGCCTTACTAGATTTTCCCTCGATGTCTTTGTATTGATTCCAGAACAATAATTAAATAGAAGTCTTTTATAGTTTCATAATATAAACCACGCTATGAGAAGAGGCTCATTGTCTCTGTGACTTTAACACAGAATTATAAAGTCAACCTTCATACTAAAAGATACACTTTTGAGGCTTAAAATGAAGAAAAATCTTACTTGGCTTAGAGTTAAGCCTTTTCTACACTGAGAACTGATTCATTCCTGGGCAACTGAGGCATATTTGGCAGGCAACACCTTTGTAATTCCTATAAATCATTTTGACTCTTTGATAACATAGATAAATCTATCCTAATTAGTTTCTACATCGCCCCAAATTGAAAAGCAGAGAAAACATAGCACTTAAGCCTCCCGTAAGAGTGATTGCTTTTGTATCACCCGTAACAAAATTAGATAAACAGCATTATCGAAGGCCATGTTTATAAAAGAGAGCATTCTTTTCTTAGCCGAGGACTTAGTTTTTATAGTTCCATTAATGTCTTTAAATTTTACTCTGTGATAAACAAGGAACAGAACTGCCCCGCATTCTTCCATAAAAGCATTGCAGCTATAAAAATACAGGCACAACCCATCTCTCCAACTTTCTGTGACAGTATTTAAAAATCCCCAGGAAATGCAACATTCACTATTAGTTAGCTTGAATTCACAAAGCTGCCCCCCCTTCCACATTTCAAAACAGATTAAGGTGCATGCAGGTTATCCACTCAGTAGACCCACTTCATAACTTCCACACGTTCCACTCTGTTTTTCAGTATTTCTCTTTATTTAAAGTTTGACTATATATTAACTTCCTAAGTAGTGAAACCATTTAAAGTACACTTACTTGGAAAGTGTAAAACCGGGTCCCATTAGGAAGGTGCACTTTAGGAGAGCCAGAAACAGTGTTCATATCCGAGAAAATCATTTCTGATCACGGAGACCATATAATCCACACGGAGTTACAGAAGCCGAGGCGAGAGCTTAGTGTGCAGATAAATCCGTGCATGCATTGAGGGAGACTACCCGGTAAAAAGCAATCTGCCCCATCCTTCTTGGATACACAGGAATAGCTTTCGAAAGCCTTCTTCCACGTTTGAAATCTAAGCCGAAAGGGTGTCAGCTACCGACCTTTCGTGCAGCTAAGTTCTTTAGAACGTAGAGTGTTTCAAAGAAAAAAATTAAAAACACAGAGGGAAAGAAGCAAGAACCAGCGATAAACGGAGCTTGTGCAGAATCTGGCAGTGCCGTGGACTTGCCCATCTGTTCCCGGTGATAATCACCTCCCTCCACCACAGTCTAGCAGAGTGATTATGCTAAATATCCTGGTTAACCAATAACACACAGTTTCATTTCAGGGAAGCATGCACAGTGCTATTCAGAGGACCTCTTTTGACGAACGCGGAGCTTGACTCACTCGGTGCTGAAAGCTGCGTTTAGTAACTGAAGACTGGGTTTGTAGCACTCTTGCCTTTTTATAATCCTGTCTCTCTGGTACTCCCAGTCTTTTCAGCGGTGTCGGGGATTTTTGTTGTTGTTGTTGTTGTTGTTGTCTTTTCAGAGCCTTTATACAGTGAGAATTCTTTCATATAGATCAAAGTATGATACAACCAGCTACGAGGCTGGGAAGCAACAGATAAAATCCTTTAAATTTCTGTAATGCTAGGAATATTTACCAAGAAAACTCAAATGCTTTCTCCTTCCTGAACTATAAAAAAGTCATAGATGTAATATGTTTATTATCCAGTCATTTATACCTTACCTATGCCATATAATATTGATAACACCTAAAATGTCCCACATTTTTAAATTAAGCTTATTTCTTAGATGAAGCAGTTAGCAAAGGTATTTGTCTAAATGGATTTCTTAATGAAAGATTCAAAAGTGTGCCTGACATTGTTGAACATGTTTATTTTTCTACATCTGTAACCAATTATTCAGCCTGTATAAAAGATCAGATCTGGATGACTTGACAATTTCTTGAGGTAAAAATAAATGTTCCATTTACACTTGGTTCAAAGGTGGAGATGTCAGGGATAAAACGGAATGAGCCAAGAGTCTGTCTGAGCAAAAATATCTAAGTTCAAACGGTTATATATCACCGAGGACTAGGAACCACCCACACTGAAGAGACAGGGGATAAAAGACAGGATCATAAACTACTACCACCAGGCACACACATAATAGAAGTACTGGATTGGGAGGTTGAGACAAGAGGGTGACCATGAGTGCCAGGTTATCCTAGCTTATAAATCAAGACCCTTACTATAAAAAATTAAAATAAAACCAAGGAAGGCATAGTTAAATTATTATTTGCTTACACTCTCAGCACTGGGGGAGGCAATTTTGGTAAGCTGAGTTGTTTTGTTTTTTTTTTTTTTCTCTAGGATGAATGAGTATTCATGTTATGTTGAAAGGAATTCATCAGAGGTTTGCCAGAACTAAGAAGATAGCTCATTGGTTAAGGCAAATGTTGGGAAGCCCGGTAACAAGCTGATAATTTCAAAGGCAAATGGGAGGAAGGATCTCCAGAGCAAGTAAGTCAGAAGACTAGCAATGTTAGGGTGCTCAAGGTTGTTTTGGGAACTCTTGCCTCAATGTCAATGATTGCCAATATCAACCTCAGGCCTCCATATGCAGGGACAGGTACACATGCATGTGTACACACACACATACACTGTACACATACAAACGTTTGCACATACATACCATGTGTGAAAATGCGGGAAGAAAGATTTACCTAGTGTACACTACTTTTAGTAATTTGTTTATATTTATATAGAGTCTTCTATTTCTTTTCTCCTTCACAATGTTATCCCTCTCTTTTCTGTTTATAGTATATTAGCTTAAGTAAAATTTTAAATATTTTATCTCATATCAATAATTTGTTAACTGTATCTGAATTATTGCAGGTAACAATTTTCAATAATTATTTAAGTATTCATCGTATCCTGTTACTTTGGGTTGTTGTTCAGTTAATAGCTCCCCTCTTCTTTTTAATTCCTGTTGGGAGTCTCTCAAATGGGTTTAAGTTTTAAATGTGATTGTATAGACTTAATGTTGGGATGATCAGGCCACATGTAAAGATGTGGATTCTTTATTCTCTGAGACTCCATGTATACAAGGTACTTCCCAAACATTCAATTTATGCTTGTCATGCCCCCCTCCACACACATACACAAAATGTGAACTGAACGCATGTCTCAAACACAAACCTGAAATTTGGAAATTTCAGTTTCATGAGAAAAAAAAAAGTAAACCAACTAGAGCATTACACAATATGCCTTTAAATTACACCATTACATGACACCAGCATTACACAGTATGTCTTTACATCACACAAAATACATAGTCTCATGTAATTCACATAGTATTATCTCAATTCACATAGTATATACAATTCACATGATATCCTCTCGTATGTATGCTAAATTTGAAGCAGCAGGAAGCTGTTTTACTACAGCTATGAATTTCTGAAGACTCAGCCAATAAAAAGCCTTTCTTCATATTTGTTTTGTAGGGAGGGAATAAAATAGGTTATGTTTTTCTTTTCAAAGAGGCAGAAGGAAGAACCAATGATGATGCACATACTTTGTACATTTTGGTGCTTTGTTCTAAATGTAATAGGAGTCAACATATCCAATCCTTCCTCGATGTCCTTTTCTAGACAGATAGTAATGTTGCTTTTAATTGAAAATAAATGCATCCCGACGACAGTTTCCCTTCCCCTAACTCCTCTCAGCTCCCCTCAATATCCCTTCTCCACCAGTTCCTCCCCTCCCCATTTCTTCTTTGGAAAAGAGTAGGCCTTCATGAGACAACAACTAAACACATCAAAAAAAGATACAACAGGACAAGGCAAAAACCCCAATATAGAGGCTGAAAAAAGTCAGACACACACACTCCGGCTGTAAGGAGTACCACAAAAACACTAAGCTAACAACCATAACATAGGCAGATGACCTGGTATAGATAGTCCTATGCAGGCTTCTTAATTATCATATAAGTCTCCATGAGCCCATATGATCCCTGCTTAATTAATTAAGTGGCTGATATTCTCCTGGTGTCCTCCATTCTTTCTAACTCCTACAATCTTCTCTTCTGCGAGGTTCCCTGATTTCCAAGGTGAGGGACACAACAGAGACCTTAATTCAAAGTCCCTCTCTTCATAATGTTATTAAAATTACCTTGTTGTTCTGAAATTGATTTGGAAATAAATCATTTTGTTCTCTGCCTGATAGAAACTGGGTGTTCTGGTCTAGATATTGTCAAGCATGTGTTACTTGCTACATTCGCAGACATTGTCAAGGCCAAGGTTTCGCCTGCCATCATTGTGTAAGTCAGGAGCATTGTAGAAATTAGATCATTGGTCAGGAATAGTCTTGCTCACTGAGAAATGCATCTACTTTGCTTGTACACAGCAGAAAGCAAACAATGAGTAGGAAATTTAATCCACCATGTTTATACAGTTTCCTCACAGAGATCATCTTTCAGTCAGACCTAATGAGCCGTGATAGTCCTGGACAGAAGAGTCCTGAGAATTCTCAGCTCTGCTCTGGGATCTGGGTCAGACACTCTGTCTAATGATGTGGTTTTCAAACTAGTCAGTTTACTCTCTTCTATCAATAATGTTTTAAAAAACAAGGTACGACTTGTTCTATCATGTGAAATAATGTGTGCTGAGGTTTAAGTTAACAATGGATGTATTCATTTTTAGAGGTTCATCTGTTACGATAATCTAAAATTAAATTCAGCAGATGAAATAAAAACATCACTTCAATTTAATTGGCATAATCTACTTTTTAGAAAGCAAACAAAGACAAAAGCTTTTAAGACTTGAAGTCTCTCCATTTTTTTACTCTATTCCCCTTCAATTCCCTACACATTCATGGTGTGTTCACCAGAGATTCATGAGTGGAGTTCACTTCTCAAGCACAAACCTGTAGCTTCAAGGACAACTGGTTTTAAAAAATACATTATGGTACTGCTAAAGAATTCAAGAACACAATCTTATGAGCGTTGGTTTTCAATAATTCATGAAGAAAATGGTTAAATTCTGATATTTTTAGTTATAAAATAGTTCTGTTATATGGAAGAGTATAGACTTGTTAATGAAAATAATATAATTAGTGTCTTTGATCAATGATCATATAGGTAATTTATAACTGAGCTAAAAATTAACTTTGAATTATTATACTAAAAACCACATATTGAAAAGGGTACCACTGATAAGCTTGACTGGAACTTTCTCTTATATTTTTTTGAAAGTAATTTTATTAAATTATAAAAGTTTCCATTTCTGCCCCTCCTCCCACCACCCTCCCACTTCCCCCACTCCCTCTCCTCCTCCCTCTCATCCCTAAGAACAGTCAGGGTTTCCTGCCCTGTGGGAAGTTCAAGTTCCTCCCCCCTCCCTCCAGGTCCAGGAAGATGAGCATCCAGACAGACTGGATCAACAAAATCCAGTATATGCGGAGGAAACAAGGATGAAGAAAATGAAAAAGGAAATAAGGACTGCGAGGGATGCGATCACCCACTGATACAAGGGGACGGATCTAATGAGAGTTTACCAAGGCCAGTTGGACTGGGACTGAATGAGGACGCAATCAACCAGATTCTCTGAATGTGGCTGGCCCGGAGTCTTTCTGAAAAGCCATTGACAATGACACTGGGACTTGTTTCCTACACAAGATTATGTTTGTGCCATTGATAAGCTTGACTTTTGACCTTCCTACTTATGGTAAATACAAGATTATGTCTATGTTTGAAGACCTTTTCAATCACTTAGAAAGAGAACACACTTGTAAATATGTTCTTGAAGAAAACATGAGAGAAACTTCATATAAGATGGATGGTTGGAACTGACTTCCTAAGGGCAAATTATGTGAAAACATGAGAAGGAGTGAATTACTCTCACTGAGATCTTTAGTTCGCTGTTTGGTAGTGACTCATAGCCTTAATGCAGAACATGGGAGGCAAAGGTAGATAGATATCTGAGTTCGAGGCCAATCTGATTTACAAAGCAAGTGTTAGCACAGCCAGGAATACACAAAGAAACCCTGTCATGAACCCCCTCCCCCAAATTTAGACCTCCATACTATATTAATATTAAAAGTGTATCTTTCCCAAGGAAAAAGTTATGATTCTAGCCTAACAGAAGACTATGAAATATTATATCTTCTTCACCCTCTATTTCTTTTCTCCTGGAATCATACATTCACTTGTACATAAATTAATGGCTAATAACCAAGTGTATCCAGTGACTGATATTGTTCCCTGACTCCGAAAAATTGCTTCAAAATATTCAGTATGATCCTTAAAGAACTTTGTATTTCACAGGTCCAATAGCAACTAATAATAGACAGTTAACCAACTAAAGATTACAGTGCAGTGTGGCAAGTATTAATCACTGATATTACCTAAGGGATTCTAAGTGATTTGGCCCAAACAGTACCTTTGAAGGAGGTTGCATCAGAGTGACCCCAGCAAAAGCAGAAAGATGGCAGCTTCCCAAAAGATCAACAATCAAAGAGACATTGAGACATGATGTAACTAAGAAATATAGCTTGTAGTATTTCAAGGTGTATTTTTGTGCACAAATTCCCAAGTGAGATTGAGAAAAACTTTAATCGGATCAATACTTTATTTCTCGTCAACCAAGTAGAATTAGACAATCCTTATTTGATAAGAGATATGAATTAAGTGTTTTATGTTCATAGATTCATGAGTATATTTGGACATCATTACTCAGCTTGAGAAATAAATTTCCAAGGTTATTTGAGAATACTAAAAATTTAATGTCTGATTGCTTTCAATTTATCATACGATGATTAGGGAATTAACTTGAACACAATAAAACATATATCACAGATTCTGAGAAGATATCTCAA
The DNA here is from genome assembly GCF_982192425.1 of Myodes glareolus. NCBI lineage: Eukaryota > Metazoa > Chordata > Mammalia > Rodentia > Cricetidae > Myodes > Myodes glareolus. Next base: position 24,822,909 of record NC_142051.1, read on the forward strand.
TGGGTAAGAGCTCTTATTCTGCAAACACCAGAGACCTGTTCATATGCATGAATATATGCATATACCTGCACGTTCATGTGCATGTACCATTCATACATATAGTAAACGGGTAACAGAGACACACGGAAAGAACATACTATATGTAAAATCACTGGTAAGGTGTTTATAGTAACAATGCTTTTGAGCCAGCACCTATACAAGAGTAAAATAAAGGATCCATTACAATTGCTATAGATAGACAATTGCAAAACACATTCTGAAAATATACAAGGAGAAGAAAAAGAGAAACTTGAGGTTTTGCATAAATCAAATGGGAAAAAAAGGAAATATTTAAAACTTGATAGGTAAAACCTTGAATTCCAACACTGTTTTTAATTGACTCCCAGAAGTCATCTACCACGTCATTCTGCTTCTGAGAACAGTCCATGACCTTCTAAAACACATGTTACAGGCTTTCACTTAGAGTGATCCTAAAATGCTTCACAATTTATCGGTGTATAGCCTTTGATAACAAGTTTCAGCTTGAAGGTGTTCAAGATAATTTTGTCATAAGTCAATGCTTCTCTATCTATGGGCTGTATCTCCTTTGAGGGATAAAAGACCCTTTCACAGGGGCCACCTAAAACCATTGGAAAACACAGAAAGAAATAGTAGAAAAATGACATTTATGAAGTAGTGACAAGATTAATTTTATGGATGGAGGTCATCACAGTGTAAGGAACTGTATTAAAAGAGTGCAGTTTTAGGAAGGTTGAGTACCACTGATCTAAGTAGTAGCAACTGGAGAGATAGATGAGCAGTTCAAAGTATGTGATGCTCAATGATGAGGTCCAGAATTCAGCTCCCAATATCCACACTGGGTAGTTTACTAACCTTTAGCTCCAGCTCCAATGCCCAGCCTCTTTTGGCCTCTGCATGTACCACATATGTGGGTATACACAAACATATATAAAATTAAATAAACATTTTAAAAAGTGGTTGTCAGACATATTTTGCTTCATGTAAGTAATTTGCTTTTATTTCATTCATTTATGCACATGGATAAGAAGCTCAGAAGTTTGCTATGGTGATGAGGGGTTTTTAAATTTAAACAACATATTATACAGGCTGCTCATTTTCTGTTAGTTTATGATAAACTCTGAGTTGAAAAGAGGACATAGTAAAAGAAGAATGTGAAGCAAGAAAACCAGAGAGAGAAGGGGGAGGAAAGATAAGGTAGGCATATCGCTATAATTTACACTATATCACTATAGGATAACAAATAATTTTGTCAGCAAGCATTCAGTTTTAAGTCGTACCAGATGGAGTGAATGTTGGGGTCCAGAAGAACGCTGCTTATGAGCTATTCTATGTGGACTATGATATCTCAGCAAGTTATTGCTAGCTAGAAATTCAGTCTCCTTTGCCTCTGAGATAGTTATTCATTTCCAGGTCTAACAGTATATATTCTTTTGCTCAAATTGCAATTGTAAAATAAACAAAAAAAGATGACCTTATGACAAAATTAACTGTCCTGATTATTCCTCTTTTGATTATCTACTAGCCAAAAATCACATTGCCTGCATCTTGTATGAAGGACTCATTCATTAACTAATTTCTCTACCAAACAATTATTGAGATGCTATGAAATTCATAACAGTTATAGTTAAAATAGAAGTGAATGGAGAATAAGGATATAAACTCTTCATTATATAAATATGAAAATTAGAGACGTCACCAGCATACATGTTCATGGATTACAGGGACCAAAGAGATAAACATCTCTGTTACATAGACACCTCCTACCAATTTCACTGTGTGTTCTTTATAATCCATTGTAATCATCAAGATTTGTAATCAAGGAAAAAATATAGTATACTGAAATAAAATAAACAACTTGATATTCCTAGTGAGACAAATGTATCAGCTCACATTTTAATGTCTTTAAAATAACCACTTGGGTGCCTAAGTGTGTGTGTGTGTGTGTGTGTGTGTGTGTGTGTATACACATATATATGTGTGTGTGTGTGTGTGTGTGTATGTGTGCGCACGCGAATGCGCATGCTTGTCTATATTGTCTACACAGGTATACACACAGATACAAATATGTCTTCAGGACAAAATTAGAAAGATCTTAAATGGTATCTTCCTTTTTCTCATATTTTATTCCTTATATTTTCCTTAATTTTTTTATTTATTGAACCATGTCTTCTTCAGTTATTTGATGTATCTACATGCTTAAAGGTCATGAATACCTTTATACCTTTACACAATTATATAAAAAATTGCATAATAATATTGAATATTAAGAATTTTGTTTGACTCATGGCCTGTAGTACAATGGAGTACTACGCATCTTGAAATTTGCAGGCAAATGGATGGATCTAGAAAAAAGAGCATATTTAGTGAGGTGACCCAGACCCAAAAAGACAAATATAATATCTATTCACTCATAAGTGACTTTTAGACATAAAGTAAAGAAATACCAACCCACAAACCACAACCCCAGAGAATCTAGACAACAAAAAGGACCCCAAGAGAGACATACATGGATCTACATAGAAAAGTGAAAAGACAAGATCTCCTGAGTAAATTGGGAACATGGGGGTCATGGGAGAGGGGAGAAGGGGAGAAAGGAGGAAAGGAGGGTAGCAAACAAAAATGTATTGCTCAATAAAAACAATAAAATTATTTGGAAATAAAAACTTTTGGGGTACTATTTCTTTGGTCTGCTTCTATTTTACAGAAATTATTTATTTTCATGTAGTATATTCTCATTATGGTTTTCCTTCTCATCTCTTCCCGGACCTTCCCACCCATCCAACTCCAAGCCTTTTCTCTCTCTCTTTTTAGAACATATAAAAAAATTTGTCCATAACAAAATAAAGCAATCAGACAAACAGAAAAGGGCAGTTGAAACATACACATGTGCACATACTCATGTGCACACACACATGCACGTACATACACACATACACACACATACACCAAAACATAATAGGTAAGTAAAAATATAAGTAGGGTTAAAAAATGAGCAAACATAGCATTATAAGACAGAACATTTCTAAAAATGTTATGAAGTATTATTTTTGACTACGTGAAGATGTGCTACATTTATTATGCTGCATTTATTAAACAATGTAAAGATATGTTGCTTTGTCCACCAGAGACACCTGATTGGTCTCAAAGAAAATTGAATGGCCAGTAGCTAGGCAGAGGAGGGATAAGGGAACTGGCAAGCAGACAGACTATACATGACATACAGAATGAAATAAAGGTAAAAAGCCTTGAGACAAAACATAGATGAAGAGAAATGGGTTAAATAAGTTATAAACGGTAGCAAAAAACAAAGCTAAGTGAAGGTTAAGCATTCATAACTAATATTAAGTCTTCATATCATTATTTTGGAACTGGTTGGTGGCCCAAAAGAAAGCTTATTATGCAAAAATGTCATTGAATTCCTTTTGTGTAGGTGATCTATTCCTGGTCATAAGGCTTGCATTCAGTGTTCTTTGTGTATCTTATAACCAATTTGAAAACAAAAGAGGGCTGGAGAGATGGCTCAGCGGTTAAGGACATCACCTGCTCTTCCAAAGGACCTGAGTTCAATTCCCGGCAACCACATGGTGGCTCACAACCATCTGTAATGAGGTCTGGTGCCCTCTTCTGACCTACAAGCATACACGCAGACAGAATATAGTATACATAATATATAAATAAATACTAAGAAAAAGATAACAAAAGAAATCATTTTTTGCTTAGCAAAAGTTGCTAATTGGAGACAGCTGCAAGGTTAGATATGGGGACTTGTGTCTACTCCCTCTTCATGTTGGGGTCCCATCAAGCTCAGATTCTGCAAGATCCCCCTCTCTCTGTGAGGTCTTATGTGCTTCACTCCTGCTGTGTCTGGAAGGTACTGTTTCCTTGGTGTCTTTCATCCCTATTGGCTCTCATAGTCTTTCCACCTCCCCTTCCTTCTGGTCCCCTGAACTCTGAGGGGAAGAGTTTGAGGAAGACATCGCATTTGGCACTGGGTGTCCCAGTTTCTCTTACTCACTGGTCCTTAGTTTGACAAATGGCAGTTGACGAAAAATGCTATAATTCTATTACTTAAAATGTTATTATATTTTAAATGAACTCATTTTGTAGGTACTTCATAAGCTAACCTTTACATATCTTTCATTTAAATTCTAGGATTAAAGACTTTGAGTGTCTTATAGTAAAACCTTAATAGTCTTGAATTATGGCTTTACATATAGAGAAGTATGATAAAGCCTGCTCAATGGCATATGAATCAAACTTAAAATACTGTACATTAAACTTAGATATATACCATATGCTTTTCTATGGTATAGCTATAGTATAGCTTATTTATTTATTCATATATTTTGAGTGGAATCAGTTATTCACATGATAGGCAGGCATTGTACCTTACTGACATGGGTATATCCATACCGTGAGTTGCTTTTGAAATGTTTTCAGGTTGGCTTTGAACTCAATGCTGTAGCCCAAGCAAACCTTATATCTTTATATTTGAAATCCTCCTGCCTCAACTTCCCAGTTGTTAGATTCTGGATTTATACAATGAGGATGCCTTTTATGTTAAATTTCTGATATTTTAAAAATAATTGGGCATTTTTGACCAAAAAAATAAATCTCACTTCTTCACTGGGTAAATTAGTGCTTCCACATCATTCACTGAATATGTGTACCATATTGTTCACAGAAATTACTATATTGAGTACAATACCCAGTCTATCACTTAATGTGGAGCTTTTTATAACTATAAATATTTTTTCTATTAGCTAAAATTAGCTAAAATTTGAAACATAATAAGTACCTCAGTGTTGAAAAGTTATGAATTCCATGGAATTCTGAGTGTCACTAAGAAAGAGAAACATTCTATGTATGACCTAGAGCTAGTCAAATACAATAAGCATTTGGGAATGTTTGAAAGTCTTCCTTTGTCTATTTTCTTACTCTTTTTGTTGATTATATTTAAAATGAATTCCCTTATTTGACTCATTTAATATTCCTCCTGATCAAAACATATTTACCTTGAGATTCTTATAGCCATTAGATATTAGACCTGACATTTAAAAATTGAGTAAATATATTCTTTAGTACAAAATAGGCAAGATTTGGTGAATTAATGAAGACAAGAATAATTAGATATAGAGTAACTATCAGTTCTTATTATAATGAATGAATTCATTAGTGCAAAATTTCTTTAAAGTATTTAATAGTTTGTGCTATGTATAGACAACCGTTTGCCGATCTACATGTATCAGCTTCTCTACTTGTACATTTATACAAGTTCATTTCTCTGTACAACCACAAAGCATTGGGGAAAATGTCTCACTGAATAGGAGAAATGAATGTCCTGTCAAGAGTAGAGATTCTTGGCTTCTATATGTGAAACACTTGATTTGTATCATCTCATAAGAAAGAGATATAAGTGATGAAAGAAAGAAAAGAAAACAGTCACCAGATCCATAGAAAGGGCTTTGTATCACATTGTGATTAATATGAAATAATAAATCTTTGTTTATTAAAACAGCCATTGAAGTAGTTGAACATTATGATCAGTATCTCATTCACAAGAAAGATCAGAATATTATGGATGCAAGAAAAAAATCTTAGCACCACTGTGAACTAAACTAATGCCACCCTCATGCCAGTTTCTTTATTACTCTTCAGGATCTCAATGGCCACAGTTGCCATGGTAGCAAGCACATTATTTCCTGTTTAATTTTATTATTCCCAAGAGTTTTGTGCAGAAGATTAAGCCAGTAACTACCATGTTCTATTGCATTATTGAAGAATAATGACAATAAATCAATAGCTGCACTTATCAAAGGACATTGTATGCCATTGGGTTGACCTCAAAGGAATCCTCATGGAGAAATGTTTCTTCCTTTATAGTGTATATGAAAAGTTGTTTGATTGTAATCATGAAACTTGTTTATTATCACATAGATAAAATGTTTTAAAGCTTCATCTATTAAAACCCAGTGTATTTGATTTTGAAGTATCCTGTACATTAAAATAACTTCTTGGCAGTCCTGAGGAAAAAAATTGATTTGGTTTGTAACATGGGAAAAATTAGTAAGTTCCTGATTAATGAATGCATATCACATATAAAATAATTACTAAATGTCATTGTATCTGATTAAGTACTTACTTTTATTTTATGGAATTATTCAAATTTTCCTAACTCATTAGATGTGGATTTCTATGAAAGAAAAAGAAGAATCAGAGACTTTCGTCCTTAATAGATTCACATTTTCAGACTATGATGTGGAAGGATAAAATAAAACTGCGTTCACAGGAGACAAGGATTGCTTTAGGAGAACAGGGGTCAAGTCTGAGTGCTCTGCTTTCTGAATGTTGTATTAGAGATTACTAATTGTCAGTCAGTAGCAATGCCACAGGGAGAGATGAAAATACAAGTCTGAAACCGTGATTGAAAACAAAAGACTGAAATGTGATCAGTGTGGAAGTGGATACTCATAGAAAAGACATTCTGAAAGAGAAGAAATGAAGGGTAAAGCAGCAATGAATGGTATGAAAGAAGACAAGGAGATGGATATGTACTCAAAGCCCTGTCACTTCAGAAAATAGTAGTCCAGAGTATCAAATGCTCCTGAAGGGCAGAGTATATGGGGACTGAGGATTAGCAATTGACTACTGAAATGGACAAGTTACTCTGATTTACACTAATATAATAATAAATAGGGAGAACGAAGTAGAAACAATATTTATAAAGCACACACACACACACACACACACACACACATATAGGACCTGTGCAAATGTGAGCCCATGTGTGTGTAAAGTTGCATGTGCCCATCTGTGTTCCTGCTGAGAACACAACATAGCATGCTTGATCAGTCTCCACATTATTTGTTGAGGCAAGGTGGCAGGGTGTCTCACTGAGCACAGAGCTTGTCAGTTTGGCTAGTTTTGCTGTACTGCTCTGGGAATCCTTATATTCTCTGAAAGGCTCTGGGATACCTGTGGCCATTCCGCCTTCTCAGAATTTCCTTGGGTCCTAGGGATCCAAACTCAGTTCCCCCATACCTTCAAGGCAAATGCATTAACTCATGGGTTAAGTTCCTGGTCACATTAAACCTTTCTTTAGCACAAGATGATGATGAAGTATGCAAAGAAGCAAATGTCTAGAGTAAGATCACTGAGGTGGTCAGAGAAAGAACTACAGGTGGAGATAGTAGCCTGAGAGAGGAGATAAAACTCCCTTGGGTAATAGATGGAGAAGCATAGCATGCACCTCAATATTCATCATAATAATGGTGGTAAACTTTGTATACATTCTCAGAAACTAGAAAGCAAGGATATCTGCTATGCAAGATTGAGAGAATTGAGTACATACCATGCTGATCCTGTGTCTGGGATAACTCACTCAGTATGGTTTTAGTTTCATCCATTTGAATGCAGATTTCAAGATGTCATTGTACACTGAGTGATACTCCATTGTGTGAATGTACCGGAATTTCTTTATCTGTTCTTTGGTTGAGGGGCATCTAGGCTGTTTCCAGGTTCTGACTATTACAAATAATGCTGCTACGAACATAGTTGAACAAATATCCTTGTAGTATAATCGAGCCTGCTTTGAGAAAGATGAGCATGGCATGTCCTCACTCATAAGTGGATACTTCTGTACCTACAGTAAAGCTGTAAAGCAAAGGATAAGGAACCTAAAGTCTATGACCTCAGAGAAGCTAAGCAACAAGGAGAAATCTAAGAAAAACATACATAGACTCCCCATGGGGAGGGGAATAGACAAGATCTCCTGAGAAAATTGAGAGCATGGGGGTGGGTGGTGAAGGGAGGGCAGAAGGGGAGGAGGAAGGGAGAATGGAAGGTGGCAAGAGAACATGAGAGAATGGGGTAGTCAAGATGGGAGGGCAGAGACGGAGAGCAAGGAAAAAGATACCTTGGTTGAGGAAGCTAGCAAGAAGCCTGGCACTAGAGTAATTCCCAGGAAATCCACAAGGATGATCCCAGCTAAGACCCTAAACAATAGTGGAGAGGGTGCCCGAGCTGGCCTTGCCCTGTAGTCAAATTGATGGCTTTCTTAATTATCACCACAGAACCTTCATCCAGTAACTGATGGAAAGAGAGGCAGAGACCTGCAGTGAAGCGCTGGGCTGAACTCCCAAAGTCCATTTGAAGAGTGTGAGGAGTGAGACTATGAGCAAAGCTTAAAGACCACGATGGGGACATCCACTGAAACAGTTCTTCTGAGCTAATAGGAGTGCACCAACTCCAGCAGGACAGGGAAGGAACCAATATGGGACCAAACTAGGCCCTTGGAATATGGGTGACAGCTGTATAGCTGGGGCAGACTGTAGAGCTACTGGCATTGGGACTTGGATTTATCCCTACTGCTTGTACTGGCTTTTTGGAACGTGTTCTCTTTGGAGGGATACCTTGCTCTGCCTAGATATATTAGAAAGGGCCTTGGTCTTTCCTCAAAGCAAATGTGTCTTACTCTCTCTGAAGAGAAGATGGGGGTGGGAAGGTGGCGAGGAAGGTGAAGGGATGGGAGGAGAGGAGAGAATGGATACTGGGATTGGTAAGTAAAATGGAAACAATATCTTTTTTTGGTTTCATTAATAAATAAAAATAGAAAAAATATACAATACAAAAATATTGAGAGAGATGGTTTTCTATGCTCAGAGCATAAAATACTCAATTGCAGGTTTAAGCAGTATTTTCTGCCCGTATCACTAGATTATAAAAAAAAATAACATTTTCTGTGTCACGACATGAACATTGAGAAACATTGATCTGGTATACTTTTCTTCCTGTTTAAAATTTTTTTATAAAGATCTATATCTTTTCTCAAACAAATTTTGTCCTGTACCATGATAGCTCACTTCTATATCAGGTCATGTTATCATTTTCATGTTGCTAATGAAACTTGAGAAGCATATTAAGCTCCAATAACTCAAGAGAAAAAAGCTGAAATACCACTTAGAAGATAGTGGCCTCAGCATGGCTTTCCTTCACCCATTAACACAAAATTATTTAAAAATATATCCAATCATAACCTCTGCACTGGAAATATAGACACATGAAAGGCTGTAATCAAGTCTCAGTTTTTCAGTTTTCTTAATAAGAGGTTGTGAGACACAAAATTAAGAATCTACTATGTTATAAAAAATTATAGGCCTACATAAATGTATTCAAATTATCTTTCTTGTACTTGACATTCAAAACATGTAAATAAATGAAACAAACAAATATTAATATTTCATAACTAATGTAGAAAGTCTTGTTGCGAATTCTCCCCTCTAATAACTATAGGGCACACAATCAGGAACATAGTTACGGCGTTTTTAGTAGCTTTATGTACATTGGAGGTCCTATTCACACCACACAAATACATATTAATTTTGATTGAACTGATTAGTTGCAAATAACTGGATATTTCTTTGCATTCTTATTTTCCTATTATGAAATACCAACTCAGCGTAATCATTAAGTGTACTGGCAAAATCATGTCAATGTCTCAAGACTATATTTTTTCCTTTTACTTTCTAAATGAATAAAACCGTGACTTAGCTTCCTTGAGCTTAAGTTTCCTTCCCTTAAGAGTGGTTTAAAGTAAGTTTTAACTCACCTTAACGCTGTGAAAATCAAGTGCGGTGATGCTCATAAAACATTGAATGTCATTGTCACCCCCCTGGTTACTTAGAACCAAAACGTTCCAGTTTCTTTTCCTGATATGAATGTGTTGGATGTGCGCATTTTTACAATGATGGTTTAATTTTCCATGTTCTCTTTTCACTTGTATTTAAATCCAGTTTCAGTGTCCTTTTTTGATGGTCTCGCAACCAGTGTTAGGAATCAACTCTCCTTAAGATGCGTAGTGGTTCATTCTTAACCATTCCCTATTCCTGTTCCTCAACAGATATCTGTGGTACCTTGCCAGTCTCTCTAGTTTCTGATTTTGCTCAACCTAGGAGCCTATGGTGTTCGTGCACCTGCAACACCTGTAACCCAAACTGTTGTATTTCTGTATCCTCTACTCCAATAATCTTATATAATAGCTTGGATAAAAAACAAAGTCCTCCTCATAATGATGTGTACTCCTTTTGCTTGGGCCTTTACCTGGTCAGAACCAAACTCAGTCATCTTCAAACCCTCATGGCCTATCTCCAGGCATGCAACTTGCACACTGGCTTTGCTGGTAAACTCCCCAGAACCTTGCCTACCAACTCCATACCCAAGCTCTCGTTACACAGTTCCAAGTCCAGTTTCCTGGTGAGTTCTCCTAAATGCGAGTCAGCCCTCACAATCTCCACACTCTTGGTACTAGCTCCAGAGACACAGCTGTGTACCAGTTTACCTAAAGAATACACCCTGAACCAAGCCCACACAGCTTTCTCTACACACTCAGGCTTAGTTCTTATGCAGCTCCTTCACTGACCCAACCTGAGGGAGGCTAGGATCTCACATCAGACACACAACCAATGACCAAACTTCACATACAAAAGGGACATCACAAAATGCAAATAATTTTTGAAAGGCCAAGACACTAGTTTGCATCCAATCCCACTGATACTCAAGAAATATTTTCTGGTAAGTATTAGCTAAATGAAACCCAGGATACAGAATCTAAAACAGCAATAATAAACTTCATCAAGGAAAAAGGAGGGTAAAGAAGACATGAACAGAAATAGCAATGAACTTAAAGAGAATGAAAACAAACATCTGAGCCATGGCCAAGAATACACAAAAACGTGCTGAATCAAATGATGAAGGCGATATACAATTTGAAACTCTAATTCAGTAAAGAAATTGAAATATTGAAGTAAACTCAGGCTTCAATGAAGATGAAATAAAAAAAAATGACAAAAACATATCCAGTTAACAAAATCAGAGGAAGCCGAACCGGTAGAGAAGGTCAAGGAGAAGACAAAATAAAATATCAGAACCTGGAGACAAAGTGAATGGACTGGACCTCTCCAGCAGAAGCTACAAAGAAATATTAAATATTAAATCACACAAAATGAACATACAGAAACTTTGGGACACTGTGGAAAGATGAAGTATTTTAATTATAAGGCTTAGAAAAAGAAGAATCCCTGGGAAAAGGTATAGGTCTGATCTTCAATGTGTTCACAAAAGAAAACATCCTGCAAATTACGGAAAGACATACTCATACTGGTACAAGAACCACACCTAGCACCAGATAGACAGGACCAGTAAAGATACTCCCCATATGGTAGCTAAAATATTAAACATACAACACAAAGGTTAATTAATAACACCTTCAAGAGCACACTCTAGTTATCATATTAACAGTAGATGATTAAATCAAGTCTATATGGGAGAAGGTCAAAAACCAACAGTCAATTGAAACAGCATATTTTGGCTTAGCTAAGGTTTTAAATCTGAAGGTGGTAAGACAGAAATGGACTCAGAAAATATTTGGAGAGATTCAAATGAATAACTCCAAGTTTCCTAATCAAATGATAGTATGAAGCTGCCCTAAGCTATGATGGAGTAGATAATAGGTGTGTCCGCTTTAGAGGCAAATCCCAGAGTTTAGCTTTCGCAATGTCCCTTTTAAGATATCGATCATAGAGCTGTACTTCGTGTATTTGAGTACAGTCTCCCACTCTGAGCATTATGTAGTGACCTGTATTTTTGTGTAAGATTGAGGCCTTTTGGTCTTTGCTCCTTGACACTTTGGCAAGTTTACTAATATCCTCCTTGTTCAGCTCACATTCAGACAGTCATTTTGGTGAGACATTATAGATGTGGTTTCTGACATCACCAGGAGACAAGTGTAATTTCTCTTCCAAGATCTAGGACATCAGTTGCGCTGAGGAGTTGGGTTAGGTTTCCAGTACCAGGCATGGTTTTCCTCTTGTTGTATGTGTTTTTTGAGCAATGAGAGAACTGTTGGTAACCACCAAGGTAAGTGTGCCTCTACTGCAGCTTTAGAATGATGGTGTCATGCTGTTCATTATTGTGATTCACAGGACTCATGGCTGGGTAGGACTTTTAGTCACTTCCCTCTTATGAAAGCTTTTATATCAGCTTCTTTTATATCATGAAAACTAGTTTTTAAGGAAGGCAGCTTTCAAGTCCTGAAAAAATTATTTTTACCTAAATAAAGGGGAAAAATTTATAGCATAACATAAAAGTGGAACATTTGAATTAAAACAAAGTAAGTACACAGTAAAGTTTACCCAGCTCCCCCAAAAAGATGATGCAAAGCAAAGCAGATATGCATTTAAAATATTTTTTTTGAGAAAAGAAAGCAAAATAATGACCATCCTTTTTCCTAACACTCATAGGGGAGAGTTGTTTAAACAAGGAGCAAATGTAAAAATAAACCTAAGATTGCATCCTCTATCCATTTGTTTTAATCAAGTGAATTATTATGATTACCCTTGCAGACAGCATGAAGTAGAAATGTAAACAGAAAAACAGTTTTGCGGATCCCTCAAATGAAATACTGCAGCTTATTTAAAGAAGTGAGAATTTTAAGAGGCATTCAGGACAGGAAAGAAATAGAGAGGCTAAAAATGTGTGGAACATATATAAAACGTTGGACAAAAGAAATAAATGTCATGAGAAATACAAACTGTTGTTAATAGATGCTCATTAAAATAATGGGTATCTTCGTCATATTAAATGACCTTCACTGATGTATCTTTAGCCTCATACATCTATTATATAGAATCACGTCATTTCTTTTATCTTTCAAAGGAAAAGATGTACTATCAGTTTATAAATATAAAATAGCCAAATGGTGTTCTAAGGATGACAATGACGAGTCTTTTAGTGAAAGGCTCAAAGTACATTCTGTTTTCAGGATGTGCATATAATACAGCCAGAGTGATGTCTTATGGGTGTACATCCAGAACACGGATATAAATCAGTCACTGGGAATCTTACTCAAATGAAATGCAATAAATAAATATCTCCTGTAATTGGGTGGAATGAACTCAGCGTTTCCTCATGTGGAGTTCCTGTATGGAGGATCATTTTGTCTGCTCACTGTAGCATCATTTCTTCTGGGACGTCCCACAAAGAATAACAGCTGAATGCAATATTTACTGAATGACTGAACCACTTTGTAGACACAAGCCAGAGAGCATTAACATAGAGTGTGTTTTTAAAATGGCCACTTTAAACAAGCTATTAGCCTCACTAAATTATGGGCTTGCATGGAAAAGAGACCTGAAAGATATATTTACTTTCTAAGAAAAAGCATTAGCTATCTCCCAATTATAGATATCACACTGTAGTTTCAGTGAAAATAGAAACCATAAGTATGGTAATCAGAACTAAATATGCAAACTACAGGATTGATTCTCTTTTATTTGAGCTCAACATGTTCAGCAACAACAGACACACCAAAGTTGACAGGAGACAGATCATGAGGTCTCAGTCCTGCATGAAAATTTGATTTTTTTTAAAAACGAATTTCACGTAGACAATAACTGTCACTACTCAAAGAAGCTCAAAACCGTTAAACGTAATGAGGCAATGATAGAGCTTTCTGTTCACACAAAACTAGGATGAAGCAGATGGAAAGAACATGAACAACAAACCTGAGACTGATGTTCACCCCTCCCTAGAAGAGACACGGAGACTCAATACTGAACCTGTTATTTACCAGGGTGCATGTATACACATGTCTGTGAGTGGAGATCAGAAGACATCATGGGTATCATGTCAGGAACAACTCTTACCTGCTTTTAGATAGGGTCAATCATTGGGCTGCGCCTCGCCATTTAGGCTAGAGTGACGGAAGAATAAATCCAAGAGATCTTACTGTCTCTACCTTGTCAACATTGAGGCTAAAACAGATTATCAGTCTTGGCACTGTGGTGTGTGAGTGTGTGTGTGTGTGTGTGTGTATTGAGTGTGTATGTGGTGTGTGTGTTCAGTTATGTGCTGAGGATGTGTATGTGTTGAATGTGTCTGTGTCTTGAGTGTGGGTGTGGGTTGTATGTGTGTGTGTGTGTGTGTGTGTGTGTATTTTGTGTGGATGTAACAGTGTTAGTGCATGCCTATGGAGACCTAAGGCCTAGGGTATCAGTCCTTATTTTCTACCTCGTTTGTGACAGGGTATCTTGTGTTACTCACTGCTGAATAATAATTGGGCTATGAGCTCTCGGTGAGCCTTGGTGAGTTCCAGTCTGCAGTAGGATCACAGTAGAACTATAGACACTGGCAGTCCTGAATTCAGCTTTTTGTGTGTTCTGAGGATGTGGGTTCAGGTATTCAGGCTTGCATAGTACATGCTATGCCCACTAGGCCATCCCTTATCCTTATTCTTGGCATTTTTCTACGTGGATTCTGAGATCAAACGTGGATCCTCACACCTGCATGGCAAGGGCTTGGTGAACTAAGCCATCCCATAAGCTCTTTGAACATTTTGATGTAAAAACTATAACTTTAAATATTTGAAAAGATCTTGTAAGTAAGAAAAGATTGATGAATGATTTTCAACATATGGCACAGAAAAAGCCTTCATTCTTAATAACTTGGATTACCTTGGCAACAGGCAATTTCTGTGTGACTACAATGTTGTGATTTCTCTATAATGCGCAAATATTCAAAAATGATTTCTAATTTTTGTGGTGAAACATCTAGTCTTAATGGGATAATATACACGTAGGTCGTTCTGCTTATAATGTTGGTAAAATTTATATTAAAAATATTCATGTATCTAACCCTGAATCCATTATCGGTAATCAGTAATGACTTGGCAATCAGGCTCTACCTCGGCTTCCTTATCTCTAAGTGGAGACTACCAGCTTCATAAGAATAAAAGTCCTTACTCATGAGTATATCTCTTATGAATAACTGGAGATAAGCATTACAATAAAAATATGTGTATCAGTCAGCAAGTGATGAGTTCAAATGTGTCATGTTGTTAAAACTATAGACACTGGGACATAGAATATGATGTAGCTATGTTCATTAGTTTGAAAACAGTTTTACCTGGACACTTAATCTTCCCCTTAGAGTACTTAGGGCACATGAAATGTTTTAAGGAGGAATATGTTAGCTAGGGATGCCATGCTTTAAAAGCAGAAACCCTATTTTGAATCGAGAAGTGCTAACCACATCATTTCCCACCTAAGATGTGATGAACCAAAGACCGTGATATTTGGGTTCTTAAGAAAAGGCAAATTTACTCAGTACGTTTACCTTCTATAAACAAGAAAGCAACAATTTGCGTGCTTCTCAAATATTCATAGAACCCTCCCACAAAGATTCATTAATTTCATTACTGTATCTCATTTGTTGGGCATCAGATCAAAAACTGTTTTTATGTGAGAATGTGCTGACTGGTGACTGTAATCTGTCTTTCGCTTGCTGAGGGGAATTATTCAGTGTGAGACAGAGAGTAGCAAGGTGCAGGTGCAGTGGAAAGCCAGGTGGCTGGAAGAAGGGTATTCACGTCTACAAGCTCTAAATGTCAAGATGCACTTTCCTATAGCAGCTGATGGATATATATATATATATTTTTAATAATTCCATGCCACATTTTTTTAATAATTCCATGCCACATGCAGTCTGGGCTGCTTTTATTTTTATGAAAAAGCTGATTTCTGATCTACATTAAACTTAATTAAATACACTGAACAGTGAAGGATATATATATATATATATATATATAGAGAGAGAGAGAGAGAGAGAGAGAGAGAGAGAGAGAAAGAGAAAGAGCAGGTGTGCTTTTATACATTACTCATGTGCCAATGTACAAACCCAGAAAAGCAGTCATTAGCTACATGCCTATTAATTGCTGTTAACTTTATTCGCTAAGGATTATTATCTTATTTTCCATGCCCGGTCAATACTGTATTCTGTGGACTACATTAGCAATTACTGTATGACAATGATGTGTATAAATGAAGGATTTCTGATAGGCAAACGACACAGTGATGATGAGGAAATACCATAAAGATCTGCCATCAGTGTTTTGTAAGAGAGAATTTAGGGGTTCATCTGTTCTTTTACTGGTTTGGGTTTTTGTTTTTTTGTTTTTTTTTTTTTTCAGAATTCCGGTAAGAGAGGTAACCTGCAAAGGTGTAGTTTACATAAATAAAAATATTTCCATATTCCCAATATGATTATTAATGGACAAAAGGGGAGGCTAAGTCCCCATATTGCTTTAAATTATAGAATATCTTAACTTGTTAACTATGAATTATTGGACATATTTTATGTGTAATGTAATTAATTAGTGAAATGTAGAGCTTATTATGTTGATATTTCTGACATCCTTTCCTCATCTTATTATCTTCATTGGCATTGAATTTTGTTCCATATTCATCAGTTTTTAAAAAATCTAGCCTGAGCCATAGGGAAACTTCACTAGACAGTATGCTTTTTTTTCCCAAAGAAATTTTATGGAAGTATGAGAAATATGGTGTCAATCACTGAAACAAAGGAAAATTGATTCTTTTAAACAATGTTTATGGGTACATTTACACAAATACAGTGTTCCTATGGATTTAAAGATGTGAGCATATAAAGCATCTTGACCACAAAGATCAGGGCTATCTACAATATCTGAAATCTATCTCTTCTGCTTATGAGAATCGCATAAAATCTATAAGGAGGTATATGCCAGTACATGATCTAGACTCAAATCTATCAGTCTTGGAAACTATTTCCCAAGGCCACGCCAATACATTCAATCTGCATGTGCATATTTTAAGTACTTGGAGATAGATATGTATGAGAATCTTAAAACCTATATATATAAATAACTTGACATAGGAAAACTGAACTGAAAAAACATCATGCTTAACTTCGGACACACTGTTCTGAATCATTCAAGTTTTGACTGTCCAGGGAGACAAGAAAATTCAGTGTGACAGAAAAAGCTAAAGCTATGTAACAAAACCAAAGACATCAAGTTAAAATACAGGAGGGGCATCAGGAGTATTTAAGCACACACGTACACACATGTATACACATGCATACACATATCAAGTATTTTAGAAGTTTGCGGAAGCAGGGCTCATGATGCCTAGTGAGGAAGAGAGAACCTGTTATGTCTTATTAATGAATATGATGTGACCATCGAACTGACTTCAGTATTTACAACCCTAGGTCAGCACTGTTCTCAGATTTGGTAAAAGAAACTTCTTTTATTAGTGAGCACTGCTTAATTCAGGCAGTCAAAACTGGTCAAAGTATTGGGAATAAGAGACTGGGGGTTGCTTAGACCTAAACAGGACATCTATGACATCACCTGCAAGACTCAGCGAACATTGTAGAAGGAAACAAGAAAGGCTATGAGAACAGGAGGGAGAGATGGGGTACTGTGGGATGCATGCTGTGGTCCATGACCTCCTGAATTGTCAGCAGTTGAAATTATGCATGTGAGGTCGGCTCTGAATTGGGCCATTAACATTTTATCACAGAAGGAAGACGTGATTATAAGGCTTGTCTCTCCATGGAGAGTTATAGGCAGCCAATGGTTAATGGGACCAGGACTGTAATGTAGCCATTGGTAATCTATACATATTCCTGTAAACAACCCCATACCCAACTTCCTATAAAAAATACTAGTTAAGCTCATTAGGACACACACACACACACACACACACACACACACACACACACACGCATGCATGCATGGGAAAGCATGAAAATTGAAATAAAGTCGACTGGTTGGGAAGAAAGAAAGAACCAGCATACGGGGCAGAGGGACAAGAAAGTGTAATGGGAAGGGAATACTCTCAAAATCCACTATAAGCATGAGTTGTCACGATGAAACTCATTATTGGATGTAATTAACCTATGCTAGTAAAATAAAGCTTCTAAAGAATAATAGAAATTTACCCAGACTTGATTATCATGGTTGTGCCAACCAAGAAGGGTCAATTACATCTGGTCACAGAACAGGGCACAACACAACTCAGTGTGGTCATACATAGAATGGAGTAGTTGAGCCGTCTTTTTAGCAATGACAGACAGTATTGAATATTTAACAATGATAGCAGAGAGGTCACTTCTGTTCTTGGTTGTTTCTTGGAGCATCTCAGACACAGATTTAAATTTCCTGACCCCCCACATGCTAACAGTTTCTCTTTTTGCCTGCTTTGGGGTTCTCCCCGTTTTATCCCCTTGCTCCTCCACTTTGCCTTTCTGTTTGGCAATAGGACTGCCTTTGTTGATCTGAAGCATCTAATGACTGAGTGATCTCCATCAGAAACTTGCACAGCCTTCCATACAGACACACAAGCATAGAACCCAGATGGGAGACAACCTATTTGTAGTTACCTGACTTGAAGCAGGACAGCAGGGGTTGGGTCCTCTTCTGCTACACTGTGTGTTGACCCTAACACTCAAACTTAGAGGTCACAGTTTGTGAGGTTGTTAATTAGATTAGCAATTCACCTGAAAGGATTTTTTACTGTTGCTTTTATTTTTTGAAAAAAAGGTTTCTTGTTGCCCAGGTTACCCTCAAAGATGATCTTATATTCTGCATCCTTCTTCCTTTGCCTCCTAAGAACAAAGATTATAGTCCTTCAGACCCTGCCTGAGAGGGTCTTGGAATACTTACAGATGAAAAAGCTGAGCATATATTACTTAATAGGTAGTTAAATAAAGAGACTCTGGTTATATTACATTGTTATCGTTTCTTGCATTTACTGTGTGTTATTATAATTTCCTCTGTTTCCTTTCTTTCACCCCCTGTAACTGCTTTATGTGTTATTCCTTAGTTTACTGTAATGAAGAGAAAAATAGGCAACTGTTTCAAAAGAGAGAGAGAGAGAGAGAGAGAGAGAGAGAGAGAGAGAGAGAGAGAAAAGCAGTTATCAAAAGCAATCATTGTCCTATTTATTTTAAAATTCCAAGGTCGGGCCTTTCCACACTGACAACAAAACCCAGTTTCCTCATCCAGATAAACAGAGGTGGTATCTGTTACTTCTGTGAGTGTGATCTATCGGTCTTCAGATAATCACTTCATGCTATTATTATTTCCAACAGGTTTGCTCATTGACTTTACACATCCTTCTTAATTACAGGAACATTAAACAAGGTAAACAAGATATAAGACTCCAGGCTAAAGGACAAAAAAATTAAATAAATAATTCAAAGCTAACAGAATTCTCTACTAATTGAAAAAGAAAGTATTTTACAGATTTGAGTGTTATACAACAAGGAACTACTTTATGTTAATGTGGCCCATGTCACCTTATAAAAACCTGAAAACATGAAGTCATTTTTATAATACTAGAGCTATATTTATAATTAAAATTCATTTATAATTAAACATTTGATCTAAAATTATTATTGCAGTCAAAATTTACAATTCCAAATCTCGATTAATATATCCTTTGATAGAATAAATAAAAACATGTGACTCTCTCTCTCTGTGTCTCTTTCTCTGTGTGTCTCAGTTTCCCTGTCTCTCTATAACACACACACACACACACACACACACGCACACACACACGCATGCGTGCATGATTTGAGTCACGCAGCCATATATCTGGCTGGCCTGGAAAGCACTGCAAACAATAATGAAATTAATAAAAGTGTAATTTGGAGCTGAACATGAGGTTCTTGGCAAGGCTAACAGATGCTATCATGAACGACACCTGCTTTCAAAAATTCAATTAGAGGGCTTGGCTGCATCACTTTCCTAAGAGCAAAACTGAGGTGTGTTTTCTGTGATGTATACTGTGATATGATGGGATTGCTAAGGGGGGAGGGTAGGGAGCAAGGGGTTTTTGAAGTTTTCATGTAAATCATTCTCGATCCTGTAAATGTTTTTCACCTCATTGATTTAAAACAGTTATTTTGTGATCTATTATTATGAGCATTGGGAAGCTCTCAAGTGCATTATTAGTCTACCCTTTCCAATCAAACGTGTTTTAATCCATAATGGATCCTCCTTTTTATGCCTTAGTGATTATGAGGTGAATCTGAAAGTAGGTAATGGTATTCTAAGTACGGGGACCTAGGAAGTATGGGCAGGGACAGAAAGCAAAGATGCTGTCTCAGAAAGTTGTTTCCTTTGTCAAGAGACTAGCAGTGGTGAGAAAAGCCTGTTCAGGAACAAACATCAAACATCGAAGAGCCCTTAGGGACAATGGAGAACCCAGGGGTCTTTTTGAATGCCTAACCCAGAGCCCCTCCCCCACTCACTACTGACTCCCCTTTCCGGATCTTCCCTCCCACCCAGAGGGGAGAGATCAGCTCTAACAAAGGTGTTTTGTTGGTGGTGGTTTTTTATTTTGTTTTGGTCCCTTTTACCCTTTCTGTATATGATGTTTTGTCTTTCTCAAGTTTCAGTATGTCTTTCCTGAACACCTACTACGTTCCTCTCCCAAGAAACACACAGGGTTAACACTAGAATATCCCTTACAAGTGGTGGCAAATGGGTGAACAAAATCCACGGCAATTGTTAATAAACGAGAGTCTCTTTAATCACGGTAAGGACAACTATTCTCACAGAGCAATACTGACAGCACATTGCTGCTGTTAGCCAAGACAGCTTAGCTAGGAACAATTACCGGAAGTCAGTTTCATCCATCCTTTGCAACTGTTGCTACCTGTCAATCAATATCGCACAACCCATGAACCCTACGTTCCCTCTGAGAATTTTCCTACTTTGAATAAAACATTAAATTCTAATAAATTGAAACAAACCTTTTTTTATATGTCTGAGAAGAAATACAATGATTTTATAGGTTGATAAGCATTGCTAAATTTGGTATCAAAGCTTTCTTGTCTCCATAATACTTGTGTGAAAGAACAAGTCCTGGGAATGTCTAAAATTTAAAAGGCTTTCTTCGGTTGCCCTCTTGTGGCCACATGTGATACTACTACAGAAAAGAAAAATGAGACGATGCCCAAGACCAAATACCATGAATACTGAAAACAGCCATCATCCATACAGATTGCATTTTATTCAGACCTAGTAGGTTGTATTTACGTATTTAGGCATGTATACGGATATTATATATGTATATGTGCATGAGACAACAATTAATGGAAGAAGAGGCCATAATTTTGATAAAAAGCATGTATGGGTATATTATGAAGTGGAGAGGAAAAGAGAAAATATATAATTGAATTATAGTCTCCAAAAACCAGTATCTTGAAGAAGTGTTCCATGGAATTATTTTAATAATAAATTTTGTGGATTTATTAAAAATCAACTTTATAGAATATCAAGGTGAAATTTATATTGAATCATAAGAAAAATTATATTGTTAAAAATTGGTACATGATAGTATGCAATTATTCAATAAGTATAATAGTAAGTGTGAGAGAGTTTCTAGAATTATTATCTTCAAATAATGAGCATTTATGGACACAAAATGTTAGAATGATTCATTGATTTTACAAATTAAAATTAAAAAGTTGTCCCAGTGATCTAAGACAATATAAAAGAAAGACTAAAGTTGGCATGTAAAATTAGTGGATAAATATATTTTGGTTATCCATAATAACTAACCAACTGAGTATCTCTGTTCTTTTCTCAGAAAACTTAAATTCAACTTTACTTATTATTAGTGTATGTGTGTGCGCATGCAGGCACACACACGTGTGTGTGCAGGTGTACACAGACCATAGCACGCATCAAGGTCAAAGGATACGTTTCAGGTGTTGGTGTCTACATTCCACCGTGTGTTCCAAGACTCAAGGTCAGGTGGAAAGGCTTACACAGGAAGTAATCTGAACCATCTCTCGGGATCGTGTTTTTGCTCTTAACGAAGGCATGATGAATGATAACACCAATACCAGACTCTAGAGCTATTGAAAATTAGTTGAATCTGCGCGACCTCTTTTGGTCTCCTCAGACTTAGTCTTCATTTGCAAAGTGAGAGCTTGGGGCCATATGATCTTGCATGATAAATACCATGTTTGATGACCCCTATTTCCAATTGACAAGAAGTTTTCAATAATTCCTTATATTTAACCCCTTTACCTGAATTCTGTAATGTGTCCTTGTGTTGTATTCTTTACTTGTTCTTGTTTTTTAAGCCTCTGCCTCCTGTTCATATTTCTAGGCCTTTAAAACAGTCTGTTCCATTTTAAAGGAAAGGTCCCTTGTGGCACAGGAGTCTTATAGTCACCTCCCGACAGTTTCATAGTGTCTGCAGGAGCTTGCACCCATACTAACAGTGAAGAGGGTTTTCTCTTTCTCTAGTATTTGTTATTTGTGTCTTTGCCAGCATTTGCTGCCATTTATGTTTTTCTGATGAGAGTCATTTTGACTGGGATGAAGTGAATATTTCTAATCTTTAAATATCTTCTCTCTCATTTATTACTTCCTCAATTCTATACCATCCCCTTTGTTGGTTGGTAGGCTGGATAACTTCAGAACTAAATTACAGAAAGAGTATTCAATAACAAGAACATCCAAACAATCAGGGAACCTAACTTCTCTCCTCCCAAAAAATAAAAAATAAAAAACCTTGAAGAACACTAGGAGACATAGATGTAACAGATCGCATCCACACTAAACTTCACTTCAGCACCCAGCAAGTGAGGGCACACGTCACAGAAACTGAAGGCCATGGTATTTCCAGCTTTACTTGTTCTTGAGCTGTACCTATCAGAATCTAAATCACTACATCCTGTGGTAAATAATTGCAGCTGCTACTGAGGAGCCAGCGGAAAGAATTCTTGTATCAGGCAGGATAAGGAGTCCTCAAAGCAGGTGCACACCCTAATCTCTGATATTTGTAGACGTTTTATTTTACTTTGCATGGCACACAAAGTTAGATATGTAAATAAGTTAAGGATCTTGGATAGAATTGTTTTCCTGGAATTTTCAGTGTCCTCAATTGGTTCACCAGGGCCCTTGTTATAGGAAGACAGGAGGGCAAGTTGCGAGTCCAGTCCTGAACATGGGTGCCAGGAGGAATGAACAAAGGAAAGCGGAGGGAGGCAACATCTTCTCAGGAAGAGCTTCCCTGGACCAGTCAGGCTGATGATACGATTTTAGCACAGTAAGGCTACTGCCGGGTTTGTGTTCTTTGGAAGAGTGGGATGGTAAAGCGGAAGTGCCTTCAGCTACGAGTGTATAGTAAATTGTACTTGGAGAAGGGATCTAATACTTCATTAATTACTTGCTTTCTGTTCTAGTCCTGAGTGGATACATCAGCGTTGCCTGCTCCAGAGTGCACCTGCTCCTAACTGCAATGTTTGTGCGGCTTCAGCAGAGCACATTGGCTCCGGCTCCCTCTGACGTGTACATGCTGCGTAGTTCTTCAAAAATAAATGAGGGTTTCCAGTGCTGAGAGGCCCAAACAGCGAACAATATCTGGTTACTATCATACTTTACTACTTTTCTTTAGAACCTTCAAATCAGTCAGCCTTTGGGTCAGTGCCTTGAAACGTTCAAAACAAAATTAGAAGACTTCAAAAGTTAAGACTTCTGACTGAGTCTGACAGATCAAAGCAGATTCCTCAACCCGGAACCATATATACACATATTATAAAAAAGAAGGATGCTGCTTCACATAATTACACAATCTTTTATTTTAAAATTTATATTGCTGTCACATTCTTATATGAGTATTGTAACATGAAAAGGCCAGGCCTGTTTGTTGGGGTTTTTGTCCTGTCCTGTCCTGTTTCCCCAGCTGTTTAGCCCCAAAGAAAAATCACATAAAAGATCTCTATAAGTTATAATGCTGATTGGCCCGTTAGGTCAGGCTTCTTATTGGCTAATTTTTACATCTTGATAAACCCATTTTTCTGATCTATGCTAGCCATGTGGCTCAGTATCTTTTACAGTGGGGCAGCTCATATCCTGCTGCTTTATGGTCTGGGCAGGAGTGAGAGGAATCAACTTTTTCCTCCCCAGAATTTTCCTGTTCTCCTTGTATCATTTTCATTTCCTGTCTGCTTTTTTTTTTTTTTTCGCCTACATCTTCTGCCTGGCCAAACAGCGTTTATTTAAAACATGATTGACAGAATACAGACAATTTTCCCGCACCAGAGTATGTCTGTGATCAAGTGGTTGACTTTTTTAACCCAGTTCCTATGATGAAGAAATAATATGTACTGATGATTAGTAGTATACAAAAATACATTTCAGTTATACTGTTATACTGTGAATCATATAATTAAATTTATCAGTGTTTCAGGTAAAAAAAAAATACCAGCTTAACAGACAGGATCATATACTAACAATAAAATCCCTTTAATTGACTGACTATGCAGATCATTCTTCCAAAGCCCAGACTTTACATTCAGGTTTAGTCCTCTGATTATCATCCAAATGTCTGATGGTGTTATAAGATAAAAGAAAAATCATTCTTAGGATTATACAAAGTTAGTAATTGCTAAATAAGCATAAATAGGGAAAAGGAAAAATTCAAAAGTATTTCCTTGTGTTAAGAGGCTTTCCTGGTGGCAGACAGAGCTCACACTCATGAACTAACTCATAATGCACCATGAACTCAATGTTCCCAGTTTTATGAACATACAATCATGCTGCTCTATAACAGGTTCAAAAGATTTAAACAGCCTAGACCTGTGTCCAAGATCAATGCCTCTATTCCCAACAAACATAGTTTCAAAGAAGCATTTGGGCTAGTTATCACTCTGACCTATTTTAGTACAATCCTTGTTGGTGGCCATGGGAGCGGGTCAAGAGGCAGTATTGGCACTAATGAAACACAGCTGGGCGGTTCGCGAAGCCACACCTGAGTGAGCCTTGGAGCGGCAAAGCCCTGAGGACTGTGTGTTCTGAGGACTTCATGCTGCTATTCAGCAAAGCTCTGGTTGTTGCCTTCGAGTTCACTACATCTCTCATAATCTATGTGATGTCTAAAAACTCTCAAGGGGTCTTTAGCTTCTTCCTGGGCCGTGTCACTGGTACTTACATAATAGTGATTGACTTTTTCCAAGCATTACTGCTGGGGCAGATTAATTATTCAACCACCACCCTTAGAAAGAATTTAAACATTAGAATTGTTAGTAAGGTTAGGTTAAGGTGGATCTGTTAAGGATTTTGAGGTAAAAATCTTGAACAATTTAAAGTTTAGAAAGACACACATTTAATAGTTGAACAAGGGAGTAGTTGAGGTCAGCGAACAGGAACAATGGCATCCTAGCTATTGCTGGTTGATGCACCTGTCTTGCAAGGACAGGTTGGAGATCAAAAATGAAGATTAGTTACTTGTACCCATTTCTGTCCTCAGCTTCCTAATATAAAAAAAAGTTGATGAATGGGTGTGCACCCTGAAGACATAAAAATAATCGATTTTTTATATATGAAAGTTTAGATTTGTAAATTTTTAAAAATATTTTTCATAATATTACCTTTTGAGATAAATAGTAAAGTGATTAATCCTTCCTTTGTAACTGCAAAATGCAGCCTGCCAGTAAAAGAAGTGACTGAGAAAAATACGTTGCTTGCTTGAATTCTGTTAATCTATAACAAGTTCCTTGGGCATGAATGTGTGTGGGGTTATTGGAAATAATTTGGTTTTTACCTACAATACTTAAAATGTTTAATACTGTAAGGGAAATGGAAAAGATGTTACCTTTTACTTATATTCATCATAACTATAAACTTAAAAATAGAATGTAATCACACTGTAATTTGTATATTGCCTGAAAGAATTTGCTTGGGGTATATAAGTTGTAAAGGAAAAAATAAAGTTAGTTAGAAGGAAGACATCCAGAGAGTCAGAAGGAATAGAAGAAAGAAAATAAATAAAGATATGAATGACAGAGGTGAGAGAAAGACCCTAAAGGTGTGTGTGTGTGTGTGTGTGTGTGTGTGTGTGTGTGTGTGTTTCCTCTTTCCCGGCCCCAGAGAATTAAAGTTTACTCCCTCGGATGGAAAAGTCAAGTCAAGTGATTAATTTGCCTACTCTGTGGCTTCCTATCAATTCCTGAGCTGCTGAAGGCTGGTCCTCCCCTCAACAAGTCTCCAAACACATCACCTCATGTGAAAATGGCATTGTCCAGGAACCTTAAAAGTTCCTGGCATAAGAAAATGTCTTCAGAGATTTGACGCCTCACCTGGAAGGTGGTAACTTCTCAGTGCACCTTGGTTATTGATATTAACTGCAAGTAGTCACATGCAAGTTAGGTATGTATTTAGCATAAAGTGCTCAGATCCTTTCTTAAGGATATAAATTATCATTAATTACTCCATGTGATTCAACAATTTAATCCATAAATTGAAGACATCCCCAAATGGATGCTGAATAGAAATATAACTCTGGGAAGTACTGAAGTATTAAGTAACAGAAACTGCAAAGGTAAAATATTGACTTGTGTTTTCTTTTTTCTTTTCTTTTTAATTTTTTTAACAGGGTTTCTCTGTGTAGCTCTGTCCTAGAAATTGCTTTCCTAATTCTCTTCATCATTTTATTCCTTTGCCTAATAATCAGGCTAATAATATAATACAGTTACATTCTCATCTGTGGTAAGGACAAATACAGGTATCTGGAAGCTACATAGCTGATGCCTTATAACCTTTGAGCTAACGAACAGTAAGCAGGCCGTGTCCAAGGGACCCATTTTCATCTTCAGTGACAACCTTCTGTGTCCTGGACATTTGTGTGCCTACGGTTGCTGCGACTTTCTGATCACCGCCGAGTGGGCCATGGCAACCCGGTCAGTATCTATTGTAGATCTTAGTACTCTGAATTTTTCCGCAGAAATGAACCATAATTGAAACTCCAGCTTAATTTCTTTCTGGCTATAAAACATGGAGATTACATATGTAGTACAAATTACTTTGTTATAATTATTTGCTTTATTACATTTAATATTCATTCCTATGTTTCTGGAGGTACTTTCATTGACTATTACTGAGAAAAAATGAAGGTTTCGAGCTCAAAGTTTTCATAAAACCACTTCTTATAAATGGCGATTGTCGTGTTTTTAATCAAGTTTCTTCCCGAGTCTGAAACTGAGGATGATGATATTAATATTTTCTACTGAAAATAATTTCAAGGCAAAATATCCTGCACACAGTTTCCTTTTCCTCTTCTTTGTCCAGATCCTACCCATGTGCTCACCCATCCACTCCACACCTTCATTCTCTCTCTCTCTCTCTCTCTCTCTCTCTCTCTCTCTCTGTCTCTCTCTCTTTAGAAAACATAAAGGAAAAAACAGAATATATTCTTTTGTTTGTTTCTTTTATTGAAAACAGACTTTTTCAAATGATATCTTCTCTTTATGACTTACCCTCCTTAGCTTCCTCCGGAACCTCCCTACATCCTCACCCACCAAATCTATACCTTCTCTCTCTCTCTCTCTCTCTCTCTCTCTCTCTCTCTCTCTCTCTCTCTTTCTCTCTCTCTCTCATTAGAGTATAAACTTGTATCTAAATATTAATAATATAATAATAAAGAATAGGACAAAACAAACACAAATAATATATTCTTATACTTCTGGTTCATTTTTATGGAGCTATAGAAAAAAATATTTTCCAACTTAATATAATTCTAACATATCTATGGCTTTTTTACTATCCAGAAGATAAAAGGGTGCTCTCTACACACCTTAGGGATGATTATAAAAAGTCTTGTTATTGGAACGTATTTAATAACAGATTTTAGAGTCAAGTGATGTACATGAAGTTACATAGTATAGGTCTGGTGACATACTTCTTATTTTTAGTCTAACAGTGTTAAAAGAAAGAGATACACAACAATTCTAAGTCAATGATAACAAATATATTCTGGAAATTGCCTGGAGATATAGGTAAGATAACTTTGCCACGATTTTGATCAGCTTATACTGATAGGAAACCAGTGATGTAAGAAAGAGACAGATAGTGATTTGCATGTTGGTTCTTGAAAGCTAAGGAAGCCCTTGCTTAGCAAAGAAGTAGGTGTGAGACAGGGAGAGAGCATCCCTGAAATGTTACAAACAGAAACAAATCACAGCAAATGAAGGATTATACGATTTGCATGTATTAAAGAATGAAATGTTTATAATCAGATATATGATGAAAATAATTGAGAAAAAACAAGTTATAGCTCATCAAGGTAATTTTAAATTAACTAAATTAACTAATTAATTAAATTAACTAAATTAACTAAAATAATTTTAGTTGTGTTTTCGGGGAATAACTGGAGGTAGTGGGTAATGTATAGGACTTTTATATTTTTAGTAAGAGTTGAGAGAAACTCATTTTTTAAATAAAAGAATAGATTATTCATCATAGCTCAGTGGGTTAAGGTCTTGTAACATTTAAATGATGACCCAAGATTGGATTCCCAGCACCCTGAGAAGGCAAAGACAACAGAATCCCTGTAACTCGCTGGCCAAACGGCTATGAAAACCTGAGCTCCAAGCTCATTGCAAGACTGAGTGCAAACATTAGGTGGAGAATGATTGAGAAAGACAGCCTAACTCACCCTCTGTTCAACACATGCATGTACACACATGTGCTCTTGCACCCTTATACACACAGGTGCACACACATCACATGCACGTATAAGCTCTAAGAGAAACGTTGGCATTTGACAATGTTCAGAGAGAAAAATCTACTTATTACAAACCCCTTTATTAAGCTGGTGCTTTGAGATCCTGTAATGATTTAAAAGAGAAGCAAAAAGGTCACATTTTTCCAATATATTCATCGCATTAAATATGGGTCCAAATGAAAGATGATGGTTCACGTTAGAAATGGCGGTAGCCTGTACTATGGCAGGCGCTGTTCTTACAGACCTAGGCATACATGCACTGTCCAACTATTGCGTCATTTTTGTAACAAATACTGTGCTGAGGGTAGAACCTGAGGCAATAAATCTCCATTTGGCCTTTAAATGTTCCTGCTTCACATGACAAATTCCATTTTGCATGGAACCGGAGTGACTTATATAAGCTTATTTAAGGAAACGCACACACACTGAAGATTTTCATTGTGCATTCTTCAAAGAAAATGATGTCACCCAGTCTTAGTTTTGCTATTCTATAGAGATGGAATATCTAAAACCAACCTTCTGCAATTCTGAGCTTTCCATATCTTACTTGATAGTTCTTCAAGGTCAAAATCAGTTTCTTTCCCAAAGGCTTTTGCACTGACCTCTGAGATAAAAGTTAAATAAAATTTCCTTGAACAAACTATAATCCCCGTTAAAACTGTTTTCAGAACCATTGCTTGAAATATCACAATTAATAGGGCAAACTACCTTAGTGTGGTCCTGTGATTTAAATAGAAACTGTCCCCCATAGTCTTCTGCATTGAGCACTTGGTCTTCAGTTGATGCTGTTGTCAGGGGAAGTGACAGACACTTTAGGAGGTGGGGCAAAACTGCAGGAAGTAGATCATTGAAGACTTGACTTCAGAGGTTACACCAGGGGTTTACTCCTTTTCTTTTCTTTTTTCAATCTATCCTTGGATGTGTGCCTCTGCCACATGTTCCCACTGTCATGACATTGTACCTGGTAAGGCCCATAACCAATGTAGCCAAAAGATAACAGACTTAATAATAAAATTGTGCCAGGTGGTAGTGGCACATGCCTTTAATCCCAGTACTCACTTGTGAGGTAGAGGCAGAAGGAAGCCAGCCTGGTCTATAAAACAAGTTCCAGGACAGTCAGGACCGCTACACAGAGAAACTCTGTCTTATAAAACAATCAATTGGTCAAACAGTCAATACTTGAAGAATAAATAAGTAGATAAAAATTTAAAATGTTTTAAAAATGAAACTGTAAGACAGGACAAATCTTTCTTTCCTTAAGTTGAGGAGGTAAGGTCTTTTTCACAGTGACAAAAGTCTGATCAATATAATGGAAAAATTTTGTTTCAAAGATTAATCAATTAGGAAAACTCCAAATGAAGATCTCAGATATTATCCATATCTTTAAATCTTTTTTTGTTTATGTTTCTTTTCTGATAATTCACTTCCAACCCATTTCCAATGGTATTCTTGAGGTAATGTGTCCTTGGAATCATGTTGTCTGTGTTGTTTTTTTTCCAAATAACAGCTTATGAAATCTTTGATCTTCACTATGTCCTCAAAGTCATTTTTAGGTCCAGGAGACATTAGTTTGAGACATAGTCCCTTCCCTCTCAGAATGTAATATATTTTTATTTTTATTGAGATTATCTGATTCCAAAAATGGAGCAATTATAAAAATTTTAAAGAAAAAAAATAAAAATCTCCCCCAATTTTCTAAGAACACTACATTCATCTTCTAAATATGAGCCATGATGGGGACATTTTAGGTTGAAAAAACCTCAAGATGTCCCTGACTTTAAAATCATAGACAATAGAATAAATAAGTTGATTGAAAAAGTAATAAGGACGCGTACTCACTGACATTTAATTTATTCTACAAAGAGATACTAGAGGACACTGTATGAAAAATTCTCATAGGAAAGGGATGATTTTTATTTTTGAGTGGATTGAGGATTTTGAAAGATTACAATGAGGTTTCCCTGGCTTTGTTCAGTGATGTCTCCTGCCTCAATCAGGAAGAGATGCAGTGACCTACAAATGAAGGGTGAAGTCATCTGGAAGTGCTTTGTTCACGCTTGCTGCATGTGCTGGCCGTCAGCTGAGCCTCCAGCTGTGCTGTTAGCTGGAAAACCATGCCTGGCTTGCTCATGCAGCCTCTTTAAATGCACCAGTTCGGGTTTCCTTTCTGAAAAGAGTCAAATAGAAGCTCTATTCCTTTCTGGGGCCTAGGAATAGAAGCCACGTGGCGTGATTTCTAGTCACAATCACTCTCAGACACAGCAGGCACAGGGTCAGGAAAATGAGCCATCTCTTAGGATTTTAGGAAAGTCTCACTTTAAGAAGAACATGAGAAATAGAAGAAATCCCTGTGGCTATTTTTAAGAAGCACCATACAATACATATTTCCTATGTTTGGAGTCAGGAATAAAGACATCTTGCATTAACAGTCATTCTTATAGTCCACTATGCAGCTACTCAAATCTCTATTCCTTTCCTTTTCAGTCTTGTTTCTGCCAAACATGGCGGTTCTTGTTAAATGTGAGCAATATCTGCAAATGTGTAGGATGGCGTATCTAGTCTGCTTTCACGGTGTCAAAACTCTTCAGTGTTCCGGAAATTAATCTCTATGTTGCTACTCGTGCATTACGCTCAACACAAACTTGACTGTATCAGTTGTCAATGTGAATTAAAGAAATACCAGTAAAGACATGGCTTTCCTGGTGATGTTCAAGATCCTTAGAGGGAGATTTGATAACTGTTCAGACTTGCTCTCCAATTTCTGCTGTCATGCATTATCTCCGTCTAGACTTTTGCACTCAAATAACTTGGTGCCTAAAAACATACCCATTAATATAAGCCCCATGTGAGCTCACTCAGGGTACGACCTTTTCTAGTTCCAGGCCCATGGTGTGGAATCACTTTATGCAACTGTGCCTTTTAACAGTTATCACATTGTGCCTGTTCATCTGAGAAACTTGTTCCTCTGTTAGACTTTGAACTTTCTAAACCTAGGCACCAAATATTAAATGATAACAACCATTCATTGATTAATAGTGAGAATGAGAATTTTAGATGTGCAAAGGAAGACTTGAAAATGATAGCATCCAACTTGCTTTCAGTTGCTTATAAACTTGAATTATAATAATGAGACAAGACAATAATAGACATTTTTACTTTTGTTAAGAATTCCTGGGCCATGTTTTTCTCATTTATAAGGAGGTACCAATAGCTCCAAACTACCTAACATCTGTGACAAACAAAAGAAAACTATACGCATCTTATTTGAAGATACAAATAAAACTTGAATGATAATACAATTTGGCGACGTCTCAGTTTAAATGAGGAATGTCTATGACCCCTGTCGCTCTGTAGGAGGTTAATCAATACTGAGATGTATTAAAAATTACTTTGCGTGTGAATGCCTTTGTGTCGTTGCTCACTTTTGATTTTATTGCTATTTTAAATATCAAATCCTATGGACACTTGACTTTTCTAAAAGACACTGAAGATATCAATCACATTTCATGGCAAGACTCAAACCCAGGTGTGGGTGGCCAGCGTAGCACAGATCCCATGGTTTCTGTGCTACTGTTACTTTTGGTTTTGTTTGGCATTCTTGTTGGTTTTGCGTGTTTGTTTTTTGAAAGACAGAGAAAGGAAATGAAATTGGAGGAGAAGAGAGCAAGGAGTATCTGGAATGAGAAAAAATACTGCAAAAGTATCCTGTGTAAAATGTAGAATATCAAGAAACAAAAATTTATTTTTGGAAGTACTCTTGCTGTTAAATTTTCCTTTAAGGAAACAACGTGGATGGTAAAACTAGAGTCTCTAGTTACCAAATGTTTTTTTTTTCTTGCTTCCTTGAATCTCTGTAACCAATAGCAAACAACTAGCCAGACTACTCTTAGACCAGTACTAGTCATCTTGAACTCACAGATGCCTTGAAAAAACAAAGTAAATTTAGAGACTCAGTGAGAGCTGTCTGAAACCATACATACCAGACTTTCAGCTATCCCAAGCCTTGTAGAACTCTATGCAACATTACAGCTACATCCACGAGGCCTGGTAGCCTAGAAAAGGTACTCTATGATGCATGACAAGGAACAAGTTAGTGATTAGTTTAAATACAGCATCAATGACTGTGAATGCTGCTGAAAGGCAAGGATGTGGTTGCTCCAAAGGCCCCCAAACATGCCTGGTTGCTCACAGAGTTCACGGCTTGCTTAGTGCCGCCTTCCCTGGTGTTGAAATATGAGTAGCTGGGCTGAGGGGGAAACAGAGAAAAGAAGCAGAAGCCACAGAAGAGTTGCAGAGTGAATAGAATGGCATTGGTGGCAACAGCTGACAGGCTGAACTGCAGAAGGAAGCGAGGTCACCAGCTCTCGACAGCTGAAGAAGCAGCAGTGTCCTTAGCCCCAACATAGAAACTATTTTTCCCTAACTTGACCAGTATGGAGGTGCAAGAAATAACGAGACACGGTTCACACAGTCATATCGGAAGGGCGTCTCAGGCTTCCTCCATTCCTGAAGATCTACCCGCGTTTATTATCCAAAACACCTTTTATCCCCCAGGTAAACCAAGGTGGATACTCATTAATATTCTCTTTTCAGGGGACTCCGGACTACTCAAAATACCTGCAACTCAAGTCACCAGCTTTGGAATTAACACCTCATCCCAGGCGGTCTACATAATAGCAAAAGAGAAGGAGCCATACATCCTGAGTCTTTGTGAGGTGGCTAGCTTGTTTGGCAGGATTGCAGCTGCCTTGGAAATTAAGCATGGCCAGAGAGCCCGGCTGTAAATATTTTGTATGAAATGTGGGTCCACATAGCAGATGAATGATTTAAAAGTGTCCAAGGCAGGAAGAAGGACAGCTACAGGAAAAAGAGCAGCAGATGTAGAAAGGTGGTGGGAAGGAGGCAGTGATGACTCCAGGACAAACATTCCAGGATTATAAGTAACAACAACAGGAAAATTGTAGACCTGGTCATGGGATGAATCTTATAAAACTGTCAAGTTCTTAAGGCCAATGGCTTAGACTTTGGACTGAGAGCTATAACCCTGGCTGATGTTAAGGTCCAAGGCATCATAATCTCTTGAGTTGAAGCAAGGGTGATGCCACTGACTCTGACTGCAGTCAAGAGGGAAGCCATCCCAAGGCATAGTTTCCTAGTCTGGGAGTTATACCATCAACTGCAACCAAGAAGCAAAGAATCCTGGCTTCCTAAGCCCACCCAGGAGCTGATACCTGTCGGGATACGGTCTCAATACCCTGGGCCTGCAGCAAGGGATAATGCTGCCTGCTGTCACTCTCAAGTACTCTGAGCAGCTCCTTGCTGCTGTCAAGCTGCAAGGAAAACGGAAATAGCCAAACTTGATGACGGACTCTAACAGGACCCAGCATGGCAAACATGATCAGATTCTACACTCCCCTTTCCTAAATAATCCATTAGATTACATTCCTAAAGCTAACCACAAAGGCCAGTTCCTTATTTGGCTACTTTCGGGTGCCTGACCCATTCCTGAGGCTGCTCACCAAGGTCCACCAAATAAAACATCAATGTCCATCAGTCAAAACATCCCCATTTGGCTACCCTAATTATCAAACCCAACCCATTATTCCAACACAGACATCCCTTTTTTTTCCCTTAAAATTACACCTGCACATCTATGCTATTTCCACCTGATTCAGATCCAGCCACCTTGTCTCTTTGCTTGATTAATTGAAGAAATCTTTGCATTGGAAATTATTATTATTTGGGTCTGTATTGCTACTACTACTACTACTACTACTACTATTACTACTCAAATTATTATTATTAGGTTTGTACCTAATATGAATCCAGAAAGGGGCACTGTGTAGTGTGCCATCCTTTTAGACTGTCCCTTGAAGAGTTTCTTCTTGCCCACTAGTGGTTTCTATCTAAGTAGAGCAAAAGGAACCCCAATCCAACTGTCTGATTGCAATGCTGTAGTATTTATTTTTCAGTCACTAGTTTTTCTTTTTATTGTTATTTAATCCTCCTGCCATGCACCTGTTCCCCATAGCCACTTATTTTCATTTATCACATTTTAACTCCTATATATCTTGTATTCTTTTCTACCTGAACACCTATTGTTCTATATGGCTTGAAAACTGACTCAGAAAACTTATGAAATGAAAAAAAAATGAAGTTCACATCATTCTCTTTTAGGGGTGTGGTCTATTCATATGCATTAAACCATGCTTTATGCCGCCATCCACAGCCATGTCCTGATACGGCCACCACCAGGTAGAGCTTCATCCCCTAAATCTGAGCTTCAGGAAGGCAAACCCTTTATTGTCCTCTATATTGTTAATGCATTTTGTTGCAATTGTCATTGCTGATACACATGAACCAGATATACCTATGAGAAGACACTTGATATAGAGTTTACGGACTGCCATTGTAAGGGTTCTACTGATGAGGTCAATGCAGAGGTATACTTAAGGTGAAAGACCTGGATAAATCCAGATCCCCCTAGCAGGAAAACAGAGCCAAAAATCTAGCAGGAAGAGAAGAATCAGAAATCTAGGATTAACCAATTTCAGGGTTTCAAGAACTAGCTGAAGATAAAGGTAGATTGTAATCTTGAGAGTAATCTTGAGAAACAGAGAGATTCCCCTAGTAATTATCACCCCCTAGTAATTATCATTGGTATAGGAAATAGCTGATTACGACCTTGAGAATGATCTTGAGAGGCAGGGAGTTGCCCCCTTGTAATCATCACTGGAATTTTCAGAGTTTTCTGTGACATCCTCCCTGCCCCCCTTTTCGGATTACTGGGCTGTGTGGTTCTTCCTATAAAAGCTACTTCTCCCAGTCACTCGAGGTCGAACTCTTCCCCTGCGTGGGTTATGAGTCTCGGCCCCAGTGCACTGGTCCCTGTCTTGTCGTCTTGTCCTCTTGTCATTAAACCTCGTGTGATTGCAGCAAGGACGGTCTCTCGTGAGTTACTGGGCGGGGGGGGGGGTTGCATCATCCCGAGGCTCGAGTGAGATTCTCCCCTAATCGGGGGTCTTTCAAAGAGACATCAGTAATAGAACCCAGCGCAGTGACACTGAAAATAAGAGTGTTTAGATTTGAGAGGTCTTTCAACAGTTCTACTGATACAAGTTGATAACCGGAGAATAATTCAAGTAAATGGATGATTCAAGATTGACATAGAATATTTGACCTGGACTGTCTTCCTGCAGAATATTCATACTTTGATAAAGAACATATGAGAAAAAAGGGTGATGGTAGTCATGGGTTTTTGAGTGTGAGATCTGACATGACACTCAAAGTAGATCCTGAGATCAAAAAAAAAAAAAGTAAGCAAACAAACAAATAGCAAGTAATACAAATATCTATAGGCAAATAAAAATTTATAGTATATCATTCCCACGGCTATGCTAAGAGCCTTACATTTGAAAGGTCCTTTCTAAAGACACAGAGATAAAGGTGGAGCCCTGAAAAACAATTGCAGAACATAGTTCACTACTAGGAGAACTAGGCAAGATGCTAATCATTATATGAATCTGGATTCTCTGTGCAAGGACTTCTTAGACCATCATAATTACTATGGAAAATGAATAATGTGATTTCTGTTGTATTTTTCTGTTCTTGTCCTTAATTTCTCTCTCTCATGAATTTCTTTTGGAATTGCTTTCTTAGAATTTTTCTTTAGTGATTTTCCCTGGTTCCTTCTTCATTTGAAGGAAGTACTTGTTACCGAGGATAGGAAGCGTCAAAGCCCTGAGTGGGTCCAAGATTAATTTGGGAATGCTTTTCATCCCTCAGCACCTTTTCCTTGTAGAGAAACAAAACGAGACCAGGGAACAATAAGAGCTACCAGCTGAGCAGTGTAAGAGCATTTGTGACTAGTAGCAATTTCTCCCACATTTTTTTTCCACTTAAACCTGTTCCTCTGGATCGTATTTCCAAATACCATTTGCAAGAAAAACAGAATAACAGATCTCTGAGCTTAGAAAATAGAAACGACAATAGAACATTCACTCCCGAACCTGGAAATATCCCCAACATATCAAAATACCACCCACAGCCTAGAGAAATAAAATAAACCACCTACATTGCTTTCAACCCTCAGCGTGACTCACGCATACACATTCCCTTTATCCACACTTAACAAAAAGATCTACTTACTGAACAATTTCAATCTCTCCAGTGTTAGCAATAAAATATAATACAATGTACCATGCAGCCGCCACAGCCTCTGCCAGTGCTGAAATTGGCATTGGATTTAAATCAAGAACCTTTATATACGGGTTTTCCAATAAAGTTAGAAATGTACTAACGAATGTATATTCGTTCATATAATTTATTTCAGTCTGAGTGAAGGACTGAAAAAGAACACACTATTTCACTCTAGTTGGCACTGGTATAATAATCAAAGATTCTACACGTTGGGCCATCACCACTCTGTCGTGAGTAATTTGGAAAAGTCTTTCCTTTTAAAAAGCAGGACATGTCGCC
This sequence comes from Myodes glareolus, assembly GCF_982192425.1. Classification (NCBI taxonomy): domain Eukaryota; kingdom Metazoa; phylum Chordata; class Mammalia; order Rodentia; family Cricetidae; genus Myodes; species Myodes glareolus. Next base: position 24,859,811 of record NC_142051.1, read on the forward strand.
TAAATAACATAAATGTGTCTTCTCTTGAAGGAATCACATGACAGCACACATCAATTACAACAGCTATTGTGATTTTTGTCAGAGAGCATTAATTACACTCACCTAAGGAAAACATTGGTTTTATTGCAATTTTGTTCAACAGAAACTTTGCTATATTAGATGATTCCCCAATATGCAAGATATAATATATAAGTATATGTGTATATAGAAATACCCTAATGCCACAATTAAAAAATATTTCAATGGGTTATCTAATTTTTTGATTCATTTATAATATGAATGTTACATCTTATTCAGTTGTGATATTTGCAAACTGTGATTTACCTACACTAAGGATACAGCAGAGAACACTTGAACAAAATCCTTGCTAAAGGATTCGATCATAAGAATTAGTGCTGATTGTAATCACTGGGAGTGGACTGAGCCTAGTTCCCAAGACAACCTAGATTGGGAAAGAGTGGAATGAACCTAGTTCTCCAAACAACCAAAGCCTCACCCCACATATCTGATCGAACTTCTCAAATCAATAATAATTATGTTTTCTAAAATCTTGTGTTTCAATCGTGTCTGCTTTGCCATCTTTCCAAGGGAGTTTTTTCTTTGATTTTCAATAAAAATCTGGTTATAGCGTCCAGGCCATCATTCCATTCACGACTCAGTCAAAACCAGTATGGGGTGGTTGTGTTGTGGTGCTGGTGTTGGTAGGGTGGTGCATGTGAATGTGAGCTCAATATTGTATTCATTTGTACATAAAGAATACTAGATAGTGTCTTCTGTTGCTGAATGCTTTATTCTTTGCAGAGAGGGCTCTCACTGAACCCAGGAACACAGTTTTTGTGTATCTGCTTGGCTGATGGCCAGTCAACTCCAGCTCTCCTCCTGTCTCTGCCTCCCCCGACTGCCCTCTTCCCTGCACAGTGCTGGAGTTACAGGCACCAGCTACCAAGTCTGACTGTTTATGTGGGCGCTGGAAATCTGAACTCAGGTACTCAAGCCATCTGTCACCGCTTCCTGCCAAACATAGCACCCTAAGCTGCCAACGGATGACAACCCACACAAGATGTGTCATCCCAATGAGCCACCAGAGTAGCCAACTTCCCTGACCCGATGGCTGATGGAGATCTCATGAACAAACCCAGCTAAACTCAACTAAGAGGAGTCCACATAGAAGAACTACCCTGCAGATTCCTTAGTAAACTTAAATTGAATAAAATAATCAGAGCCTAAATACAGATATGATAATTGTAGCACACAAAGAAAACCTACACACATGCATACACAGTCACACGTACATAGACATACTCTGATACTCTGATATACACACATAGATACTCTGACCCAACACAGCACATACACACACACACATACACACACACACACACACACACACACACACACACACACATATACACATGCTCAGCTTGCATAACAAGAAATTAAGAAACACAACAAGCAACAGAAGGAAGAGAGAAAGAGCAGATTAGTCCAATAGCAACAGTATAAACAAGGATGCACACATCTTTGTCTTTAGGCCAAAGAGTCCTCGTGTGTAAAATACTTAGTTTTATTCTGGTGCTTCTACTTATGATAATATTATTTTAGAGATCTCACAATACTTATGCTAATAAATCCTTTAAATTATTCAGCTCTTCTCACATGCCATCACCATTGTAATAAAATATTTTTATTCCAAATGCAGTACATTGAAAGTACTTCTCTCGTATGCAACATATTACCAACTAGTTATTATTTTATTACCAACTAATTATTATTTTTGATCTTAAGAAAGAGATTATTTGAAATTTATTCAAGATAAATCATGGTTATATATCATCTGTCTGAAAAACAGATTTCCAATAAACAATAAAAATTAAAAACAAGTACCTAAGATTCCTTACATACAGATAGTCTTTCATAGCGTCCAGTATTGAAACTCAATATATTGTGCTGAACACGGATTGCTAGAAACTATACAATCCAATCATTCACAATTCCTAGTTTTTCACTATTGGGATGTTTTTATTAGATGCAGTAAATTGTTGAGGAAAACATCTAGAAGTAGAAAGACTGTTTGAAATTCTTTACTAATAAGAATAAACAGATAGCATCCAACAACCACGGCAATAAAACATCTACTTCATCAATGCTTTTACAGGAAGCAGAAGTGTATACAGTACGGCGTACAAGACAACCAGGGGACAGCTTACTCCATTAAGTTGATCTGTAGTTCTCTGAAATTAGTTGACCCAAAACAAAAATCAGATTATAACTGAAAAAGCTTGCTTTTATTACGTCATATAAAAACACAAAAAAAATAGTTAGAAATTACATGTATTCAAGGCTAGAAAAGGAAAGGAATAAAGAACAGAATTCAAATTAACAAAGATTCTAATCCCAAAGAACTCATAACTGCACATTGCTCAGCAACCATTTGACTGTGATCAGACAATGTCCACCGAAAACCTTTGACAGCTTCCATTTCTGTGAATCCTCCCACTCCCTGAATCTGGTGGGTTCAGCTTTCTGCCTCAAACCACCAGCTAAGTATTGAGCAGCTGTTTGCAGCTGGCTCAGGAGGCACCAGCAGCCCTTAGACCCCACACAGAGTGAGTCAATATGCTATAGTAACCACATTTCTGTCAGAACATGACTTGCTGGGCGATGTGCCTCCTTGCTTTCATGGAATCAGATACAAAATAAAATTCCTAACTAGGACTCTAGATGATATTCTGGAAAAACACTCTCCTAAGCTTAGTGTCTGTCTCTCTGTCTCTGTCTTCCTCTCTCCTCTCTCTTTCTCTCCTGCTCCCTGTCATTCTCTCTCTCTCTCTCTCTCTCTCTCTCTCTCTCTCTCTCTCTCTCTCTCTCTCTCTCTCTCCCCATGTGTGTGTGTGTGTGTGTGTGTGTATGTGTGTGTGTGTGTGTATCTACGACAACACATTTATCTTATTTTTAATCTATCTCCCAGTATTTTTCAATGAAGGACAACTATATTCTAACATCTGATCATTGCTCAAGAATCAGCCAATCCCAAAGAAACTGATGTTATTGTGAATGTGTATGTCATTGTGTATGTCAGTAAAAATGCTAAATGCATCCACTCACCATTGAAGACTTTTGTTTATTTTTTGGATGCAAAATTTTTGGGGTTTATGTCACATAACAGTTCCTTACATTTCTATTCATTACTTTTTTCTACTAGATAGAAGATAGCAGATATTTACACAGAACTAATCATTAGCAATTACTATTTTGCACATGATTTTTATTGACTTATAAAGTATTAAAATTTGAGCTTATCTGTATTATTTTCATCATTTTAGGAAAAGAAATTAAATCTTCCTTTAATATTAATAATTGAATATGGCATACATTAGAAATATTCTAAATAAATCATTATGCCACCAGCATCTCTCTAATTTCCACTTCATGAAATCGGGCAGAGCACATACATCCACACGGTGGTGCTGTTCCTTCAGCAACGCCAAGAAGAATCCGCTTGGGTTTGTGTTTGCATAGTGCCCTCGGATAAGAAGATGCAGGCCTTGGAATACTAGAAATTCCCCAAAGGAAGTGAAATGCATTTCTTATTTATGGTTTGTTCCGATTGGCTGCTGTTCATTTTTTAAAGATGCTAATGCTGTAGCAGGTTTCGATGGCAACTTAAGTTATTGAAAAAACTATATTCATTTTTAAATGCTTAGAGTTAAAATCTGAAACTGAAATTGTGTCACGGGCCTCAGCAGGGAACAGAGACGACATAGTCAGGAGATAAGTTTAATCGGAAGCCCCTGCACAGAAATACACAGAAGCTAAACAGTAGGATGCAACATGGATGTGCATGCCTAAAACTTTATGTATGAAGCTAAACAAAAGAGTCATACAGATAATTAATTTTATTAACTGGAATTCAGCTACTGGTGGAAACAAGCAAAAATGTAGGCAGAGAATCAATGGATGAAGAACGAGAGGAGAAACTAACAAAGAACAGGAAGAACAGGTATTTCCTATTTCTGCTAGCATTTCCCCAGAGATCCTGTTTCAGGTGGAGGGGGAGGAAACAGCCTGCTCTCTTTAAATCCTCAGTTCCCCGGGCACCCTGGTATGTAGCATCTAGCCCTGCTGAGGCCTGGTCTAGCGTTGAGAATTTTATATGCTTATGTCGTCTCTCAGCAGCAGCCCAACTGTGTTTTTGGCAACAAACCAAATGTCCAACAATGTTCTAATACTGAAAACCAAAATGAAGAAGCTTTGTGTCCACTTCAGGCATAAAAAGTGTGAAGGGAGCATTGCTATTATGCTAACAATATTCCTGTTATATTTAAAAGGGGGGAAGCAAAAAGACATATTTTATTTAAAAATAAGAACGTTGAGTACTCTGAGCACAAAATGAAACAAATTACATCAAGAGATTTTCTTTTCCCCTACAGGAGGAGAGAGCCTGCTGGATCATGTAGCCCAAGCCAATCTGTTCAACAGCCTGGACTTTAAGAGCCCTCTTCTGTCCCAGGGCCCACTCAAAACTAGCAGCTTTGCTGGTCACTTGGCATAGGAGCTAGGGTATTATGCTCACATAAAGAATACGCTGGGGCTGGAGAGATGGCTCAGAGGTTAAGAGCATTGCCTGCTCTTCCAAAGGTCCTGAGTTCAATTCCCAGCAACCACATGGTGGCTCACAACCATCTGTAATGGGGTCTGGTGCCCTCTTCTGGCCAGCAGGCATACACACAGACAGAATATTGTATACATAATAAATAAATAAATATAAAAAAAAAGAATACGCTATCTCCAAACTTCAAACAGGCTCAGCAAGTTTCATGGTTTTTACTTAGTGGCAAAAGGGCTCAGGTGCTGCAATTGCTTTACAGAGGTTCTAAAGCTGTAGGCTGCAACCACCAGAAAAGTATCTCTGGTGGTCTTAGGAACCCACAACCATTAATTCACTTACGTTGTTCCTTCATAATGGTAAGTTTGCTACTGAGTGGTGTCTCAGTTCCTATGGCTACCAGAAATATGACGGTTGTGATCCACGGGTCAAAGGCTGATGCAAGAACTGTCTTAGGTGCTCCATACCACTGTAATGTTGATGTTTCGCTAAGATAAAGTCCCTTGAATTTTGGCTGCATTTACTTCTCCAAACCTGATGGGCATATGATTTATCAAATCCAAAGGGGTTCCTGCCTCCTGCTCCCCTGGTCCAATCAGCAAAAATGTCAAGATAATGGATCAGTGTGATATTTTGAAACTAACAGGTTCGCTGCCAAGTAAAATTTTACACAGGGCTGAAGAATTAATATACCCTGGAGGTGGAAAGCTAAAGGTTTGCTTCTGACCTTGACAGCTGAAAGCAAACGGCTTCTGATGGTCCCTCTGGGCACATATAGAGACAAAGACATTTGCTAGACCCACAGCTGCAAAGAACGTACCTAGAGATGTGTTAATCTGCTCAAATAAGGAAACTACATCTGGAAGAACAGCTGCAGCTAGAAATACTGCTTGATTAAGTTTTCTATAATCTGGTGTCAATCTCCATGATGTGCATGGGCCCCGCACAGGAGAGTTTGAGGGAAATGGGATGGGAGTTACCACCCTTGGGTGTTTCAAGTCTCTGATTGTGGCACTAAGTTCGATTCCTCCAGGGACTCAGTACTGTTTTGGCTTCAGTGTTTCTTTGTAAATTGAAGTGATCCTTGATTCTATTTGAACGTCCCAAGCATAATAGCCTTCACTCCACAGGTCAGGAAATTAACGTAGAATACTGTCAACTTCTAAGTATATCTCTTCCTATTAAGCATTCCAGAACCACTGTTTTTTAAAATAGTATTTAACAATGCAACTATTAATAATACTGAGGAAAGAAATAACATGAGCACCAGAAGATTCAAAAACCACCCAAATACATGGAATGCTGTAATTAATACTGTTAAAATAGTAAATTACCAGTAACGACCAATATAGGCTCACTGTAATCTAATCTAATCACATTCCTCATAGACCTCTTTCTTAAAAAAAAAAAACACTTAAAATTGATATGGAAGTACCAAACTCTCCAAATGGCCAGAGTAATTCTGAGTGAAAAGGATATAGCCCGAAGTACTAAATTACCTGACCTCAATTTATACTACAGACCAATCATAACAAAACCAATACAGTACGTACACGTACACACACACACACACACACACACACCAGACAAATAAGACCACTGGAATATATAACCCAGAAATAAATCCATAGAACTATAACCATTGAGTTTTTAACAAATTACCAAAAACATTCTTTGGAGCACTGAAGAGAAGGCACCTTTCTTAAGGCACAGGGAAAGTGGACAGTTCCATACAAGAATAAGTCTCAACCCTATGTGTAACTTTGAAAACTACTCAACTGAAAGCAATGCAGACTTCAGTAACTGAAACTTTGAAATTGGGAAAAACTTAGGGAGAACACTTACTTTCGGTATGAGCAAAGGCCACCATATACTGAAGGTGACACACACACACATACACACACACACACACACACACAGTATTAATATGCCACAGTATTAATATGCCAATTAGAAGGCCAAACTAAAAGAGATGAGATTTATTCTTGATGCACTCTGAAACATTGGAAAAGGTGTTAAGATTTTCTCTGAGATCCTGAGATAAAAGTTTTACTCTGGGGCTATGTGACTAAATGTTAAAAATACTGGTTGCTTCTTTTCCTCTTACTCATTACGCCGTCTTTCATCTACTCAATTCTTCTTTCCAAGGTGAGTTTCTGAGATGATGCTTTTCACTGTGTTACATTTATGCTTTTATGACTGAATCAGCAAGAGTCTCAGTCTTAATTTTAGTCACCAAGAATGATCACAAACAGTCTCACAATAGACAAATGCAGGTTTAATTTTATATATGAGATATCGATGCTCTGGGAGTATGAGTAGCTTTGTCTAAAATCAAAAAGCTGGTAAGAAAATAATAAAATTAATAAAACATAAGTAGGTTTATGACCATTACTCAGACTGCATTCCAAGTTCACATAACCACAGTACTTAATAAATATACTGCTTCTGTCTCCCTCTATGAAATTAGAGACTATTATTACATTTTGAGAGTAGCAATCTCTTTAGACTAATTCCACAGAGGACTGGACGTTTTAATCAACCGAAAGGTCAGAATCACTGCTCTTGGTACCACTTCTTCCAATCACAGCAAGTGACCACAGGTTTGAATGCTTAAACTGAACTTGGATGGAGGAGAAAATGCAGGTGTGTCTTGTGGCCAGCCTATCTAGCATCCTTCGCTTCTAAATAAGAAGCATGGCACGCCATGTTCCTGAGTACTCTCAGAAATCAGAACACTGAATTCTGAAGTGGAATGAATAGCCAGTAGCTGGCCTGCGGATGAGTCTGTACTCCCCACAACTTCTTTTATGTGCTTTTTCCACACAGAGCTGCCCATTCTGAGGTAACATGCTAACTAATCACACTAAATAGGTTTCCACTCTATCAATAGTAGTGTGCATGCAAGGAAGCAGACACTCTTCCTTGAAACCATCCAGTGGTTCATCCCAGCGCCCTTTCTCAACCCACAGGCATAGCAGTCTTTCTGGGGGCTGCCCCAATAACAAGGGCACTAGAGCTTACCAAATGCATAGACTGGAAAACCAGTGAGTCCCTACGGCCATTCAGTATCTACTTCCTAGCACTGGGATTATAGGTGTGTGCAACCACACCCAAATTTTCATATGCGTGCCAAGGATCCAAAAACTCTGGCACTTCTGCTTACACAACATGTGCTCTATCTAATGAACCATTTCCCCATCCCTATAATATTTTAATATATAAATCTTGTGCAATTTCCTCACATAAAAAAAGGCTAACTACCATGTCTTTCCAAAGTACTTGAGAAAAAAAGTTCTTCCATGACTCAACATGATCTAACTGTTACCTCTCATGACTCAACATGATCTACTTACTGCCTCTCTCTTTTCGTGTTTAATGCCACTTTGGCCTTAGTTAACTCAATTTCTGTCACATTTAGGTTCTATCACCTTAGGGACATTTGTATCCAGCTCTCAAGGACCGGAGAGCTTAAAGCAAAAGATACTACTTCTGTCACTGTTCTGGGCAGAAACTGTATACAACTTAAATTTCAGTAGGTTTGACCCTTTCTGTCAGTTCCAGTAAATAACACTTTCCATGTTTCTCTTCCACTTTCCTCCTATTACCATCCTCTCCATGTCTTTCTCTGTCTCCTCCCCTTCTCGCAAAGATAACAACCAGTAAATTTAGAATCCTACATACAGAGTAACTACACCGTAAAATACTTCAACAATTGCAGCTATGAAGAAGCCGTTACTAAATAATATCACACTCTGAAACTCTGAGTGGGTGTGAATTTTGTGAAAACATATTTTCCCTGTCATATATTTTAATGTTATTGCATTTGTTCTGATGATTAGCCAAAAAGAATAATTTCAATGAAACAGTTTGTATGTAAGATGTGTGTATATTACAATTACATATGAGGATATATACTAAATACAAGTATAAGCATATACTTGTATTTCATACACACACACATATATATTACACACACCAAATACAATTTTAAAGGTAAATTTCTATAAGTATGTATATATACACTAAATATAGTTATAAAGGTAAATCTATTCAAGTGTGTATATATACACAAAATACAATTATAAAGGTAAATATATACAAGTATGTTTATATACACTAAATACAATTATAAAATTAACTCTATACACGTATGTATATATGTACTGAATACAATTATAAAGTTAGAGCTTTAAAGGCAGAACTGTGTGATTGTGGGTGTGCGTGTTTCCATACTCTCTGATTAGTTAGAAACATGAGAATATTAATATAACTTAGTTTAAGTCATATGCTTAAAGGAGGGTGGCAGGGAACCGCTGGAGTATTTAAAATATAAAGAAAAACAATTTAAGTTAAACCCTGATAAATACTATCAAGAAAGAAAAGAAAATGAACAACGCACTTGAAAATAAAAATAGGCACTAAGGACGACACATAAGATGTTAGGTACAACGATCAGATTTAAAGAACTGCACATGGATGTCTTCTGGTAGAGAGGTTCTCAGATCCGATGAGAGCGCAGTTGGTTACTCCTGTGATGTCCGGCATTGCCATCATTGCCCAAGTGAAAACGTTGTGCTGGGCAGGCCTCGCTCATTGATTTAGAACTACAGCCGTCTAAGACCATATGTGCATCTTCTCTTTCAATAGCCTGCATAGTACCTTTTAGGCACTAATTCATGGAATAGGGACCAAGGCAGTGAAGATGGGAAGCAGCAAAGCTATCAAAGTTATAATACATTTAAATGAAGAGCTTTCTGGGCCACCAATCTCAGTAAGAACTATTGAGTCCTTTAAACTGAAAAAAAGATTTTTTTCCTACACAGACTGAATCCAGAGTGTCATCAATGTTTCCAGCCATCTACTCACCAATGATCTACATCTCCTTCCCTCTTTTTACTTTTCTCATTTTTTTTTTATTTTTAAGATAAAGTCTTACTAAGTGGTCCAGGTCTGGTCTTGTAACCTAGGATAGTTTTGCAATCCTCCTGCCTCATACTTCCTCCTCTTAGAGTTCTAGGCCTATGTCAGCAGGCCAGACAGACTTGGTTGACTGATTGGTTGATTCATTGATTTTTCACCCTTTTTCAAAAATGATCTCCAATGCCAAGAGCAATCACATCCGAAGGAGGAAAAGAGGAGCACAGCTTTCTTACATGTTCCTATTAAATGTAACCTTGAAAGGACACAGACAAGTTATATGTGGGTCTATGAATACTGATTGATGGGACTGAGATGGATCTATGCACGAAGCCTTCCCACACTTTAGAAAAGCTTCCACTTTCATCATTGCAGTATGGAAATACACTTGAATTCTTGGCACTTCTTCAACATTAATTCAAATGAAATTTCCTTGTGTATATCTACAGAAATTTACTTGCAATTCTACCATGAAAACAAAACTATTTTGTCTTTAAATAAGTGTTTATAAGGGTTGAAAAGAATGAAAATATGTGGGGCTACTTTAATATGTTGGGGATTTTAGAATTCTGCTTCTTACAGGTTAGTACATGGAATTCTTATCTATGCATGGATTGTTATCCTTAGAATCACACAATTTAAATTAGCAAAACACTTTTATGTATCCATGGAGGTAGCAGAAGTTTGTTATGCAGCAATAGAAAGCCAACCTTTTGACAAAACAACCTGGGGAAGTACTTCTTGCGTCTGTCATTTAGAGGAAATAATAGTTGGTGTAATCCCATCATAAATAATTGCAGAATTCATTTGAAAAAAAGTAAGAGAGTCCAAGACTATTCCTGCCCTGGAACTTGCTCATGTAGACTAGGCTGGCCTTGAAGTCACAAAGATCGGCCTGCCTCTGTCTCCCAAGTACTGGGATTAAAGGTTTGTGCAACCACTGCCCGGCCCCAAGAATATTCTTTTAAAGAAAGCTTTTACACAAAGAGTCTATTTCTTTTATGTGAAGTATTATTTGAATCTTTTTATTTTTCACATAATGTTGATTGAAGGGGTTTGGATTTGCAGGACTTTGTCAAATTTGTCTATTATGTAAATCTAAATCCATCAGTATAAATTGTGTTTAAGACTTTTTTTTTTTGTCTGCTAAAGCCTGCTGCAATTGCTTGCTGCGGGTGTTGAGGAATGAACCCAGGGCTTTGCACACGGTGAACGAATGCTCTGCCCAAGTCCTCAGATGTTATTTGTCCCTTCCTGCTGGCTTACTCGATGAATCCACAAGAGAGTTACAAATGTCAGTGCGTTTTAAATAATCTTTGTGCTTTGATTATCTTCTATTAGGAGATAATTTATACTAAATTCTGCTACTACATGCATTTTTCTCTTTTACCTGGTTTTATTTGCTTTCTATCACATTTCTTCAAACAAATATTCATATCACTGATTAACATTTTTCTATTTTATATAATTTATTGCTCTTAATTTTTAAGGTTTGGCTGCCTTCCACATAAACAGCTTAAAATCTTTTAAAATGCATTCTTTTCATTTTTAATTCCTCACTGACCAATGAGTTAAATGGAGGTGTCTGTCTTAATCACTGATATATTTAGTACTTTATATTTACCTTTTAAATTGTTTAATTTGTAACCAAACTCTAATATTGAAAGAAAATATTATGTAGTACTTCAATTCTTTAAAATGTATTTAGTCTCCATAAAAAATTCTTCTATGGTGAATTTTGGGTAAAAATGAACAAAGTTTCATACATCTCATAAATCCAAGCTTGCTTATCATATTTGTCTTTACAGATGTTACCGTCAGTCCAGCTAAGTACTGAAAGGTGGCTATATTTAACTGATGACCATAAAATGCAGGAATATTTAAAACTATACCTTTTTTAGTGTGATAATTTCATGTTGAGTCATGCCTCTTCCCATATTTTTGAAAGGACGCAATTATTGCTATTACACTCTAAACAAGCCTTTGAGAATTAATATTTCCAGGAATATATATTTGCTCACTTAGGTTTCTGGTTGGGTCATTTATCATGTCTTGTACTTTTTATAAACAACTACTTAAAAATTAATTCTTTATATTATAAGCATACAGTGTATTTAGGGAATATTCTAATTATGTAATATTCTTTTAAAAATTGGTTTTAATAATTATTAACTTGTTTTGTGGGTATGTGAAAGTGTTTATGTGTATGCATGTGAACATGCCATGGTGCTCGCATGGAGAGGTCAGAGGGTGACTTGCAAGGGTTGATTCTTTTTACCATGTGTGTTACTCTGGATTGAACATAGGTTCTAAGACTTGGAGGCCGGCACCTTTAATTATTGAGCTATCTTGACTGCCCCTCCACGTACTGCTTAATCAACATGGACTTTAATAGAAAGGAAGAACTCTGAAGGATGTTAACTTTAATTGATTATGAATATACATCAGATTCTTTATCAGTACCTATAGTGTACATAAGTAATGCTAAGTAGCAACAAGTAAAAACTGTGCAAATAATCTCAAGCATAGAATGTCCCTCTGATATCAGACATTTGAAAAACACTTTTATGTTGCAGGAGAGCAACTCGAATAAATTATTTTCCTTGCAGATAAGTGTGCCTTAAAATATAGACTCCTAGGACAAGGCTAAATGCTTTCTTCTAACATCCAGAGACATAGGGAAAAGTACGGAGAGAATTCTCAAACATAGAGTTCTGCAGCTTCTCATGCAACCAAAACGTAATAAATATTAGTGTTTGAAAAGGAACAGAACCCTGAGAATGCTGGCCTTTTCTCCACTTACTAAGGCCACACAGCATCACATCCTTGAGTTCTAGGAGAAGCAGCTGCAACTGAGATTCACATGTGGGCAGTTATCTCAAACAGTCTTTGTGTTGGCATTCACACGCTTCTCTGGGCACCATCATGGTATCTTTTTAGAATAGTCAAGCAAACAACAGCTTTAATATCTTCTTGACTAAGAAATCTAGCCTCATTGACTCTGTAAAAGTCTGTGGCTGTTAGGTTCATGGAGGGTATGTAGGGCTTCCTGAATATATCTCCCACGAATAATATTAAAAAGATATCTGCAAACCAGTCTTGAGTTTACACTCATTCTACATACATTTTTAACTCAATTTAAACTGATTTATCACTTAAAGCTTGTAGAAACATTCTCTATTAATTATTGAAATCCAAAACTTTTAAACAGTTTGGGTAGCAAGAAAAATAAATTTCTTGATTTATTCTTACCCAGAAGATTGCAATTTTGTGCAAATTATCCCTTTAAGAACTGATTCAACATTTCTCTCCAAAAAAAAGCAATCTTCCCGTAAAACAAAACTGCTCCAAATGTATGACGATTTTTATATAACTAGCTATCTATCTATATGCTACCATTTATATTTATTTCATCATTAAGAGGAAAATTCAGTAACAAATTACAGTGTGAAATTCTTTAGCCAACTTGTTACTTTGCACTTATATTCTAAAATGCCTAAAATAGTAGCAGATACACAGTAGACATTACAAGATGCTTTCTTAGTAAGCATTTATTTTTACTTCATATTTTCACATTTTAATGAGTAATTATACATATATATAGCTGTATTCAACTCTGTTCTTCAGATAAACACCCTAAATTATAGCATCTTTGATGAAAAAAATAAAAATAGCTCCACTTTATTGTGTTAGATAAGAACATTCTAATTAGCAAATGTAAATGTCCTCTACTTAGCCAAGAATTCAGAATACTCAAAGATATGTTCTGTTTTATATAGCTTGGAATATATAAATATGAATAATATATTTATACACATGTAATAAACTTTATATTTATGTATGTTATTTAAACACATAATCTATAGAACAAGCAGCTGTGTAAATAGTAAAGATGAGTCACACAAAGGCATAGACACAAAAGAGCGAAAAAGAAAATAAATAAAATCTTGATCATATAACTATAAATATAATATTTATAATAATCAGTCATATTTGTCAAAATTATGGCATTTTGAAGAGCTAATAGAGTTATATTAAGATTATTCATAGTTGATACTATATAACAATAGGTGATAAATATGTATTTCAATCAATTATAATTTTATTACATTATAATTTAGTACATTGTTTTTATGTGTGTGTGTATGTATAGGCAGGTTACAGGTAGGTGTGGAAGTAAGAACAAAATTTGCATTAGCTGATTCTCTCACAATGTGAGCACCAGGAATTGAGCTCTGATCAACAGGCTTGGTAGCAAGTATTTTTTTCAACTAAGTTCTTGCTGGCCCTCAGTTGTTTTTCTAAATCCACAACAAATAAAGTCCCCATGCCAAGTATAAGTCTCTAGCTCATTTTGATTATCATATCTTATTTCATTTGTGTATTGATTTACTTTTAACATGTTTTCTTTAGGGATGGAGATGCAGCTGAGTGGTGGAGTACTTGTCTAATATGAGTGAGGGTTCAGAATTAATCCCCAGTATCCATGTTCTTACTTCTAGTATATTTTAACAGATTATTAAAAATCAAGAGATAATAAAGCAACGGCTATCTCTAATGATTGAGTTTCTATATCATTCTAACATCTCAAGTAATTTTCTGGGTAATAGAAAAATACTACTTATCCATTATTTCCTGTCATATCAACCACCAACCAAACAAAATGTTAATCAGTATTTAAAATTGCTTTTTTTCCCCTTTGGATTATATTAAAAATAACTTCTAGATCTTAGAACATGCTTTATGTCTCCTATGAATTAACTCCATATTTATAATTCACTTATACATGTGCCATAATTTAAAGTCATTTTGTGGTGTTAGAGATCATACTCGAAGGCTTGAAGATCCTTGACAGACACTCTGCTATAGAGTCACAATCCCTAACATGTAATTTAACCTTGTGTTTGCTCATTCTAATGCATACTTTGAGTGATTTTTAACAAAATTATATATATCGCAATATCCCTGAAGAACAACCATTATTAAGGTGAACACAAGCATGGGTTAGGCACTAACAAATCATTCTAAGTTCACTCATTGAATATAGTATGCCTTGTAATCCTCATCATGAAGTTTAAGACACTGAGTCACAAGAAAAGCATAGATCACTCACTGTTGAGCATAGCTAGCAAAAGACAGAATTTAAAATAAATTTGAAACAGATATTCCAGAGGTCACAGATTTACATAAATTACAACCTGTATACAATATTGGATGTGTTCTTAACTTTTTGACATTGGGAAAGGTGATAGGATCATTTTATATAGTCCTGCATCTTTGCCTGAGTTTCCTACATGCTGGGACTACAACATGCATGAATTAAAATTGTGGGGTGGGGTTGGAAAGATGGCTCAGTGAGTGGTTAAAAGCATTTGCTTCTCTTAGAACCCGAGTTTAGTTCCTGTGCCCATATTAGGTGGCACACAACTGCCTGTTTATGCCTGACAAAGTTATTGGTCATCAGTGGCACTTCAATACTGTGCGCATACCCACATTCAGACATGCAAGCCTGTATGCATTTTTTTAAAAAATTATATATTTTTTTTAACATAATTAGAGTGGCATGGGAATTTTTACAATGTCAGAGAATTTATTAAGTGAGATGAATTAAATTCAAAGAATTAATTATACAAGTTAAATAGATCTCAAATAAGCAACACTCTGTTCTCATTTATTTTTAAATATGCTTTGTCATGGTCCTAATCTTAAGTTGGCTGATAATTTTTGTCAATTTAGAGCTTTAAGAATGAATATTATTGGGGCAATAAGACTTTTTTCATATTGAAAAGAATGTTCAGCATTGCCCAGATGAAAGCTTTAATCACATTTCAGCTTTGGACTATTCTGAGAAAGCTAAATCAGAAATAAGGCAAATCAACAAAGGAAGAGGGAACTGATCCATTCTCTTTTTTGTCTTCTCTTCACTTCATATATGTTTATCCTAAATCCTGAACAAGAATAAGATGCTGCCAGCTATGTGTCAGGCACCTAAATTCTACATTTGTAATGTGAGATTAATTATAGGCAAGTCTTTGGAAGTCTTCCCATGAGAACACCATGGGTCTTTGCCATATTTGCCACCACAGTGGTAAAATGTGTGAAGAAAACTACTTAAATGCGGGCATTTTACTTGAAATTTGTTTTAGAAGTTTCTGTCTGGTATCATTTGTCTCCATCCCAGTAGGCCTGAAGGGAAGCACAAGAACATAGCAGAATGGTGTGGTGGCACTCAGGGTCTGGAAAAGAGAGGAGAGAGTGAGAGGAAGGAGGAGAGATGGAGAAGCAGAGGGAGGGAGAGAAGGGGGGAGACACAAGGAATAAGAGGGATAGAGTAGGAAATAGAGTCAGACAGGGACAGAGAGAAGAGAGACTAGCTAGAGGCTTTGGACAAGAAATAATGTCCTCTAGAAGAAGCATGCCCTGTGACCTACTTTCTCCACAAGGCTCCAATTACTGATTGCTACCCATTGATAACGTTGGCATGCTCACGGTCCAATCACCATTCAGTAGTTCACCATGAGCTGGCACTAACCCTTTAATACGTGATCCTTTAAAGGAATATTTCATTTTGAAATCTTACCATCATTCAATGAAATTCACAGATACACCCACTAATTTAGCTTACTTCTTACCTTTAGTCTATCCCATGCAGTCACCTACTGTTTTCTGGTCCTTTAAACATGGATATACATTGCCTGATCTGAGACGCTGTTTTGGTGAAGTCTCGTTTTGCATAGGTGACACCTCTTCCCTATGTCACAGAGAGTAAAACATCTGGAGTCCGGCTTACCTGGAGATAACTGTGTTAACGGTACTTTCTTGATGTCTTTTGGATTACTGATAACTCACAGTGGCAAACCTGGCATGATCACCAGTTACTAAACTTGCTCTAAATTGAGCTTTCACCATACACTGTGAAAATATTGTTGTCAGTGTTACCGTTTCAACCTTGTTATGGTTTGGATAATGTTTGTTCCCTGCAAGATCACGGGCTCAAAGACTAAACCTTAGATGCTAACATTATTTAGGGAGGTGGTACCAGTTTCAGAAGGTGGAATCTAGCTGAAGCAAGAAGATCCCTGGGCTGCTGGCATGCACATCCAGATAAACTACTTCCTGTACACTATGATGTCAAGAACTTCCACTAGCACACTCTCCTGCCATCATGATGTTCTTCCCAAGTTTATGGTCCCAAGCAACCACTTGCCGAAGCCTCTGAAACTGTGAACTAAGATTAACACTTACCACTTTAAATATTTTGCTAGGTATCTGGCTCTAGCTATGCAAAAGTTCTAACACAGAGCTTTCAGCGAAATAATTGAAATTCTACTCCACATTTTTGGGCTTCGTATTCCTTGATGTGTTCATAAACCCAATCAAAGTTTCGCCATCTGAAGACCTACTATTACCAGCCTCGTATTCTAACTCATTTGTTCACCAAATATTCATCAGTAGCTTGTAATAGTCTAGGCATTCTGGAGAACGGTAGGCTTCTGAGAGTAAAGCGAACATACACGGAAACCGCTGCACTAAAGAGGCACAGATAAATTGCCCTCGTTCTGCTGAGTAACTCCCCACCCACGCTCAGGCAGGGAGCTCTAATTATCAGTGGGCCACATATAAAAAGAAGACAGGAATGTAGGAGGGGATGCCTTGGAAGGAAAGAAGGCAGTGGGGGAGTGAGTGGGCTATTGGGGGAAAGTACAGCGTGAAAATGACTAAAATTCATTAAATAAATGCATAAAACTGTCAAACAATTAAAAATTCAACTAAAAACAGGCAAAAAATTTTCATATCCAAGTGCTGCTAAGCAATATAGAGACAAAGGAAGTGGTTCAGTGGATAAAGAGAGCACTTACAAAGATGAAGGTAACAGTTTATATTTCCATTATCACCCCCCAAAAAAAGATAAATAAGAAAAATAAACAACAACATACAATGACACCAAAAAAACCTGCACATGACAGTGCATATCTCTAATTCTAATGCTACCTATATGGAGATACCACCCAGAGACACCATACAGAGTCCAGTAAATCTCAGAGTCTTGCTGACCAGACAGGCTAGGCTAAACTGTGAGCTTCAGATACAAGTAATGTGTCTCATAATAAAACGGTGCCAAGTAATTGAGGAAAACACTTATGTTCGTCTCAGGTGAACTTGCCTACACCTACATCCTCGCGTGAACACACAGGTGTATTCCGCACGTGCACAAAACATCACAGTAAGATGTACAATAGTCTATTTTCCATTTGATTTCATTTGCTGTTATTTCTCCTAATAGACTGCATTTTAGGCTTTCTTCGGGTCCCATTTCTTTCCTCAAGCTAACATTTCACTGTAGAGGTTTCCCTACTTACAACCGTACAGCCCCGAAGCCTGAAATCTACTTTTATCATCATTGAACTCAGGAAATTTCATATGAGTGGAAATCCAACAAAGACTTAAGCATAAATATGCCATGATCTTATTTACGTACACAAACATCTATCCTGGTGGTTTCACGAAAGTCCAATGTTAAGAAAGATTGTGGATGTGACCACTGATCTAGTCTAAGAGAAGTAGTGAGAATCTGGGGTATTTCAGAATAACTGTGAAGATATATTTTGCCATATAACTCTGAAGCTATTGCTTCCAGACAAAATAGTTATGAAGTAGCTAACTGCTGATATGGGTAAATCTATAGTAGACCTGTGAAGAGGGGTACAAAAGGTCAGATATATGGGTTTAACTTGCAGTGGTTTAAATTACACTAAATATCCCAGAGGATTTGCTAAATATTTAGTTGAACACACAAGTCTGAAATTTATCAACATAGCTGACATGTTTTCAGCTACCTATTCTGTTGTTAAGATTAAAGACTATTTAGTATTAATTGATAAAAATAATCAATCAGAATCAAGAAAGTAAATGGAAAAGGTGGAGGAAGCAGGAAGAGGGAAGGAGTGGGCACTGATAAAAGAATGTATTAGGAAAATTCTTAATAAAAAAGAAGAAAAGCATCAAAAAAGAAGGTAAATGTTGGTAGAAAAGAGAACAAGGTCCGCACAATAAGCATCCAAAGACATATCGGTTTCTCAGTTTAAAAGTTATTAATATACAATTACATGCATCCGTGGAGTGTGGTATATTATTTCAGCATGTTCTAGTCGAATCTGTGGGGATTTACATTTCTATCTTGTTAACAGTATGCTGTATTTGGAGCCATGCAAGCTCCTCTCTTCCAGTTCTTTTTAAACAGCCAGACTAATTGCACTGAGTTATAGTCTCTCCTTTGTCTACAGAACATTGGGATACATGGTTTCTACCTAAGCTCTCTGTGACCCTATTATACATTTGATTCTTCTAGCCCCTCCCACCTCTACTAGCCTCTCATGATTACTCACACATACTATTTATCTATGGTAAAGATCACTTTGATTACTGCAAGAAGCTTTTCATGGATCTTATTCTTTGTTCTTCTGATATATTCTCCAATATAGCCAAGAAGATATTATAAAGAAAAATCCAATAAAGTTGTCCTCACATTTGAAAACTCCTAGAGTTCCTTAATTTACTTCTCCCATGTCCTTCTCCAAACTAACTGTGTTAGTATTCGGTCTTAACATATCTCTCATCCAGAGATTATTCCTTGCTCTGTCCACACATGGTTATTTTACTTTTGGTCTATATAGATGCATTTTCTTACATGCCACATCTCCTCACCCAGAATTGTTTTATTCGCCCTGCAACCGTAAAGTTGTACCTTACTTTGCTGTTTCTGTGTGTTCATCAATTGGATTTGTGGCCTTTTCGCTTGGCTTACACCTGACCCTTCACCTACATAATGCTTTAATTAGTTTTTACCAAGCCGTCTGCCCATTATATTGTAAAACTCTAAAACCTAATCAAATACACAGTTCAGGATTTATACCCAAACATTCACCAGATTTGAAGTAAATAAAATGCAAAACGCTAGATGTGAGATTTGTGATGCCAAAAAAGTTAAATTAGATCAAAAATAAGATTAATATTACTTTATATCTTATTATGAGCAAACTGAGAAAACTCAAACTTAGAATGAGTTTGGGAGGTTTTAAAATTTTTAAGTCCATTTATAATTAGAAAAACCTATAACCTTCTCTAAGCAACAGCCTCAGGAAATTGAATTTAAAAAAATTCTGCAGTGTGTACCCAAATTGCAAGAACTATCGAGAAGCTATAAAATCTGAACAGAAAGTACAAAAACACAGACTGTGCAATTTCTGCTCCTCGGTGGGGGAAATTAATAGAGCTAAAGAGTGTTCAGGACATTGTGTGCTTCACGCCTGGGACAAACCGTATGGGGATTCGTTTATCCATTGCTCTCCACAACTGAAGAACACCATTGGCATTTAACAAAAAGAATCTTAGAACAATTAAAAATAGACCCAGTCCAAAATTCAGCCAACAAAAATAATTTACTGCTTATAGTGGAAAAACAAAACCCAAGGAACCACATTCCCAGTGGTATTCTTGCTGTAATTTCTGGGTGAGGCAATGAGACAGATTCAAACCCAAATTATACCCTCGAGTAGAATAAAATATGTTCCCATTCGCTTGATATGTGTTTCAATGTAGTCAGGAACATGCTTCATGTAGTTTAAGTTTGTCCCACATCACTCCTTATTAGATTTCATTCACAATGACCTTAAGTAGCATCAGTTTTTCAAGAATACGAATGCTAGTTAATAAACAGAATATATTCCAAATTGTGCTCCAGAATATAACCAAATATGAAAATAAATCCATACATCCTTCGGTACATGTTCTGATGAAATATGTGTCATTACATTTTTCCTTTTGCCAACCTGATTCTCTAAGCCCAACACGTACACTTGGATTTAGCCTGCAGCTTAGTCAAAGAACTGCCATTCTAGTTCAAGGGCTAGTCAAAACCTGTATGCTTCATGGGAGTGATGTGTCATACTGCAGGTGCCACAAGGATGTGCAACCCAGTATCCCGCTTTCCAGATGCCTAGGTCTTCACCTTCTCAAATTCTCTTGGCTCTTTGCACTGAGATTCCTAGTTCTCACCCTGGTCTTTATTGGAAGAAGCCAATAATGTAATCACCTCAGTTCTGGTGGTTCCTAAGAGCGAATGAGTATCTTTTGTGCATTTTAATTTTGGTAATAATTTTAAAATGCAAAAGTGGTATATGGTCATCTCTCACTGCAAAGGGGTGCTTGGTTCTAGGGCTCCCAGAAAAACCTGTAGGCATTCAGTTCCTTTACAGTGAATCATATGACTATTTGAATGGAACCTATGTACAACTTCCTTTTTGTCAATTACAGGTCATCTGTGATACATGTAACATGGTATAGTCTGTACAGTCATTTTTAAAATGCTATTGTTTAGCTACAATTTGCAAGAAAAAGTCTATGACCATTAAATATGAGCTCAAATCATTTTATAAATATTTTAATTTACATTGACTTAAATATATTGATGTAGAATACATACATTTCGAGGAAGGAATATATGTTATCTATTTTTAAATTATGATTTTGGGGTTAAAAATATAGCTTGGTGGTAAATACAAGCTTAGCATATGCAAGCAAGACTGTGTTTGCGGTTTTTTTTTCTCCCAACACTGTGAAACAAACATATGAGCACTATTTAGCTATTATATAGTGCTCTTTGGTTAGCAATTATCTAGTTTGCCTTATTAATTTTTCTATTTGAACATATACTAACTTTTTATGCTGCCTATTAATCTGTGATCTAATTTTTATGAGTTGGAAGCATATGTTGAATGTAGAACATCCTTTCAGAAAATTTTGAAGACAAATGTAAGTTATTATTTAACAGACAGCAATTTTCTCGGTAATAAAAGAGTTATTATTCTAGGATAAATATACAATTTAGAGCTGAAGCACTAATCTCAACACCACTATTGTTTGCTTCTCTATTTTAAAATATCCTTAAAATGTGGTATATTTACACAATGAAGTATTACTCAGCTGTTTAAAACAGTGACATCGGGAAATTTGAAGGAAAATGATGGAACTAGAAAAACATCCTGAGTGAGCAACCCAGACCATGAAAGACAAACATAGTATGTACTCTCCTATAAATGGATATTATCTGTAAAGTAAAGGATTGCGATGCTACAATCCACAGCCCCAGAGAGACTAGGAAACCAGGAAATCTGATGCAAGGCAAACTCCCATGAACCTACAAGATTGACCTCAGCTAAGATTCCAACCAATAGTGGATAGGTAGCCTAAGCTGGCCATCTCCTTTAATCAGATTTGAAACCTACCCCAATTGTTATCTGAGCCTTAGTCCAGTAACTGAGGGAAACAAATTTAGAAAACTCCAGTAAAACACTTGGACAGAAATTCTTTTGAGGAGAAGAGAGAAGGATTATATGAACCCAGCAGGGAAGAAGACATAGGGGTGGGGTAAGTGGGGTGGGTAAAGAGTGGAGGGGTGTTAGGGTCATCATAAAGGAACTTACAAAAGTGACTGCTCTGCTCATGGGAGCTCACAGACTATGGACTGTGGACCACAGCTAGGGACCAGCCTAGGCCCTCTGTTTATGTGTCACAGTTCTGTGGCTTGGTCCACTCATCCATCTCCTGGCCATGGGGGAAGAGGACCAGTCCCAAACGCTTTGGCTGGGTTTTAAATACTTGTTCCTAATGCTGGGTTGCCTTACCCAGCCTTAACACAAGCAGAGGAACTCAGTCCTACCTCAATTTGATAGTGGGTGCCATGCTTGGTTGGCACCCACGGGAGTATTCTGTCTTTTTGAGCAAAGATGGAGGAGGGGTGGATGGGGTGAGGGAGGGGAGAGGAGGGTTTACTGAGGTCAGAATGCATATTAATGAATGAATTTAATTAACAAAGTTTATCCTTATTAACATACTCTTAAAACAATACAGCCATTCTGATTTGAGTTACCTCAGAAAAAAATAGAAAATTGATTTCTCTTTCTGAGGAAACAGAGTCTTAGTGAGTTTTCAAAGTCTGTACTTAACCTTTATTATTAAAATAACTAATATCAAACATTTCTAGAGTCCTGCAAATTTAATCTTATCTGACTTGCCATTTATTAATAATATCATAGGGTACACTGATTAAACATATCCTACTCTTTGTAATAAAACAAGTTCTACTATTATTTTATTCTTCAAAATTAATTCATATGTATACCTAAAGCAAAATTTTCATTTTAATTTTCCATTTGTACTTTAAAATGTCTCAGTATCAGATTAAACTAAAAAATAAATCATTCCTGTTTTACATCCTCATAAGAAACGATTCATTCAGTAATTCACAGCTCCTGCTCACTGAATTTTACTTTTTAAGGGACTTTGAAATTCATACAAATGAAAATTCATGGCCAAAATTGGTAGAATGGTTTTATAAATATATTGTGAATACATGTACCAAAGACAACGTTTGAAACAGAAATGAGTATTTGATTATCTATTATGACATATTTTAAATTAAAAAATAAACTTCAACTAAATTTTAAATATATATTAAATATTTATTAATATTATTTATTTTATTAATTATAATATTATAAATAATATATATCAAATATTTATTAATATATTAAAATTTATGAAATTTAAATATATATTAAATATATATAAAATTTAATCCAAATTCTGATTTTCTAACTTTTTTCCTTTTAATTGTGATTTTACAGTTCTGGGAATCAAACTTTGAGACTCAGTCATATTAAGCAAGAACTCTATTGCTAGACTAAAAGGCTACTTTTTAATGAAGAAGAAATGCTAGCTACCATTTCTAGTTCATCTCCATACCAAGACTTCTTTATATATAATTTTTAAAGAGCTCAAGGAAATTCCCCATTTTAAAGTTTATGACATTATGCTTCTGCCAACTCTGCAATCATGTGAGACAGTAGGCTATTGCCTGTTAGTGAATGCCTAGATCACCTGCACATTTACAAACCATTACAGCTCAGTTGTTTCGTATTTCTCAAAGTTACAAGACAAATATATTCAAATAAGTTAAAAATAGATAAGCATAACTACAAAACACTCATTATCTCAGTAAAATATGGGGGATAAACAACCTGTGTCTTTAAAAAATACACTTAAAGGAAAACCAATTTTAAAAAGTTGCAAACAGAAACCATGTATGTGTGTGATTCTATGAGTGTGTATATGTATTATATATGTATATTTTCTTCTACCCAGTATCCAAAGTTTCATATCAAGACTCTTCCTTTTTGGTTTCAAGGAATACATAAAAGTTGCCTTTAGAACACATCTTCTCCCATGACCCTTTCCCACTAAAGGTGGTTTCATTGTTTTATTTTATTGATGTTTATTGAACTCTACATTATCCTTTTAATAGCTAGACTACCTGCACACTCAAAATTTTATACTTGTGTGTTACTATGTACACGCAGTGTATAAAGCAAAAGGTGGTGTATGTCATCCAAGCAGTCACCTATAACATTTAAGAATAACACCTTCTGTCAATCATGTCAATGGACTTTTTAAGTTCACTTATAGTTCATATGTCTGTACAAAACAATGCTGGAAGTTCTATGGACAGCGTAAGTACCTATGTGAATCCAAACATGCTTCCTGTAAGAAGGTAAAAGATGATTACAGAAAGGAAATGGGAAATGCTGGTGAGCTCTTCCTAGATGTCAGTTAGTCAGGTTGATAGTGTATCACACAGCACATCAGTGTTAGACAGGAAGCAGCTGCAATCAAAGTTATCATTTTGATTCAATCAAAGTGAATCAAAGTCATTCACTGAGACTTTAAGGGAGCTAAATCTGATAAACTTGAGCCATGTGTTGTTCATGTTTTGGTATTTCTATGATGAAACATCATGTCCAAAAGCAAGTTGGGGAGAGGAGGGATTTATTTGGCTTACACTTCCACACTCTAGCCCATCACTGAAGGAGGTCAGGACAGAAACGCAAGGGTTAGAATCTAAAATCAGGGGCTGATGCAGAGGCCATAGATGGCTGTTGTTACCCGTGACTTTCTCAGTCTGCTTTTTATTTTATTTTTTTTTTATAGAATCCAGAACCACCAGCCCAGGGACGGTACCACCCACAATGGGCTGGGCCCTCCTCATCAATCACTAAATAAAAATACACCCTAGAGCTCAAACTTACAGAGACACTTTCTCAGTTGACTTTCTCTTCTTTCAAATGACTTGTATGAAGTTGACCTCAAATTAGCCAGCACAGGCATGCTTCTTATGAAATCTCACCACATTCAGATAAAGCAAACAGTGATTAAAAATAAATCAATAAACCATTTGCTTACATAAACTGGATATCACTTATTTAATTTATAGACTCTGAATTTTGTTTCTCAAGCATGAAGTGTCAAGGAAATCATCTGGAATCAGCTGCTTTGTAAAAACTGTGATGTTCCAAAATATCAAGCTCCTCTTAGTGCTTAACCTTTATCCTTGGGGACTGAGGATATTGTTCAGTGGTTAAGCACTTGCTCAGGAATACAGTTTGGGTCCCTAGAACCTATGAAAATGCCTGGTAGGCACTATGTCTGCCTGTAATTCTACATTTAAAAGATGGACACAGGGGATTACCAGAGCAAGCTAGCTAATATGAATGGCTAGAGACATGACTTTTTATAAGAAACCAGACCCGACCTTATTTAAACGGTCAAAGAACAATTGAGGGTTGCTCCTAAAATTCACTGTGGACCTCTACATGCACATGCATACATGTGCAGGTGATCCCCAACGTGCACCTACATACATTCAAATATGTAGGGACACACATACATATGAATTGAACGTAGGGTATTGTATATGCTGGGCATGTGCTAACCAGTGAGCCACACCCTAATTCTTTATTTCTGTGTCACCAGTTTGAACATAAATTAATTATTTGAGAAATTACCATTTCAAGCCACCTGATCATCCTTAAAATCAACATTACACGTTTTCAACAAGCCTCAGTATAAGGCATGTAATAGACAGTAACTCTTTGTGAAATAAAATTCTTACATCTAATGAGGATCTAACTTACCGGTGGATCCGCCCCTTTGGAACCAGTCAGCCCTCCTGTTAGTGATTCGATGTCCTGAAAAAGGGAAAAGGAATGATTTTAAATACTCCCCAAGAGCAATATCCAGGCCCACAGGGTGTTGTCCTTGGCAGAAAAGCTTGGATGCTACAGTTATTTTTGTTTCCTGACAATATGGGATTCCACAAAATTATTAAATAGGCTACATGTAAATATCTAATCATTTACTCTAACTTTTCATAATCTGTAAATGGAAAAATAAAGATAAGCGGGCGATGTTTGTTGAAATAGGAAAAGAAAATGGCTCTAGACAGGGAGATAAATGCTTTGTCTTAAAGAGCTAAAGGGTGCACAGAACAGCGAAGGAAATAACCCCAATCAATGTATTATTCTTCAGAACATTACTTCACCATGGTACTGCATCCAGAAAACTTTTAAATTGTCTATGGTTCACTCTGTAATGCATGCATAAAATGCTAAGTGATATGGGTAGCTTTGGTGTCCTTGCAAAAAGATTAATTCTTAATGCTGAATTAACAGCTACAAAAGATAACACATCGAAAATGATTCTCCTTGTCGGAGTTATTATGAGTGGAGAAATAAAAGATGCTGTCATGAGTTTCAGAGGCAGCGATTTATAGAAATGAGTTCTAGGGCTTGATGTAATTGATACCAATCTCATAACTTTTCAGAATAAACTGGAGTGGCAGATTTTAAAATAAAATCTCACATGATTTTAATCTCCTCTCTCTCTCTCTCTCTCTCTCTCTCTCTCTCTCTCTCTCTGTCTCTTTCTGTCTCTCTCTCTCTCTGTCTCTCTCTCTCTCTCTCTCTGTCTCTCTCTCTCTCTCTCTCACACACACACACACACAGACACACACACATGTCTGCTCAAAGGTATCCTGCTACTAGCCATACTTGACACTGCCCCCCTGACAAGTAGATAAAAACACTATGAAATATATTATCTTAATCGAACCTTAGGTTTGAGGTACTGTCACATAATATCTAAGGCAGACCCTGTCCCCCATCTTACTGTAACCTGATTATCTGATGTTTTCACTAATGTGTTACACATTGTCTTTACAATGTTTTACAAATGTCTCGATTTATAACTTTCTTTTTTTCTGTTATGTTTAAAACTCCATGAAATTGTTTCCACATTGGAACATATAACCCGAGTAACACAAATCCTGTTTCTTCCGCAGCATGGGTGGGGGTCTGGCTCTTTTTCCTGTCCTTGGAACCTTTCCCCACTCTACTGTATTGGGTTGTCTCGTCCAACCTTAATATGATAGGGCCTGGTCTTATTGTATCTTATTAGGCTATATCCAGTGGATATCCCTTGGAGGCTGCTCCTTTGGGGGGAGGGGGTGGAGGAGTTGTTTCTAAGGGAGACAGGAGGTGGTGAGAGGAAGTGGGAGGAGCTGAGGGAGAGGAACAATGTAGACAAAATGTAATGTATGAGAGAAGAAAAACGTCAAAAAATAAATTAAGAAATCTCAAAATGAATCTGTGTTTCTGGGCCACTGTCACTATAAATTTGACTCTATAGTAAACTCTTGTTTCCTTTGGGGATAAGAGCTGTGTTTTGAATTGAGTAGTGAAATAAATAATAAATACATAATATAAAAATACATAAATAGTACCTTGATGGAACCCAAGCATGAAAAGTCATGTCCAACATTTTGATATTTTAATATGATGTTGAATCAAATAATCAAGTCACAAACAAAACTAAACAGTCTCCTCACCCAATCCTCTTGTGATGTTTAAATAAAGGTTACTATTTTATATTGGGCTATATTCACAGTCTCTCAGTCTCGTTTGTTTCCTGACAGAGCAGTTTGCCTTTTCTTTTGCCTGCCATCACTTTTAAAGAGTTAGAAAAAATAGTCGTTTTTCTGATAATTTTTTATAGATAAGTATAAAATCATTGGTAAATATGTCTGTTCTGTTATCTAAATGTATTCAACAACACATGAGAACAAATACAACAAATCCCAGCGTGGAGAGGAGAAAGATGGGCAGAAAGATGGATCGGAAACTTCATCCCTATCTGAGGAGCTATTGGCATTTCTTGTCTTCTAGAAGGGCCAAAGTCAGGTTCCTCTTGAAGCATAATCCTTGGTCAGTCAACCTTGCTCCAGTAGCAGAATATATATCCAGGAATATTTGGAGAGCTCAAGTTGGTCTTTGTGGAGTGGGGGAAAGATAGAAAGTAGGGTGGTGTATGCTGATTAGTTTTATGCCAACTTCACATAGTTAGTGTCTTTTGGGAAGAGGACACTTTTCCTCAATTGATAAAACATCCTCAAGAGACTGTCGGGAGTGTAAACAAACCTTTTGGATATAATTGATGTAAGAGACCTCCACTCACAATGGGAGGTGCCAACCTATGGTATTATGGTCCCTGGTGCTTTAATAAATGCAGACATAGTAAACCATGAGGAGCCAAGCCAGTGATCAGTATTTCTCGATGGCCTCTGCTTTAGTTCCTCCTCCAGGTTTCTGCTCTGAGTACCACCAGTGACTTCCCTCAGCTTTTAGACGAAACAAGCCATTTCCTCTCCAAGTTAATTTTGATCATGGTGTTTGTCACAATGATAACCCTAGCTAAGACACTTGGGGAAAAGGGTGGATCTGGGAAGAGTATGGGGAGGCAGTGCAAATATGATCAAAACACATTGTATGCCATTCTCAAAGAATTAACATATTTTTTAAATCATAGAGGCAATGATAAAATTTACTGCTGTGACATTGGCTCACTAAAACATTCAAAACCTATTATTTTTACAAGGTGTAGAATTTTCTTCACTTTATTGTACGCCTTATGTAGGCCCTTGCTTACATCTCATAACATTCATCATCTCTAGTTTTTTCTTCAAAAAATTAATAATGATGACTTCATATTAATAGAGGCCTGAATACTTTGGCAGATCTGGGAGAAAGGTAAATAACAGGGACTGAGAGTAGTTGAAAGTTGTGTAACGCTTGAATATGAAAGAATAAAATACAAGAATAGTGCTGTTTGTCAATGTCCAGCAGGCGATGGATGCCACCCTGAAGCCTCCAGCAAGATTACCACACAGCAGAGCTCAGTAAGCATTTATTGAATGCAGAACGACTGAGCAAATGAATAAAGCCTGCGATATCATTCTGACAAAATCTCTGAAGCTCGCCGTATGTGTGGTAAGACATTTCTTATTTTTATAAAAACGCATTTCTCGGAAATCATAGCACGAGGCAATAGTGTTTGCACAATGTGTCTTCCTAAAATTCAGAAATGAACAAAATAATGAATTACTTACCCAAGAACACACAGCTGGTGAATGTAGGAAAAAGCTGTTGAAACCAGTGTTATGACCTCAAGCTTAGTTTACTTTGGGTTCTATCATATATCACTAATGAGACACCCACTTAAGGGACTAGCCCTCAGCTGTGGGATGTCAGATTGAGGCATTACATTTCTATACATACTAAGGTTTTTAGCTCATGTGAAGGGATGAAATGAAAAAAGAAAAAAACCTAGACAACACACAATTTTCTCCAGATGAAAATACTGGTTATAGACATGATACCTATAACATTAGACAATGAATGAATCAATGTTTGGGACATTAGTAAAGGTGCCTAGCATAAGGAAGTACTTCCAAGTTGTTAAACATCAATAATGTTTACTTTTCTGTAATATTTTTTGTAAGTTCACAGCAGAAGGAATGGGTAAGAGAAGATATATTTTTCTTTTAAGGAATCATTCAGTTTTCACATGATGCTTAATAGAAAATAATCTTTCACTAAAAAAAATGTACAGGCTACTTAAGGCAAACATCCAATTCATAAAGTTGAATTTCTTAATGAGGCTTAAGCTGTTAGTGTTTCTTTGGCAAAATTAGAGGGTAAATTTTCTGAGGTAGGGGGCAGAGAAATAGAAAATGCATAAACCAATTTTATAAATATCACCTGGAGATGCAAAATAACGTTGCCCAAAGTTCTAAAAAACTAAGAAATTTTTTCTTTTACTTTGAGTGTAGTTCATCTCAAATCTGCATTTTTTCCAGTTCTACAGTTAACTCCTTCCATAAGTAATTGATGAGTATAAAATGTGGTTGAGGTGATATAGTGTTCTTAGGAGAAAGATAACGGTAAATAAAGTAAGTCAAAGCTTTTATAGAATTCAGAGTATTGTGGGAACTCACAATATCAAAGAAAAGTCAATCACCAAACATACTTTGCTTAACCAGCATAACGAACCACACCACACCTGAAGTATGGAATTCAGTCTGTGATACACTTCTGACTTAAAGTTTTGCTTTTTAAATCTAAGGCAGAGCCAATTCACGAAGCAACAAGTGAAGGAATTCTGAGAAGTGAAGGGTTAAAACACAGAAGTTGTCACAGTAAATTGTATAGGGTGACAGTAATTCGGAGATGTATTTTATCTCAGAATGCATATTAGGTTCCCACAGAACCTAGCTGGGCAGCAGTAATTAGCATTGACGGAGCACTTACTATGCTCAGACTGCTACTGGCACTGTCCCCTGTTTCGTTAAACAGCAACTCAGCTCTCTTTCCTGGTCTCAATTCACACTTTCCAAGACATTCGGTCTGGGTCTTTTTGTGTTGAATGACGTAAGAAAGGTCATGCAACTAACTAATAAGCAAACAGATTTAAATACTGAATCCAGAGACAATGCCTGTCAATGGCTATGGGCTCTTGCATCAGCTCAAGTGTGTGTAGGTAAAGAATTAGAAGGGCTTGCTGGAATGCTGCATAGTGACTTGGGAAAGAGTGTTAATATGTGCTAAGCATCTGAAGAACTGAAACTGGGTGAAGAAGCATTTGAGGCAAGGAAGGTCTCAGCAGGGAGAAAGAAGAATCTTTATAGGTAGGTGTATTTAACATTAAATTTAGCAAATATGTCCATGTTTCTGATTTCAAAGTGTCCGCTCCAGATTCAAATCCAAGGGTACCATATCACAGGAACCAAATATATGGTTGTGTCAATAGCGCACACTGTAAGTATTTTTCAAGGAATTCATAGATTTACTTTCCGTCTTTTCAAGGAGTGAATATTTATATCACAACTTTTCATCTCTTCCCTTGTATGTCTAGCCTGAGAAAGAATACCGTTAACAAATGATTGGCACTATCTCATCTCTTTTTCAACTTTTGCAGGTGGATGCACCTCCTGGCTGCCACAGACAAAATGTACCCAACATAAGACTGCTTTCTTCTCTTCCTTGGCCATTTCTGCCACAAATTTACTATGATCTAATTTACCATTCTGTTGATATTTCTGATAAGCAATCTTGCTATCTGGGCTTCTGGCAATCAATTGCATTCTCTCACAATTAGTTCATTGTTCCTTCTCAATATTTAATCCATCTAGTTACTTCTGTTCCTATGTTTTGTCCCTAACCAGTATTTACTACTTTGGTTTACAGCTGTGATTCATTTCCTCTTACCCAACTTTCTCAAAATCTTGTGTTCCTTGAGCTTTCATTTCCATTCTTGATCTTGTATGAACTCATCTCTAAGTCTGAAGAAAGCACCTGCATTACTCAGAGGCTTATTTCTGTGTGTTTGCTTGGCTTCTTCCCCAGGTGTGCTGACTGGCAAACTCTATGATGAGTTTGATTCAGGCTAAGGCTGAGAACCGCCGTGCCAGAGGAATGGATCCCAGGGCAAATAAGTATAGGTTACCGGTGTGGGAGGTCCTTCTGTCTATGTGTTGCCTTTATTGGTTAATGAATAAAGAACTGACTTGGCCTATACCATGGGAGGAGGAAGGCAGAGTCAGAAAGATGCCAAGGAGCCACCGCTGGAGATAGACATGCTGAAACTAAGCTAGTAGGCCACAACCTTGTGGTGATATACAGATTAATACAAATGGGTTAAATTAATATATGAGTTAGCCAATAAGAAGCTAGAGCTAATGGGCCAAGCAGTAATTTAATTAATACAGTTTCTGTGTAATTATTTTGGATCTAAGCTAGCCGGGCAGCCGGGCAGAACAAGCAGCCCCTCCTCCAGACAGGTTAGTTCAGTTCTGAACACTGAACATTCCTACCTACCCTTCTTCTCTCTGTGTGTACAAATTTACATTTTAATTTTTTCTTTTACTACACATTGCATTATACATCTATGCAATATACGTTATTTTACCCACTATTACCCTCTTATCCTACACTCTCATCGACTAAACCCCTTCTTCCACATGCCTCCTTTGTCACCTCCGACATTTGTCCTTTTTGTTTACTTATAGCCCACTTTGTTTATATAAGACTGAATGCAGGAGTATGTACTTACTTTGAATAGGGAAATTCACCAGTGGTCATGATACTTTAGAATATGATTGCTTCCCTTTTCAGAAGCAATTAATTGCCTATAGCTCCTCAGAGAGCAAGGAAGCTTCATAAGACCCCCTCATTACATGATAAAATGCCAATGGCCATCAATTGTATAGATAATTTACAGGTGGCCTCTGCTATTCTAAACTCATGGTGTCATGTCCAAAAGAAAACGCTAGTAAATGTGGGGGACCCTGCTAGCTCCACTGCAGGTATAGAAACAAACCACAAGAGGCAAGAAGGAAACTCCACTCAGCAATACTTAAGCAGTCTGGTTCAACTTTTCAGAGTCTGACCCTCCAGCAGTTCATTGTAAGCATATTTAAGCATAGTACAATCTGGAATAAAAGTTTGCTGGTGTAATAAAAAAAATCCCTCCTGCACAAGAAGGCATAATTGCATCAAAACTCCACTCAAAGTACAAGCCACTTCTTCCAAGAAGATGAGTTCTAGACTTAGGCCATCTGTGTTATCTTAAGGACAGAGGGATGAACCTGGCATGGTTTTAGTCATACAAATAGCATAGAAGCATTTGGTTTTTAACTACCTCTAATTCTGTCAATGGGAGCTTACGGAAACACCTGATTAAATAGACAATACAAGGGACATCTACACTATTAAATATCTCTCATCCTGACTGTGGAAGCTTAGGGGAGTTCCTGGACATACAGATAATACAAATGTCTCAGCCTAATAGACACCTCTGGCCCTATTTGATAAAGCCTGCCCCTTCATATAATGCAGATAACTGGGCTGTTAATCACTTTCTATTTGCAGGCTTCTGGGTGAATGCTGGATTCTAGATCTTTTTCTTTGAAAAGTCAACATAGATTGCTCAACATTCCAGGTTTCCCAAGTGTTCTGTGAATGGTAGAACCTCTGTGCTCCCAAAAAGCAATAGCTCCATTCTGGAAAATAGTACCCCCTCCAACTTCTTACTAATTTTTTTCTTTCTTTTCATGAATTTAATATATCTATACAAAATATTATCACTTTATTCTTCATTTCTCCAGTTCATCTTCCCCTAATATTTCTCCTAAAATTCCCTCTTCCGAATTTAAAGTCCATTTATTCTTTTCATAATCCAAAAAGTTTGATCAGTTCTGTTCATATGTGCAAGGCAATGAGACCTTTAATGAAAACTTCCTTGTGGTCATATCCTCAATAAAGAATGACTATTACTCCTACAACAGCTATCTACTGTCAGTCATAAGGGGTGGGGACTAGAAACAAGCTGCTCCATGTATTCCAGGATTTTTGTGGTATTGATCTTGTATAGGTCTTGTGCAAGTAACATTTGTCATTATTAGATCATAGTTCTGATAGCCATGTTATGTCCACCAGACAGCATGCCACAGTACCCTCAATCTCCTCTTCTCTCTGGCCATGAGTGGTAAATGAGTCAGTATAGATGTCCAAGTAATGAATAAGCACTGAATTTCTTTTCTTAGCACTTTGACCAATTGTGGATCTCTCCATTAACTGCTGCCCATGGTAAAAGGAGCTTCACCGACTGCTGAGAACAGTCCAGTTCTATCATCCATTTTTAGAGGGTAATTTGACAGTAGAGCTATTTAGAAAAAGAGAATAGGTCCTATACTAAGACATATGACCTCCATAGCCATTGGTTTTTTAACAGAATTATATTACAAGACTTGAGATTACCTTCAGTAGAGAAGACTTCAAATTCAATTAGAAAACAGTAGTTAAATGACTTGCCAGTTATTAGAGTGAGTTTAGGTTAGGGCAGTATTGCAGTACATAGGTTCCAGCACTAGATGAGACCATCTTGCCTTTGTCCCCCAGAAGCCTGCAGAGCACCTTCCCAAAACACAGAAGCCAGTCAGTGGGGAGGAAATTCCCCTCTGCCTTGAGATTGGTGTCTCTATGTACTTTATCAAAGAGTGTGATGTCTTCAGCAATAGGTTCATGCTTTGTAGTAATGAAGGCAACCAAGGATAATGACATCTTGTGCTGTTTTGCAGACCTTTGGGCCCTCTGTTAGGAAGAACTGATAAAGAGAAATCTATGCCTTGTACTATGATTTTTCACTTAGTAACCATGTCTTCTGCGAGTGATACTGTATGCCAAATATCATGACTCTATTGGATCTCTCTCTCTCTCTCTCGCTCCCTCTTTCTCTGTTTTTGCCTCTCCCCTCCCTTTCTTCCCTCCCCTATCTCTGCTTTGCATTTTAAATACCTCTGGAGCACAAATGAAAACTAGGAAAGTAGAAAGGGGGCCTGTTGGAAAAGCCTCTTCAACAGGGAGAGAACAGTAGATCTTATATAAAAGTAAGGTAGTGAGGAGGAACACTGGGGATGAGAAGGCTTAAGCAGGGAAGGGTGTGAGAATATGGGCTAAGGAGTGGAGGGGAGGGATTATCCTAAGATAAAAGATGCAAAAAGTCAAATGGAAGCCTACTATTTTAAAATAAATGAAGAATAGAAGAACACATGTGAAAAGAAGTAAGGGTAGACACTGGGTATTGAAAGATCATGCAGAGGCAGGAGTGGGGTCATTGGAAAGCAGAGCAGCTAATGGGTAGCTGGTAAACCAACACTAACGGTGTAGGAAAGGCCCTTATGGAAACCCACCAATTAGTAAGATAATGTCAAAGTTCACCTTATAAAGAAAAGAGTTCAAATGGGATTATCAAACATGGGTCGTCATTGTGACTCCACGAATACATGAGTTATTAAATGAAAATTGCAATACAAGGTATACGATACCACCCTATCGGTCAAGGAGGCCCAAGGTCAGTACCTTCTTTGTCCATAGGCTTTGTGAGAGGCTATTCTCAAATTATATTCACTACTCTTTCTGAAAAATTGTTCCTGCTATCACAGTGGATCCTATATTGCATCATTATGATAAATGTTTGCTTCTGAGTTTCTGCACCACAGAGTCTTCTCTTTCAAAAATAAATAAATAAATAAATAAATAAATAAAACAAAAAGCAAAACATCAAATAAAAACATTCCTGCTTCTTGCGTAAATCTATCTCTTATGAAGACTCAATCAGGCGTCATTTTCTCTCAGGAGTGTGGCCTGAGTCCCCCTGCCATGAAATTGGTTGGGGTTGTGGCTTCCCCAGAGCCTACTTCTTACTGTATCATTTATAATTATCATTTTATTCATTTGTCTTTTGCCATTCGTGTGAAGACTAAATAATATGAGTGTCTTATTTTCTTATATTTGTATCTTCAGCACTTTTATCATACAGCAAATATATGCTAATATTGATAACTTAATTTTCAATGTGACTTTTCATGAAGTTCTACAGTTATGAAACGTTATGAAAATCACTAATTGGCTGACACTAGTACTTGGAAACAATTCAAAATATGCATTATCCCCATATTAGTGGGTTTTCACTTTGATTGTGTATTGGTTTAGTTTGTACAAATAAGCCATGAAGAATATCATTATCTTTGAATTTATCAAACAAACTGAACTCTTGAGGAGCAACCTGACAGCAGGATATTTTTGGTAACACAGCAGATATATATCAAAAGGGAAAATGGCAAGGACTCTTCAATTATATATCAACTGCAAATTCTGCATGTGTGAAAACAGACAATTCAGTGAATAAAGAACAGTTTTAGTACTTAGTTTTAGTACTTCTGAGCTTTATCACCATGGATAAACGGACCAATAGTTCTTATATAAAGGAAATTCTGTCCTAGTTTCTAGCTTAGGAAGTTTTTAGTTATTGGTTATAATAATCAATGCAATTAATATTATTTTATTAATCATAAATTAAATAACTTCTACCCACATATTCAACTTGGAAAGTTCCAAGCTTATTGTAGTAATTAATAATGTTTAACATCCATATAAAATTTTATCGATAACCTATTGATAATTTGTTGAAAATTATCAGATAACAGTAAGTCCTAATATTAGTAAGATTAGGGACAAGATAGATTGCACGTGTGGAAAACCACAATGGGCTCTATGAATAGATTACATAAGCTGTAATACACTGAAGTAAACAAACAGTATAATGTACACAGATAAAATCCAGACATAGAAACACTTTGGACTCAAATTTTTCTAGGAGTTCTGAAATTTGATTTTTCCGAAAGGACAAAAATTTGTAAATTGTTTTATTTCTTCTAGTTATTCTTGTCATTGTCTATAAATTCTTGATCCATTTTGCTTTTGAATATATAGTGCATATTCTTCCGGGTAAACTATAGCAATGATCTTTCAATAAAGTAGTTATTTATCTATTGGTTATTGCATGCCATAAAAGTAGTCATACTTTTGTTTCTATTTTTCCTGCAACAATCTGCTACCATATGTTTAGATGCCGATGCAGACAGAAGTGTGTTAAAATGTGCAATATATACTAAAAAAGAGATGTAAAATATTTGGAAAACAGTACCTGGGGTGGTTGGTTTCACTTGACAATTTGATACAACCTAAAATCACATGGGAAGAATATCAATGAGGGATGGTCTAGATAAGATGGGCCTGTGGAGAATCGTCTTGATTAACTAAACTGCTGTGGGGAGAGTAAGCTGACTGTGGGTGGCACCACTCCCTAGACTGGGATTCTGGATGACACTAGAGTGGCAAAGCAAGCTGAGTGTTGACATGGCCAGATTCAACAGTCTCTCTTAGGTTTCAACACAGAAGGGAACAGAACACCTATCAGAGAATAATATATTTCCATCATTTCTAGCTGCAAATGACTATTTTTCCTGGGTGATCTGTAAATAAACTATAATCTTAATTCAAATGTGACTACAGGGCAGACTTTCTTATGAGGTTCAAACAAAACAAGGCAAATCATATGGGAAATCTATATGTACTTATCTGCTACCAATAAAACATGCTCCTAATTATAAGCATTTTAATATTTAGTCTGGCTATACCTTTTCTCTCTTACATTTATATATCAATCCAACTAAGAACAACAGTTTTTATCATGAGAACATGGCAAAAGAACAGGTGTTTTATTTTCTAACACATGAAATTCACACTTCTAAAGAAGTTAGTAAAGAGATGTTTTTTAGCTAAATATTAAGTATTTCATATTCAGATTGATTTTGGAAATTACAACCACAGGAGAATTGTATAGAGCTAAATGGTGAGACAGAAGTTTGGGTCAATATCCAAAAGTATATGACAAACTTTTTGAAAGAAGATAAAATTGAAAATAAGGTAGGTGGGGAGAAAAAGCTTAATTTATTGCTATTTTCTTATGAAAAACTAACCAAAGCCAAAGTCACGAGATGTGAATTTATATTTCTATTTTTTGTTTCAGATTTAGCAGTGATTGCAATAAATAACAGCAGGGTATTTGGTATCTCTACTTCTCTTTGGGAGAGCTGTTGTAAGTTACGCTACTAATGACTGCAATATCAATAGCACAATTTTAGAAGCTATAAAACAAATGGGAGTTTCTATTCTATGCTATTACGTTAACTGGGGTGGTAGCATAGTGCAAGGGCCTTAGCATACAGAACAATGTGGAGATTTAGCATCACTGACAGATGTTCTGTAGTTATAGTATGTTCTATAGACAGTCTTGTTTGCTTCTATCCATTCAATTAAATAAGAAATTAAGCTTCAAATTTCAGCTATTCTGTAGCTTTTGGAGACAAATTTTAAACATTTTCTTTTCCAGATCACCTCTATCCTTAATATTTTTCAAACATATTTTTAGTTATCTCTTTCTCAAATGTAATCATCAGTATCATCAGTAGTTTATAAGAAAGAGTTGGTATAGTGTCTTTCAAATTGTAATTGACAATGTTTAATGGAGCCACACACGTCGTTAAGACTTCTGAACTGCAGGCTTACTGTTTGGGATAGTGTTATGGCAAGGAAGTTGGAATCCCATTGCTTAAAATAAGCCAGACAGAAAAACAGATGGTTCTCACTTGTACAATGCAACATTAGCAGAAACTAGAGAATGGGCAAGGTGTCTTCACTTTGCATGTCACTGCATGTCACTTAGATAAAATTCCATGGAGAGTGAAGATATGGTTTATGGTTTTGGATGGTAGAAGACTGAAAATTTAGGTTTTTTAATTCTTTTTAAGAATTTAGACCAGAATAATTTTTTTATCCCCTACTCCTAGAAACCACCAGCATCTCTCCTTGGCTTATATTTCCATCTTCAATATTGAAAAGGTACCCTATTTCTAACTCTAACTTTTTGGCTTTCTTCTTTTAAGAACCCTAAGACAACAATGGATCCACCCAAGCAATAATGAGTTATCTCTACAGATCAAAGTTCTTAATTTTGCCTATTAGGTCCCTTTTACTATGAAAGGTAGATGGTGAGCAGTCTTGTGAAGTATGATATAGAAATAAAGGGAATTAAAAATTTCAGGCACCATTTCCTTGTCCTGAACTCCAGACATTTGTAAGAATATCTCAGATTCCTGGCACATGAAGTTGAGGCAGGACCAAGCCTCTCCCCTCTGAACCAAGGCTGAACAGGGCAGCCCACCATAAGGAATGATCTCCAAAAGAACAGCTCATGCACAAGGGTAAGATCCATGGGAGGTCATGCCCTTTCTGAGAAGCTGGTGGGGGTGGGAGGGGGAACTGTGGTTGGTACATGAAATGAATAAAAACTTTAAAATAAAAAAAAAAGAATTATTTCTCAGATTCCGAATAAAGTGACACTTCCAAAAACCACCTGGCAGGAAAGAAACCACCTTTTCTAATGAATTTCCGTGTTACTTGTTTCCATGGTTATATTGCCTTATATGAGCATATGGGTTCCCTTTCGTGCGTATTCTTACTCCTGAAAAAGACAGTTTTCCAGAATTCTTTGCATTTTACAGGTTCTCAATAAATATCTTTTGCTTACAAAATAAAAAAAAATCCTGGCTGGGGGTGGATGAGTTGTTCTGCTCTGAATAGGCAGTCTTGGAGATATATATATATATATATATATATATATATATATATATATATATATATATATATATATATCAAGATTTCCCTTTAAAAAGGATTTATTTTAAATTATGCACATGTGTATGGGAAAAGTATATATATGAGAGTGTAGGTGTTCATGGAGGAGACAGAAGATCATTAGATCACCTGGACCTGGAGTTATCGGTAGTTGTGAATGTCCTTATGTGGGTTATGGGAACTGAACCCATGTGCTCTGCAAAAGCCCTGATGTTCTCAACTTCTGAGATATCGCTCTAGTCACAAGTGTGGGCTTTTCTAGAAAACTCTGTGCAACTGTGTTTGTGGGCAGTAATAATGCTCTCATGATACATCATCTTTTGTGCTCTAAGGCTGTGATCCCTTAGCAACAATTGCATGATTTCATTTGAATTAGTCACCAGCCTTAAATGAAT
Source organism: Myodes glareolus (assembly GCF_982192425.1). Taxonomy (NCBI): domain Eukaryota; kingdom Metazoa; phylum Chordata; class Mammalia; order Rodentia; family Cricetidae; genus Myodes; species Myodes glareolus. Next base: position 24,899,056 of record NC_142051.1, read on the forward strand.
CATACCAACATCTTCTCCCTAAAGTTGAACACCTCCACTCCAAACTCATTAGGAGGAGGTAAGTAAATTTACTTTATTATTCAGACTATACTGACAGGGCCTTTGTACATAATTAAAAGTGGGTATATTGATAACAATACATTGCTGGATGAAAGCTGAAAGCAAAGTTTAATCACAACAGGACAGGATTTAGGAAAATTTCCATAAGAAGAAAAGGAGAAAGAAGGAGGGAGGTAAGGTGGGAACACTTAACTTATAATACTATTAAGAACATTTATTTTTCAGTCTCTGTCTCCTGGCATATGAGGCTTCTTTGATGAAAGATAAAAGTTATGCATTTTGTGGTAATAAGGGTAAGTGGTAAAAACACAATTAGAAAATACACTGGCTTATGAAAGTGGCTGCAGACGGTTCTACCCTAGGATCCATTACAAAATTATGCAATGTGGGAGGTCCTTCTGTCTCTGTGTTGCTTTTCTTGGTTAATGAATAAAGAAACTGTCTTGGCCTGCTGATAGGGCAGAATGTAGGTAGGCAGGGAAGACAGAACTGAATGCTGGGAGGAAGAAAGGCAGAGTAGGAGAGAGGCACCACAGAGCCACCAGAGTCAGACAGAGTCAGACATGCTGGAACTTTGTTGGTAGGCCACGAACTCGTGGTGACATACAGATTAATAGAAATAGGTTAAATTAATATGTAAGAGTTAGCCAATAAGAAGCTAGAGCTAATGGGCCAAGCACTGATTTAATTAATACTGTTTCTGGGTGGGTTTTGGGGGGGCTAAGCTAGCCAGGGGCCTGGGACGAACAAGCGGGCCTCCCTCCTACAATGCAACTGATTGAACACAGAGAAAAATGTATCATGAGGTGCCCAACATCAACTGATATAGCTACAACACAACCCTATAACTAAGGTTCAAGGAAGATCATGTGAAAAAGAACAGAAGGATGAAAGATTACGGTAACAGCAGAGGATGTCTGCTGAGAGACGGTGTGTTCAATTTGAGACAGGGAAATTATCAAAAATAGGCTAGCTAAATAAGACCTGCAGGATGGCACCACCAGTTGGCATGCTAGCATGGATATGGGGAATCTCACAAGACCCTATCCCTTACCCCTAGATGAAGAGATGCAGGCCATTAATGCCTGCTGAAATCCAGAATACAGACTTTTTCAGGGACAATACTCTGATAGGTTATCAAATTCCAAGGAGTGATCCCAAAACACACACACACACACACACACACACACACACACACACACACACACACAGAAGAAACACCAACTGGACTCAGCAGGCAGGCAGGTACTTGTGTGCCTGCGTGCATGCATTTCTGAGTGTGTGTGTGTGTGTGTGTGTGTGTGTGTGTGTGTGTGTGTAAAACAATAGTAACTGAAGATAAATCATAATTTTGTGAATAAGGTGGGGTACAATGAGGGAGCTTGGGAATGATAAAGTGGTAGAAATGATATAGTACTCTTGTATGAGAATTTCAAAAAAAAGTAATTTTTTATTTGGACATTGTGAAAGGCATTTTTTTAAAGAATCCTCAAATGGTCCCCCTTTGGTATTTTATGCTCTCGTTTAATCTCTTCTTGACTGAAACTCTGACAAATTTGCCAAAAATCATAGGATTGATCGCTCTTTTGAGGTAGATCCAAAAACTTTTCGCCCTCTCATGTCACCTGTCTCCCCTTCTCTCAAGATTCCCTGAGGCCAGAAACTAATGTCTCACACCAGTGATCAGCCCAAAGCCTAAACACACCAGACTCAAACTACTTAAATACAGCATCCTCTTTGTAGCCTCAAAACTTCTGAAGACTAAGATGACATCTGCCCCACCTTGCTCTTTGATTGCACTCTTGTGTGAAATCCTGATACAGATGACCAGCCTAAACTACACTGAGCTTCATTTTCTGAAATAATAGTTATTGTGAGCCAATAAGTGTTCATATTTACATAGGAATACATTACTAATACAAAATAGACAATCATGCATGCTTATCACTCATTTTTTGTGTACTTATCCCATAAGTATCAATTAAAAAATAAAATGATTTAGTCTAAAAATATTTTATATCAATGAACCAATAAAAGAAATAAAGTCCAGAACAAGACAATGTTTATGTTCCTATAACTAATTATAACTCATTGAGTCTACTGTTAAAATTATCAACATGACTCATAAAAATAGTTTGGACAATTTACAACATACTTGTTTGATATTTCTCTGACATTTCTATTTGCTTGACCAGTTTTAAATGTGTAAGGATCATTCACTTTTTGGCAATCAGTTTGTGGTTATAACTGTTAGGTTGACTTTTGGTACTCAAAAGCTATATCAACGCAGATTTAGAATCTTCTGAAAAATTGCTTCCCCTCAGTGATGTATGAATAGCCAGGTCAAATTGAGAAGAATTTTTTTAAAGTGCTAAAAATTTTTTCAATTAATTTTAACAGTCAGAGCAGGTTGTTCATGCATTCATTTTAAAACACGAGATACTTTATTTAATTGATTTAACTCACACTTTGGTCAATGATATAACCACATAATGAAAGTATCTATTCAATGATCATATGGTATATGGTATACCATATGGTATATATATATATATATATATATATATATATATATATATATATATATATCACTATTTATCATCTATATATCATCTTGAGGATTTTCCTTTATGGAAAATGATTCAGTTTTATTTTGCATAGAAAACCATCAGTCAAAATTAAATATCTATTCACTTTAGTAAACTTACTTTCTGCTCAGACTACAGTCAGTACATAACTGTTCATTTCTGCTACTTATAATTGGATTTTTATTTCATATTTTCCAGTTCTAGTTCCTTAGGCAACTTCATGACCTCATTCTACAATTCCCACTGCTATGTTATATAATTGTTTGAGCAAGCACAGTCCCCAAAAATGAGAATTAAAGTTTGCAGCCAGAAAATCAGCTGAAAATATAACCCAACATCAATTGACTATGATTTCAGGTCATGTAATTTAGTGTTATTAGTGCATGTGATGTAGTTCCAAACATGAACTTTCAAGCCAATATACCAATGTTTTAATGTGAACTCCGACAAAATCTAGATATAAAATCTTCAGCCGGTTCCATTACTTAATTCCCCATTTAAAAAATCATATCAAATAGTGTTAGTCTCAAATTGTTATCGGGAAGGAAAATGTGTATACACAAAAAAATGGAAGCAATTTAGCAGTAGCTTCGTTAAAATGAATTTAGTTTTAGTTATATTTTAGTTATATATAACTAAATATATTTAGTTATATTTTAGTTAAAATTAAAATATTTTAATTTCCCTAAGAAGAATCTGGGTTTGTTGGTGTCTTTCCCAGATCTGCGGCTGTGGTCTTTTCAATGTCATCACTGAATTGTAAATGATGCAGCAACAGAGCTTCCAGAAGAGACACTGTGACTGGGTGAGCCATGAGAAAAGGACTCATACGTTCATAGACTCAAGTTTACATATAGCTCACATCTGACTTCCAACCCCAGAAAGTAACTTGGCTTATTTACAAAACCAAAATGTGGTCTCAGCATTGCCACAGATTTTATTGGAACCTAATTAAACAGGGTCTTTTGAATGCTTTCCATATGTAATACCTTCAGCAAAACATTCTTGTTTCTACGGAGCAGATAGTTCAATGTTTTCATTTGATTTGCTTGATTTAGTTCAAGCAGGTTTATGAGCTAGGTCGTGAATTTTTCTCTGAGTAATGAATTAAAGATTATCTTGGACACTTATTTGGAGATATGCAGAAAATAATTTAACCTATTAAAGTGAGATCCAGTTATCCCTACTCTGAATGATTTCCTGTTGTGCTTTACTGCTCAAGATGAAAAGATATCATTTTCTAGATAAACATCAGATTCTTGAGAGTAATCAACATTCTACCTTTTGACTTTGACCTCTTTAGCAGTACACATTATTTTATATGAACATTTAAATGTTGATTTTACATTCACATCTATTATTAATATGGAATGCTTCTATTATTGAAAAGACCTATAACCTTGTAATGCTAAAGGAGAGCAGTACTTGGCTTACTGGAAAAAAATAAGGACTCTCTTGAGAGTTTAAGTTTTAATTAAAGGATGTATTTTATTTGTGTAATGATGTCAACATAAAAATAAAATGTTCCTTTCACTTTAAATGACTCTTTCTCATAAAGAAATCAGTTCAAATGACATGTCATGGGAAATATTAATTAAGGCCTTAATGTGTTTCCAATTTATTAAATGTTACATTATATGACGCTACAGAAAATTATTCTAAAATATTGAAAAACTAATTTATAAGAAAGACATATGTGTTATATTTATGCCTCACCACCAAATGACTCTCAGTTCTGACTAAACACATATTGAATTACTCTGAGGAAGGGAATGTCCAATCAGGTAAAAGAGACATTTGTAATTAGCAAAGAGTTTTCTAGAACATTTGTGCTGAAAACGCAAAGCACAAGAAGAAAAGTTTCCTGATTGCAATAGGTGTTCTTCTGCATCTGTCTCCATTACTCCTCCGAGTCTTTCCAACAAGACGAGACTGTCTGTTCATAGAGTTATTTCATGACAAATGCCTCGTCAGTGTGTTTGTTAACTATGCATTCAAACAGGACTGAGACTGGAAGAGGCTCAGTGCTTTGGAACACCGACTCCTTGTTCAAAGGACCCAAGTTTGGGTCTCAGCATCCACATGGCAGCTCACGTCTCTCAGTAGATCTTATTTAGCAAATCTAAAGCATTGTTTTACCTCCATGGGCATCAGGCACCAAAATGATGAAATTATGCATGTGAAGTTAGTAAAACAATTCTACATATAAATAAATCCAAAAAATTAAAGAAATATGAGTTTATGTTTGGGTGAATATATCTCTTCGGTTCAAATAAAACTAGAATGATCAAACAAGGGAGGGCCTAACAATAATTTTTAAACAAATTAGAAATAGTGTGTGGACCCTGAATACATATGAATACCGTAATAGTATTTGGGTGAATACTGGAGCAAATGTGATAAGAATAAAGAAACATTTGCTACGAAAAATAACTTCTATGCTGATGTAATTAAAAACTAACATTTTCTATTCTGAAAAATGGAAAAAGAAGTTCCATTGCGTGTAAATTACATACTTGTATGTGAATGCTAGTGGATTTTACTTTATCCTCCTAGTAATATTTGGAATCTAAGATTCTAAACCTTTATCTGAGATTTACTACTTTTGTAATCAGAGATTGTAAACCTTGTTATCTAATAAAGATTAATGTTCTTCAGTGTCTATAGAGTTAGAGGAAGAAATTTCATTAACTGGGGCCTACTAGACAAAAACACTTTAATTACGGTTTGTTCCAAGCCCCTTTAGAAAGTTTGCTTATCTGATTTTTCTTGTTCTGATACCTATAGAGGGAAGAAGGGAAAAGTAGAAGATGTGTCCTTTGTTAGTTTGTTTATATCTTTTTTGCTGTTCTTAAACCTATGGAGGGAAGATGGGACAAGGAGATGTATATTTTAAAGGTGCTAATTACTTTTAACCTACTTAGTCTGTGTGTGCAGGGTGGGTATGATGTTTATGTCCTTGGACTGTGGATATTTATTAGAATGTGTGTAAGGCTGCCTCTGGACATGTGTACCTGTGCACATGTCCGTGTTCAACACCAGTTGTCCATCTTACTCTATTGCCTTTTGCCATTTTTTTAAGGTAAACCTGGAGCTCAGAGCTAGTGATTCAAGGATTGTCCTGTGTCCCCAGCACAGTGTGCTCAGCCATCAACAGCTTTTTATGTGTGTTCTCTGGATCTCAATACACAGTCTCAAGCTTGTGCAACAAACATTTTGCTGACAATTACCTCCCAGCCCCTCAAAAGACTCTAGAAAGGAAACATAGCTCAAGAAATTTTAACAAGCTACTATTGATTAAATAGATAATACAACTCTTTTTTAGTGAGTTATCTGTGTTTCTTTCACTTGATCACATATAATGAAGCTATATTTATTTCTAGCAGTTGAAAAAGACATTAACTTTTGTTGCAGAATACATAGGATGCTTTTATAAGTTTGCAGGTCATAGAGAAGATTTTACAATATGGCTCTCATGAATAATGCAATTTAACTACTTCACAGTTTGGCTACATAAAATTTTTATGTTGATGTTAAAAAAGTCCTTACAATCAAGAAAATATTTCCACATCAGCCATGTTTCCATAACATTAAGCCATTAAAAACTTAATTTTTTTGTATAACAACATATTCATTAAAATCTTCATCACAGAAATTTTGGATTATTATAAAATTAAAAATCTTCCAGCCATTGCAAAATCATCCCTTTAGATCTATGGCCCATGTTTGTGAAGATGACTCGATCATGTGAGTAATGCCCATCTCTTACTTTTTTCAGTATTAGTCAGCTACTAAATGCATTGTTAATTATTATTGTGCATGTGCATGAGGAATATGCAAGAATTTGAAATATGCATGTATTCGTTCATGTATTTGCATGTGTGCATTTGTGTGTGTGTGTGTGTGTGTGTGTGTGTGTGTGTGTGTGTGTGTGATGTCATAGGAAATTGTGAGTCAGTTCTCTTCTCATACCATGGGAGAGACTGACAGAACTCGGGATGTCAGGCTTGTAGGGAAGCACTAAATCCTTCAGCTTGACTTTTCATGTTGTATATGGGAGTATTGATAACTTGTCCTTTATCTAATCTTGTGAATAAAATAGAGTTCATCGTAGAGAGCCAACCTTTACTGATGGAGCTGGGGAGATGTTTTAGGAAAGTATTAACAGCATGAACAGGAAGACTTCTGTCCAGGTACCTAGTTAATGAATTTCTGTCCCCTGCAAGCTGCCTTCTCCAGGGAGCTCTTGGGAAGTGGAGGTGAAATGCAGGAGAGTGACTACAACATTGCCTTGTATTCACATCTAGCAAATGTTATCACTAGAGTGGCTGCTGAATCTGCTCAGTGCCTGCTTGTAGGTGTTAGGGAGAGCTCTGGTGTCAGGGCTGAGGGCAAAATTATTTTGTCATTTAGAAGAACGTAATAGGACAACATCAACATCTCAAAAATGTCACCTGGTGCTTATATAGTGGTAGCTCAGGCCTCCACGTTGTGTTCTGATTTCTAAGCAGATAAATAGAACTCGAGCTTTTTAAAGGTGACTTGGGTTTAAGACTTGCCTTGGAAGTTACTTAAATGTATCCTCATAATTGAGTTACTTAGCTTCATTGTCCATGAAAATAAAAAAGAACAAAAGCCAACTAAATAGATTTTTGTAAGATTTATATGACACACACCACATAAAACCTCAAGAAATGTTCATGAAATATAATAAGATGTTCATAAATGTCAGAACTACCTGCAGTATGCCATTCTCTGCAGAATATGAAAACTTGGGGTACAGTTCTTCACCTAGACAAAGTGGGGGCTTTTGTAGCAGAGTCGTTTCATCAGTCCCATGACTGCCTCAGAAATCACAAGTTGATCCTTTTTGTCCATTTTAATTAACCACACACAAAAAAAGTTGAATGTTTGATAGGTAAAAAGAGCAAAGAAGAGAATAGTTGGAAAGCTTGATCTTCACGAAGTGTATAAATGAGAAAACAGGCTATCAAAGGAGACTAGACATTGGAAAATGTTAGGGGGTAGATTTTTGAATGTCCCCTCTAACTTGTTTTGGGACAGGAATGAAAAAAATTGGGGCAGCTGGCAAAACACATAAGAAACCCCAATGATATCATCTGTTCTAAGAGTGGCATGGTGGATCGGCTTTCATGCTGGTGTGGGTCTGCACACACCCCTGCCATAGAGAAATGCACTGACCAGTTTCATTAGCTAAGTGGTTTTTATTCCCATAGTCTTCTCCCTTTCCTCGTCTATTACTTTCCTTTACTGTAGTCACTAACAACTGCATTATAAAGGTTAATTAAATGTGTTCTTTGTTATTTTCACACCTGCATATTACTTTCACTCCCTGCTCTCTCTTTACGCCCCACATCTGCCAACTCCCCCTCCTCCCTAAAGGTTTCATTGCCATGTTCCCTTTGTTTTGTGACCCAGTGGCTTCAGTAGGACCGTGGGTGTGATCATGGGCTTTTAACCATCCAGTGGAGCCTGACAGGCTCACCAATAGAAACACAACTAAAGACAATGATTCCAAATCCATATGAAGCCAATAGCTTAGCAGGGAGGGGTAGGGACCTCAGAGTCCCTCCCTTATACTTCTGGCTCTAGAAAACTCATTGTAGGCAATTGTTGGTATTGTGATCTCATCAATGCTATTGCCATAACTGGCCAGAAGATAGAAATTTGCAGCCCTTCCCTCCATTTTCAGATTTTCTTTCTTTTCACTCATTTGCGATATTCCCTGAGCCCTGAGAAGGCAGAGTATGTAGATATCCTGTGTAGAGCGGAGCAGTCCACTCTCCCTTATTCTCAGCACTTTGAACAATCACAGTTCCACGTTCGTCACAGCTCATTGTAAAGAGAAGTGTCTCTGACAAAAGGGGACAGTGGCCTTTGTCTTTGGGCATAAACATATGGCAGCCAGTTTGGGGCCTTGACAATGTAGTTCAACAATAGTACTAAGTTGAACCCTCAGGGACAATGAACTCCTCAACCCAAGAGTTTATGACAAGATTTACACATAGTACCAAGCCTGGATTCTCTCCTGTGAGGTGACCATATACACAGGCCGAGAGTGGCTGATCTTACCCCCCTAGTTTTCCCTCTCCACTAGATTACCCACTCTATACAAACTGTCTTAAAATCCTGCCACCCCAGGGAAAATAGTCTGTTTACATCTCCAAACTATTTAAATATATTCTCTTACTTTTAAAACTTTTATGTAGAGCAATAAAACTTATAAATCAAATAGTACTGTAAGAGAATGATTTTATGTGGTTTAATCAAAAGAAAACAATATTGAAGTAACAAAATCCCTTCCCCTAGAATAATTTTTTAAATCACTTTTTATAAATGGGTGAGAAGAAAAGAGTTAGTGTCTAGTTATTTCTAATTGTTGCACTGGAGTAAAATTTGGGCCCTCCAGTTCTTCTGAGCATTATTGCAGTAGAAATCTGATGTTATTAGCCATAAACCCACTTTTCTAAATGTCAGTAATGCCTCCTAGAGTTTTCCATATCTTCTTTTGCAAACCTTGGGTTCTGATAACCACACTAACCCTTCTGGGGTTTGTCGCATGCACTATAGGAAGCCAATGAAATGTTCTGGAAAGAACAGGCAAATAGCCATTTACTCTCCTCTGGGTTTAATCTTTCGGGTGCTTTTCCTTCAATGAATTCTAAGTGTCAGCTGTCTTAAATTGAGTGCTTCTTTCCCCCTGAATCCAGAGTAAGCCCTGAACTTCAATGCTATTCTATTAGGATGTGTGGGCATCTGCAAGTAATTAGAATTCAATGAGGTTTCAAAGGTGAACCTTGATGGGATATTTAGTGCCTGTGTGACACCAGGCTGCTTCTATTTGCCAATTTAGTACACACACACACACACACACACACACACACACACACACACAAAGAGAGAGAGAGAGAGAGAGAGAGGCTCTGACGATCCAGTCTACATGTTAGTAAGTAGTTTCTTGCCAAAACTGAATCTTCACTTTCACTTAATCTTCAACTTTCCAAATGTTGAGACTTTTAGAAATAAGTGTCTGCTGTGTGAGCCAATGTCCATGACAATTTATTACTACAGAGGAACAGTAAGACACAACACCCTGTTTGTTGAATTAGAGCGGGTCGAGAAATACCAGGGTAGCTATAAGATAGACCAAGTATATTTTTCTTTACTATAAAGGGCAAACTCACGAAACAGGAACGAGAAGTCCAAGCTCAGCTATATAGCGCATGAACCACAGAGAGAGCGAACCCTGGGGCCCCTCTCATTTTTCTCCATGTACCCAAAAGGTCATGCTCCTAACCTGGTCTTATCTCTTAAGGTTCATTTACTGACAGAGATTCCCCAGCACCTTTTAACTCCAGTTATCTCCTCTCTTTTATCTGTACAGGGATTTTATACAAATTAAGAGATATTCGCATCAGGACTTTCAAAATTGGACACTTAAAAATTTTCTTCTCATCTCTAGATAACCATAAAAGTAGATTCTCTGGCATTTCACTGGGCATCTCATAAAATCCTTGAACTTTCTAACTTCAAAATTTCTCTTCAATTTTCTTATTTTTTACAGCCTCCATTAGTTTTTCTTCATTAATAGCTTCCACCATCCGACAAGTTCAAATGCAATAAAGCTGCCAGTCTCTCCTGAAATTCCACTCCTCCTCCTCATCAGCATCCTTCATATTCTGCTCCGTCAACATGTCTTCCTCAAAGCAACTGAGAATGGCAGCTTCTCTCCAGCACTGCAATAAAGGTCTGTTCCGAGTCAGTATCTCTGTCAAAGACCACCTAACTCACTGTGCAGCTATATCCTTCAAATGGAAACATTTTATCTTGGAGATAAGGATACATGTAAGATTCAGGAAGCTGCTGAAACTTAAGACACTCAGGAATTGGTTCCATCTGAGCCATTCCTATAAAGTTAATTTCTCAGTTAGAGAAAATCCTCCTTAGTAGATGAAAATATTTACTAAGAACATTTCTAATGTATGTCTTTTACTTAGTGACAGGTTGTCAAACAAATCAAACAAAGAAGTCAGAATTTCCATAGGCCATCAGGGGAAGAGAAAAAGGAGACCATCCTATGAAGTCCAAATTAATCCAGAAATATGATGACAGAGAACAAAGACATAAACATTATCCTCTGGAAATCCCATTATTGGAGATGCAATTAGTTTATTATAGTAGAGTCTAAGGTGGATCTAAAAATATACACTAGTCATCCCAGATAGTGAGGGAAGGGCACAGTGTGAGCTGCCAATAAAAAGAACTCTGGGAGTAGGGGAGCAGACATAATATTCACATTTGACAGGTAAGCAGGAGAGTTTGAAGCTCAGACTGAACTAGAGAGTATAATCCATTCTCTAAAGCAACAATAGCCATGAAAGGAAGGATGGAAGAGAAAGGGCTTTTCATTTGCTGACAAATCATAACGTAAAGTGATCCTGTCCAACCTAAGACGTCCTAGTCACAAAGTGTAGACGCAGGTTGTGTTTATAGTTTCGATGTACTAGGTGGTGCCAAATGTGTTATTCAAATAAACTTACAAGATATAGTAAGACAAAAATGCCAAGCCAAAGCAACACGAAACAAAAAGTGCCTTGGCCCACACGTATACACACACATGAATGCACCCACCCACACACACACACACACACACACAAAGCAAAAGAGTTTGTTAGTCCTTTGTATTGACAACTACTCCAAGACATCTGGCCTGACCTGCAGTGTGGTTGATACAGTCATTGACACTCTGTTGGAGAAAATTGATCCTTTCCCACTTTCCCAGCAGGCAGGTATCAATTGCCAAATAACTTTCTTGGTTAGGGTTTCGTTACTTCTTTTTTTAGAGAGAGAGGGGGTGAGGGTGAGGGAGAGAGAGAGAGAGAGAGAGAGAGAGAGAGAGAGAGAGAGAGAGAGAGAGACTGTAAAAACTGGTAGGATTGGGGTGGAATGATAGCAAAACCAAGCGGGAGAGAAAAAGAACACAAGGATGGGAGTAGAGGATGGTAAACAAAATCCAAGAACACTTGAGCGAGGGCAAAGCATGATCAAAATGCGTTGTATAAAAATGAATAAATTGATGTGCAATTCCCCTCTGTATTCTGTGAATAAGTTTTATTATCATTGGTTATTAAAGAAGCTGCTTTGGGCCTATTGCAGGGCAGAATAAAGCCAGGTGGGAAATCCTAACAGAGATCAGAGAGAGAGAGACTAGGCAGAGTCAAAGAGACGTCATGTAGCTGCAGGAAGGAGACATATGCCAGAATGCCAGAACCTTTCCCGGAATGCCGAAGCCTCGTGGTGACACACAGATTAATAGAAATGGATTAATTCAAGATGTAAGAGCTAGCTAGAAATATGCATAAGCTATTGGCCAAAGAGTGTCGTAATTAATATTGTTTCTGTGTGATTATTTTTGGGTCTGGGCAGTCCAGAAACAAACGAGCAGCCTCTGTTTACAATAAATAAAATAAATTCACCTTCTTTTTCTTGAAATACGTTCTCGGTATTAGCTTCAGTAAGCCTGGAAGTCACTGTGTAGTCTACGTTGGCCTAGATTTTGTGACTTTTCTGACTCAGCTTCCTGACTGTTGGGATTAAAGAAGTTTGATCTACACCCCTCTGTGCTCTTCTAATGGGCGTTACTTGAAAACACAGCATTATATACACAGCCACATATGAAGCTCCCGTTTCATTTCTGTTTGTTACCGCTGGTCCAAAGGTTTATGAAACAGTTAGAATTCTTTTAAAGACCAGGGTCAACAGCAATTAAGGTTTAAGGGGTTCTTGAACACTGAATCCATAAAACACCCCTTGAACAAAAGTATACGGTAAGTAAATGTGTGCCAGTTTCACACTGAATAAAACCTAAGAATTTCCCTAAACCCTGAGGTATTAGAAAATTTGCTTTTTTCTAAGAAATAGTGTTTCACTGTATTAATTAACTGTGAAGTTTTTCAGAAATTCTGTACTAACCTAGAGGAGAATTCAAAAACATCTACTATGACTATCTTTACTTTTTAATTTAGAAAGTAATTAAAATCTATCAGCTAATAACTTAAAAAAATCAAATGATATAAAATGTTCACCCTTCATTTGGAAACACTGAACCAGACACTTTGTATTCCCTTTATCAGCTGCTTTAGAAATTAACTAAAATTCAGTGAGAATTTACTTGTATGTCAACAAATCACATTCAAAACTCTTGTTATCTTGACAAAAATCACCATGTCTAAAAATAATATGACTAAAATTTACTTAGTAGAGTTAGGAAGATGAGACTGCAACATGAAGAACACAGAATTAATGATAGAGCAACATTTATTTCTGTGAACTCCCTTCAAATAAAATTGCTTGCTACCATTTATTACGTTGAGGGATTCTCTGCTAATAGATTCAATACACAGTCTTCCTCAAACACTTGGGCATAACACAGCTGTTAAAATGCATGAGATTACATGCTGATAACATTCTTTATAGAGGCACAAATCAGACCTCAAATACTAATAAACGTAATCACTAAGACTTAATGGAAGTGTTCTACTAAAGAAGCTTGACGATTATCTGTGATTCAATGGGCCTGGGAATCTCTGTTAAATTAAATTCTTGGGGAAGCCAAATTGGGTCTCTTGTTTTCCAAAGACAAAGCAGACAGTTGTATAACTAAAATTTTATTTTTTAAGCAAGGTATTGTATAAGATAAATTTTGTTTTTTTTTCCCTTTTCGTACTTATAAAATTAAATCCTGCTTCATTCTTACCTTGTACCAGGACTAAAACTCCATCGTTTTTTTTTTTTCATGCTCAAGTATTTCAAAGCTTTTGAACTGTCAATATCCCAGAATTCCCCTCCCTCTCCTCATTGATACCTTATTTCCATTGGGCTGAAGTTCTCACCCTTGTTGTCTGTCCCCTCTCCTTTTAAAAGGGTAGTTCCCACTCCTCTTAAAACAGCTTCTTATGATTATTTGTATCTTTATCCAATGTGTGATGCAAAACTCCCTTTATAATGCTCATCATTCTGTCTGACCTAGGAATTAGTGGTGTGTGTGTGTGTGTGTGTGTTACCTACAATATATGTACTGAGGTTTTATTGTTGAACTTTGCTTGTAGGTTGTATGTTCTGAGAGTAGAGGGTTATTTGAGTCATCAATTATCACTAACTAATTACTGTTAACAAACTAATCTTATACACAAGCATACATATGCATGCACACCACACACATACATGAAAAACATGTACTTACATATTTATATATTTATCTAACACAACAAATATCCTATTTTTCTTCCTGTTTGCAGTAAGTTTCCTTCTAGCAAGAATATATTATGATAGTTTTACTAATGTATAGCTGTCATGTAGTTCCACACTGGATAATTCAAATTCCCAGTCAATGAATGTTTAGGCTAGTATCATATTTTTAGCTGTTATAAGCAATAGTTTAGATTTTTCTGTGTACAATAGTACTTCATCGCTTTCCTGATAAATTCCTACTAATAAAATTGCTGAGAAAATAAAATGAAAAAGATATATATTTAAGTGGCAGTTCCTGTTGCTCATTGAACTCCAAACATATTTACTGGTATCTCCTTACATCAATGCTATGTTGAAGTGAGTCACCATACATTTAACACTACTAAAATTGTCACTACTCACAAATCCAACAGTAAATGACAAACTGTTGATTTTTTTTCAGAGTTATATATGATCTTTGCACTCTTATCTATTTGAATATTTACAATTCAAGGCAAAAGTCTCATTTATATTTGTAGTTCAGGGTAAAAGCCTCATTTATATGCGAAAGCTATGCAACAGTAAAATGTTCAATGAGTTATTAATTTTATTTCAAATTTTTCACATGTGCTTTTTCACTTTTGGGTGTATATCTTTGGTTTTTTCCAATTAAAATATTTTTCCATCAATATTTTTAAGATAACACTCTTTTAGGAGGTCTACTTTCTCCCAAGACTATGAAAATAGCACACAAATACACAATGTTCTGTACATACAACATATCACAGAACACATATACAATATGTATCTATAAACTATTCTATAAGAATAATCAGTGTATTTTTATAACTTTATAATTTATGTGTGTAAGAGGTAGGAGACATATGTATTCCACAGTATGTTCCAGGGATTAGATTTGGTGATCATGTTTGTGTAGCCAAAGCTTTTACCCCACTGAGCCATCAGTGTGTTTTTAATATTAATCAAAAAGTAACAATTTAAATATATACATATGAGTGTATAGTAAAACATATACAAAGTAAATACATACACCCACCTAAATTTACTTTGGTCTTTATTACAGTTTTATTTATTTATTATTAAGAGGCTATGAGTTTAAAACTCCTTAACTTTTTGTGGAACTGTTAAATAAAAACAAATACCCCCCAGAATAAGTACAGATTAGTAAAATCACACATGGAAGCAAATACACTAAGCCTTACTCTAAGAAACACAATACAAACTTTCTAATTTAATGTAATTCTCCACATATTTACTTACACACATATATATATTCATATATACATATATTTACTGATACCTATTTACTTACTGATATATATATTAAGTATATTTACCGTTTTTATCTTTCTATTATTATTACTGTTATCTGTATTATTCTCATTATTTGCTCAGTTTATTCTAGTATGATTTTTGTGGTCTTGTCGTAAAGCTTTTATAAAAGGGTTGCAGTTTGACCATTAAACTCCCATCTCTGCATACTTTTCCACTTATTAAATTTAATTTTTCACTTGAAGATGTTATTTGTACACAACACTAATTTGCCATAATCTAATATGTACTATGCATTTATTCTCTGTGTTATGGAATATACTTTTTACAAAGGATGAGCATTTTCAAATCTTCTTCAGCAAACATATAGAATATGATTATCTCATTGAAACATTTTAACCAAAACAAAGGAAATATAAATTTTTAAAGTAACATTTCTTCCACTACTTCTACTATGAAAAATTTAAGTCTTTATAAATGTTCATTTACATGAAAGAAATAATAATAAATATGTAATAACAAAAGGTTAATATATTATTGCATTTTACTAAATTATTCTTATATTATTTTAATCAATTTTTTGTGTAAAATATATTCGTGTGTGCAACATACATGGTAAGAGCCAACATCCAGTGCCTTCTCATTTTGTTCTTTGTCAGATAACATCACTAATTACCATGTAGGTGTGAATTCAATAAACAGTGCACCAGTATACATATAGTGCCATTATAAAAATTGTGTGCACAGTGTTTATACTTTCTACTGCTAGAGTTCAAAGAGAACCTTGGTAAAGCTGTCTCTATGGGGACAAAAATTCAACAAAAGAAAATAATAGCAACTGAGAACAAATATAAACCAATAACAACAAAAAGATATTGTTTTTTTTTTCTAGGTACCTCTAGATGTCCTGCTTTTAGTTGGGATCACAGAATTACCATCTTGCCAGGCTACAAGTCTTTGCCAAATGTTCTGATAATATCACTCATACTTCTGAATAAAGATGGTGAGCCTTTCGTCCTAACATTAATTTTAGTTTATAAAGGTGTACATGAGGGTTAGTGAGATGGCCTAGCTGACAAATAGGCTTTACAAGAACCTGAGGACCTGCCCTGGGTCCCTGAAATTGACACAGTGGAAGCTAACTATTTCAGACTGTGCACTGGCTTCCACAATGCTACCTGGCAATAGGCATCTACCCCTGTATACACAGGCACCAATAAATGAAAAGAGCATTTTCAAAAAGTCTATTGGAAAAGTTGGGTTTCCTGAACTAAAATGACAAGGAAACTTAGAGTGAAAGCTGAGATACAATCATCAATGAGAGATTATACTTCTATAGTATAAATTTTACTGTCACCTGCTGTTTTCCAGGTATTGTGAATGAACAATACAAGGCAGATACAATTTGAAATATGTTGTGAGGTACCTTACTGGCTGAACCAATCTCTTCACTTTGGTTCCACAAAGCCTCAAAGATTCATCCTTGTGTTTTAACTAGCAGGACACTATCTTTTCCTGACACTAAACAGAAAGACATCTACACGTACAGATGTGTTTCTGCCAGCTTGGACCATAGTGATGACATCCAGCAAGGTCTAAGCCTTCCTTAAATGTTCTGACATTTTCCCCTGCACACCCAAGAAGTACACATACATATACACATATGGAATTGTATTCATGAATTTCTATGTATTAAAGGTAGAATTTAAATATTAATTTCTTGTTCAGATATATTATGAAAAAAATATTAAAGCTAGGATAGCTTCCAATTATTTCACTTTAACAAACTACTGGAATCTATTACAAAGGACATGGGAAGCAGTTGGTTGGATAATGCCTACGGCACTTGATGAGAATCAGGAGGTCCTTTTGGAATATAAGGAATGGATCCTTGTATTCAGTTTCAAAATGGAGCTTTTGCATACACACGCAGATACAAGCGTGAGCACTTGTTAAGGGATAAGTATGCCTGGTAGTACTCATATAAATTACATTGGATGTCTTGAGCACATGTGTTAACTTGCAGAGCAGATTCAGAAAAAGCCTAGGTCAACTTTAGAACACATAGACATTTTGAAGCTTCAAAGATTAAGAAGATTATTTTCTTCTAATGAGATTTATAGTATGTAATATGAAGACAATGAGTTTTTCTTTCAGAATATGTTCTATACGATGTAATGGATTTTAGCAACACCTTAAAGGGATAATACACAATGAAGACAATGTACATTAATTTTAACTAAGGGGAGACTTATGATTTAATGATGAATCAGGACAAATATAAAATACAAATTTATTTTTAAATGAAAATAAAAGTTGTTAATGGGGTAACACATGTTAATTGTTAATATAAGACTTACTTCAACTACATATCAACACTTACTACTTCTGAGATGCAAGGGTAGAGTATTTGCTACAAAATTATCTGTAAAGACCAGTGGCTATCAGTACTGCGAAAGAAATAAATATGCTCATTGGTTTTGATATCACAGGTTTAAATATTTTAATAGTTTAAATATTCAAATAATTTCATTTTTGGTAGTTCGTTTTTTTTGGCTTTTGGTTTATTGAGGCAGTCTCTCATAGGCCAGATTAGCCTTGAGCTAACTATGCAAGAGAACATCTATGACCTCTTGATTTTTTTTTCTCCACCTCCTTTGTGCTGGGATTATAGACCTGTAACACCATGTCTAGTCAACTTCTTCTTCTTTTTTATTTTTGCCAAGAGAACCAGATTTTATGGATCTTTGAGTTAATGTTAATCCAAAATTGCAAACTAAACATTTGGATTAAATATTTGACTTTATAACATTAGGATTAAAAGTTGATGGTGAAGGTTGGGGAGGTTGCTCAGTATAACAGGACCCTGGTTCAGTTCCTAGCACCCACATCCTGATGCCTTCATCTGGATTCTGCATGCTCATGCTACAGATATCCATATAAAATAAATTACAAAGTTTAACTCTGGGTGCAACTGACCACGTGGAACCAGTTATCAGGTGTTCTCACTCAATCCATTAGAAACCTCGAGTTCCCACTGTAGCTTGAGTTTGCATTAACTATCCTGGAATCTAATGTGTGAACAATTAGGGAACACTTAGGTCTAGAAAAGGAATTAAAGACTTAAGGGACTGGGGTCTGTGAATGGTGCTTACAGAGGTCAACTTCTTAATATAAGTGCCAAAAAAAAAAAACCAGAAACAAAACACTCTTACATAAATATCTAGTCTTGGTGAAATTTTATATTGAATTAAATTCTGAACCATTTTCTTCACTTATACCATCTGTCTTTTATTAATCATAGGATAATTGAATCACATTAAAAATGACTGTTACAAAAATACACAGGCATAGTTGAATCTGGTATGTGGTATTAAATGTTTGCTTAACACTAAGGTTCAATGCAAAACTTCATTACTTGTTGAACAGATAATTACAGACGGGCTTATATTTTCTCAGCTATTGTCATATTCAAACCTTAGGAGAAAGGAGAGATGCCAGAAATGAGCTGCTCAGGATATGATCAATTTTCACATGATTTTTTTCACAGCTTTTTTCATATCCTTGAGAAAAATATAAAATGTACTGTCATTCTCCATGAACATAAATATTAATAAAAGGATAAATAATGAAAAACAAATTTATCACTTGAGCATGACAGCTTTTAAACTGCTTGAAAAATGTGAATTATATCAAAGAAATATGCAATCATTGATAAAATTTCATAAATCAAGGTTATTGGTAAAAATATCTGAAATTCTAGGTATTAGGAGGCTGGTGTATGAAGACTCAGAATTATTCAAGGCTAGCTAAAACTATGTAGAGAATTTGAGGCCAACTTAAACTATGACTCCCACCCCTACACACAGAAACAGAGGCACATAGACACACATATAGATACACACACACACACACACACACACAGTAGTGTGTGTGTGTGTGTGTCTGTGATTACATAGTCCTAGACAAGGTAAAGTCAAATGCTTCCTTGATCTCATGTTATCTATTTACTATCTAAAAATAAATAATTAAATCAGTTTAAAGTACTATTTTCAACACAATAATAGTTTTCATATGACTACCCTTCCTATACTTGTAACTTAAAAATTGTATGTCAAAATTCAATGAAAATGTTTAAGTAAGATACACAAACACAAATGTTGCACATTCTCTTACATCTGTGGTTCCTAGCGCCAAGTTTTCAGATGTGAATATGTAACCTTGAGTAACCAAAGAAACTGGGAAACTAAAAAGAGACCATGAGCAGAGTGGAGAAAAGCTAGAGAAAGAAATGGTGGGATAGAAATTCTACAAATTGAGATGGAAAAAATGGGAAGTGGGGGCTTTAATTGGAGAAGGTGGGGGAGGCTACCACACAGGAAAGGAAAGAGGGATAAATAACACTAAGGATTTTCAAAGAGCCACAAGAACCATAATATTTTATATTTACCTAAATTACAATATATATATATATGTAGATGAGGACATGTGTGTGTATGTATGTATGTATGTGTGAAGTCTAAATGTGTATGGTATCACTTCATATGATAATGCTTACTTCAAGAGCAAAAGATTATCCAGCAAAAAAACCCAGAACGATGCAATGAGAAACATCTTTCAAACAGTAGGGCAGGGAAGTCCAAGAGAATCCAAAAATAATGTATATAGTAGGACACAGGAGCCAGAGGGTTTGAGTTAGGTCCACCATGCAATGCTCCTACTTGAGGACCAGAGAGGAAAACAATCATTAGTATTCCCCCTCTGTGACCCCTATGAACCACAGCAATGAAGAACACAGCTAGTAAGATATCCCTACAGGTACAACTGTGTCACCCACACCTTAGTAGTAATCACCCACTAATGTGGAATTCCCCTCTGGATGCTGTGAATGTGTTTTATTACCATTAATTAATAAAGAATCTGCTTTGGCCCGTGGCAGGGCAGAATATAGGTAGGCAGAAAAACTAACAGAATGCAGGGAGAAAGAAGGCAGAATCAAGCAAATGCCATGTAGCTGCTGAAGGAGAAAGATGCTAGAACCTTACTGGTAAGCCACAGCCTCATGGTGATACACAGATTAATATGAATGGGTTAATTTAAAATGCAAGAGCTAGCAAGAAAAATGCCTGAACCATTGGCCAAACAGTATTATAATTGATATAGTTTCTATATTATTATTCCTGTCTGGGCGGCCTAGAAATGAAAGTACAGTATCCATTTACAATCAACTTTCCAGTTAAATTTAAGCACACTGAAGAGGAGAAAATAATACCTAAGCAACCTAAGCAAACACTTAGGGCTCCTGAGGTCCTTAATCCTAGAGGAGAGTCTACTATTGCCACTAGATAAGTATAATTATTAACTGCCTTCTAAATACTTACCCTTATGCATACAGATAAGTGTATCTCTCATTTCTCATCAAAAAAGCTTTCTTTGCAACAGATGGAGACCATTTCAGAAATCTACAACTGCTCAAAATACAGAGATTGATTATGAAACAGCCGACCTCCTTTGATACATCTACAACACAATCTCGGCACTTAAGACTCATGGAATCTCACAGATCAGACAGGAAGATTCCACCAGGAAAGAATGAGGTTTATCCTGAACACCCTGAACAGAACAGGCTGATAACATGTAAGGCAACATTGTCATAGGCCTTCTTTCAGTTAACTTTTTATCATCAGAAGTGATGGCATTTTTATGAAGCTAAGGGACATTGGGACAGCATCAGGCTAGCAATATGGAATCAGAAAAGACATTCTGTAGTGACCCAGATAATTATTTTAGGCGATGTGGGCCACAGGGTCTCAGTTGCAATGACTCAGCTCTATTTGCATAGCATAAAAGCAGCCAGAGGCAATGCCTAAGAGGTTGAACATGTACACTTCATATGATTTTCATGGAGGCTGGGAGTATTGATGTTTTCATCTTTCACAATCATTTTAAAACGTGAAGAAAATATATCACAAGTGATTCAAAGCAGCTCCAGACTGATTTAGATATTAGTTTGCTAATTTTGTACATGTGTAAGTTGGGAATTGTCCTGGCTATTGGGATTAGACTAATGATGGAGGGAGACACAATACCTAAATTGGGGTAATTTTTATTTCAAAGTAGTAACTTCCATTAGGTTCCAAAGAAACAAAGGTTGATTTGTTCTCTTGTAGAAGCAGTTTTATTGGAAAATGTCTTTCAAGAGGCAAGAAAGGAGCTAAGCAAGAGAACAATCTTAGTTCAACATTGGCTTGAAACTGACCCACAGTGAGATTTTTACCTGCACATCATTCTCCAGAGACAAAGAGAAAGGATCACTATGAGTGATCAGCAGAGAAATCTGGACAAGAAATTAACATCTCCTTAACAGCAAGAGAAATGACAGACATATTTTTAAGATAAATGATGCTATAAAGGTAGTGAAATAGTATGTAGAGAGAGAAGACATAAAAAATATGATCCATTGCTTTTATTTAGGATGGTCAAGAAAAAGCCTCTGAGTTGGTGTGAATCGTGAAGAGATCCAAGGAAATTGCATTCAAGGTGTGCAGTTGTCTGAAGAGAGAATATTTAAATCAAGACAGAACTGGTCCAGAAACCTTACACAAATGAGCTGGTGGGGGGAGGGTAACTGAGACAACTGAGAATGAGAGGAAGGGTGGTGACAGTTTGTATGAGGGTCACATGTCATTGTAGAGCACTCAGCTGTTATGCTAACGAGACAAAATCGCCAAGTTCCACAAGATCTCCGCGTCATAATTTTAGAACCAGAAGGGCTCTGAAAAGACATCTGGTCTAGCTTCAAATTTCTAGAGCACTTGCGCTCTGGGAAGTCTCGCTGAAACTAAAAGGCAAGGAGAGAGTTCTAAATGTGTGGAGAGTGACTTCCCACTCAGTACATTTGGAGGAAAGTCTGCTATAAATGTTTGAGCAGTTTCCCCACATCACATCGCAGTTGTTTAAGTCCTGAGTCTTAATGCCATCCCGTCATCGGCGAAGCTGTGAGAAGAGCAGAGCTGGCTTTGTGCGCAGCGTTCACGCTCACAGGCTGCCCTGAGCTTAGCGTTTACTCTAGCTAAAAATCCAACACCTTGCAGAAGCACAGAGCGATAATATTCTCAAGCACGAAAGCCCGAGTTTCCTTCCAGATAGTGGTCAGCCACTGCCAAGATGCATACGACCCACAAAGTGTGTCTACTAAATTCAGTGGAGAACATTCATTATTTTTCATTTTAAGAACGTAAAAGAGCAAACTATCTTTGAAGCACAATTTGAAAATAGCAGTGCACATGGGTGCCCAGGAGCAGTTGAGACATTGTAATTTTTTCTTTTATTTATTTATTTATTTATTTATTTATTTTTTCAGACAGGGTTTCTCTGTAGCTTTGGAGCCTGTCTTGGAACTAGCTTTCATAGACCAGGCTAGCCTAGAACTCACAGAGATCTGCCTGCCTCTGCCTCCCAAGTGCTGGGATTAAAGGTGTGTGCTACCACCGCCCAGTAATTGTATGAATTTTAAAGAAATAATTTAATGTATATTAACACTTGATTAATATAAATATTATGACTAACTTTAGGTCTATTGTTAAGTAACTGTACTGGGTGCATAGATTGCTTCGTACTTATTTCCTGCCCTCTTATGCAAAAACCTACAGCTTACTTCTTTCCCTGGAAGAGAACTTTCTAAGTTTCTGGATTTTCTGTAAACAATCCTTCCTTTACTTTAATGGTACATCTTTCCCCATGGAAGCTTTGGATTCACATTTTTCCTCCAAATTAGTTGACATTAATACCTTCTCTTTGTTATGAGTATCCCTTACCAAGGTTTCCTTTAAACTAAAGAGTAAATTTTATGTCTGTGTTGCCACAGACATTATCTTTTATAATGTTAGGTTTGTAATGTCTTCAGAGATATATGTAAGGCATATACAATTACAGGAATCAAAACATTTCAATTGAATGTGCTTATGTACATTAAATAAAGTTGCATTTGAAACAGAAATTTAATTATATATCTTAGAAAGAACCTAGACTAAGATTTGGTGTTTAACTTAAATGTAATAGATATGTACTTATCACTCTGTGGAGTACGTCATTTTACAGTAGGGTTATTAGTGCTCCCTAACAATTGAAATGTGTTATTTTCACAAAAAAATACCACAGAAAATGTAACTTAACTTACTAAAATATTCCTATTTCAAACATATACAGCAATGCGCTGTGACAGAGCAGTGTGTGATTTGTTAATAAATGATGCTTGTTCTGTGAATATTCTAATTATGTTTAGAACTAGCACATTTCAAAACTTCAATGTCATTTCGAGTCTGGCAGTCACGACTCTAAGAGATCAATCCTGATTCTTGTGCAGACAGAAATTATGAAGTAGCTGCTGAGAAGGAAGAGCCTCCATGTGCAGACACACGTGCTCTCGACGTGGTCCTTTAATTGGGAGATGAAGTGGCTTTAATAAAAGATTCCTTCTCCTTATAAAATGTGTCTTGGGGGAAAACAGCTAAAAATTACTTACACAAAAATGCAATTGAGTCTGCACATGAAATGCACAGACAGATGAGTGTCACTCATTGTAATGACTGGATTTTTTTTTTCTTTTGGATATATTATTATAAGTCATCTTGGGTCAAGATTCAAGTCAAAATGAGTTATATTGGGGATGGCACCAATTATATGATCTACCAAGGGGAAAAAAAACCAAAATGTAAAAAATGAACTTTTAATGTTTCACAGGGAACTAATATATACAACCAGAATGTGTTTTTATATGTTACTATAGACATTTTTACATGAAAGTCGATTACATGTGTGGAACTTTCTATTTGTGTTATCATGTTGTGCTTCAAACATTCCAGCAGAAGCATTTTTAAATTTGGGGGTTTTCAAATTAGAGATGAACAATTTTTGTATTTTTCTTATATATATATTTCAACCTAAACTAGAAATAGGGAAATTCCAGCAAGAGTGTCATGCCCCTGCTTTCCCTGTGCAGCCTTACTTCCTCCAACTTCTAAATAGAGCTCTACATTTTCACCATATTCTAATTAGAAAACCAGGGAGCGCCTTACAAATAGAATACATCAAGTAGAATGATGAATATCGGGACCTAAAGTAGAGGAAATAAATCATAGCAGCAAATAATGTAAAAAAATTAGTAAAACTCACAAAGGGAATATGCAGAATTGTGGGACACCAGGCAAAAAAACAACACACAATAAGCATAGTTGATGGAGAAGACGCTCAGGTCAATGGCATAGACCAGCTCTTCAGCAAAATCATAAAAGAAAACTTCCCCGAACCAAGGAAAGACACACCCGTACAGACACAAGAAGTGCACAGAACTCCAAATAGTCGGGACCAGAAAAGAAAAGCCCCGTGGCATATCACAGTTAAAGCACTGAACAGACTCTCACAAGGGCCATCATTGTCCTCTGATGGCCAAGTATGAGCCTGGCACACACACTAGTTTGTTCTATTTCTCTGACCTGTCAGGGTGTTTTATCACAGTACTAGAAAAATAAGTACAGCCCAAAGAATAAAAGTCACGACAGTCTTTAACAGCGTGGAATTCAGAGTTTTCCAATTAAAGTTCACCAATTTGTTCGATTCACTCTTACATGGCCAAGAACTAATCATATATAAATCGATCTAAAATAATAATAAAAAGAACTCTAGCAGGAGTGTCATGTATTTCTTTTCCCTGAACAACCTTTATTCTCCCCTCCTGCCAAAGAGACCTCCACAGCTCTATCACACACACAAACACTGTCATTTTTCTCTGTTTGGCCAAAGGAGACGACTTCTTCTACAACAAAATTCGTGTGTATTTAAAATCCAATGTCTTTATATAAAAACCTCATCCTACATGGCTTTGACATGCAAACAACAAAAATCTTTTAGCTATCTTGGATAAAACAATCCCAGAAAGAAAACATAAAATGACACTGATAGATGTGATTTACATAGTACTAACAGTAGCAAAGAGGGTTGTGAGTCGATTAGTCAACAAAGTATTAAAAAAATAATAAAGAAAACCAGTCAATTTTGCCTTTCAGGATTCCAAATTTGAACTCGAACACCTCAGACAACTTCCCTGTAATGTATTTTTAGGGCCAAGTGCTACGCAGCACAAACTTATCTGTTCCAAAATAAATGTAAATCCTAGATATTAGGTTACCCCAAACTGAAGAGAAATAAAAATTTCAGATTTCCAGTGATATCTCCCCAGTGATTAAAGTAATTAGGCATAAGGTTAGCCTGCCTGAATTGATATTTTAGCTTCATTGTTCATATCATCTGTAAGTATTCTCTTTACTTCTCATTTGAAAACATGAGAGAGTAGCAACATTTGCATCATGAGGGATTCATGAGGATTTAAGTGGGATATAATGTGAAATTTCATGAATTATAAGCATTTAATAAATTAACAATATAGTTATAGGGTGCAAAACCAAATGTATCTCCTGTGGTATTTGTACACTACTAGCCTCTATGTTAGATTTCTAATTTTTTCTTACTGTCTAGAAGCTAAACAACAACACAAAACAAAAGAACTACCATAAGCTTTTCAAGGAAAACCTTCAATAGTGTTCATCTCAAAAGCATTAATATTTCCTGTAGGCTATCTATTATTAGTACAATATATAAAGAGTGTCTAGCAGAATCTGGATTCTGCAGTCTAGCTTACCCCTCACTGTCTATCACAGCCCCACATTTCAGAAAGCCAAGGTTAACTAACCTAACAAAACCAAGTGATCTCAAGTATTTCTGTAATATTACAAGGCAATATACAACACCCTATGCTAAGAATTGGTTGCCACATATATCAATTTGTCTCTGATATCGATTTTTCTGTGAACAAGAATCACTGCCCGTGAAGCCAGGCGTTTATGAGAATTCTCTGAGGTCCCAGTCTCTGTATCACGCCTTTAAATCTAAATTGACGACACCTTACTTTGACCTTTATGAAATATTATTAAAATAAAAAAGAGTTAAACCCCTGAAGTTTTCTTGTAAAAGTAAAAACAAAATTTCCCATCAATCAAAAAGGACTTCCCTTATATGACAGACCCCGGGAGAAATAGGAAACCTATCTCACTTCTATTTTAAGTTTAGCTTTCCCAGAAACATCCCTTGAGAAGTGTTATCTTTATTTCCTTCCTTTTGCCTTCAAACATGCAAATAAGACACTGCTGCAGGCAGCTTTTGCTCCCACAAAGAAAGGTGTTTGTATATTTATTGTTCCAGATCACCTCATTTCAACCCTGACAAGGAAGAGCCATAGTCTGAAAAACAAATGTTTTTCTAAAACTAGTTGATGGTGCGCTTAAATGGTGTCCTGTCTGACCCGTTTATGATTTATTTTCGAAATTTCTCTTAATAAAGTTGCTATGGGTGCAGGAAGGATACAAATTACCTTCAATGTGGTAGGCTTAGCATGGGAATTACTAATCAGCTTGCACAATTCAACACCAAATTGTAGGGACCACCCTGAAGATATAACCTTTTATTCCATGTTATCGTCAAAGAGAAGTCTAGATGCACATGTGTACATGTTAAAGCACACAGAAAAACGTGTAAGAAAGCTGTTGTTATGAGCTGAGCAGACTATGATTTATGCTGTTGCTTTATAGTTCACTGTCCTACTAACTCCATGCAATCCTCTAAGCCCTCTAATTAACTTGTCAAACACTGACCCATTCACTGCATGCTTGTGGCATCATTTGAGTACAAAACCTGCAAGGGCAGGCCGCACTACATAGACAGTGCAAAGCCCAGACTTTGCCAACTATTCCAGAGTTGAAGACTGAAGAATAAATTAAATGGTCCACGACGCACATGCAGTTGTTTCAAGCACATAAAGGGCATTATTGAATAAATAATAAAGAGAAATAAATAACCCAATAAAAATTTAAAGATTAATAGCCAGTAAATAGAATAATAATTAGGCAATAAATATATGACTATCACTATATGGAAAGCTAATATACTTTTAGTGTTTTCTAAACATTGCAAATGTTTTGCTCCATGGGAAATTATCCATATAGAATTATCTGGAGGAATTAATGATATACAATCTCATAATCGCAATTGCCATTATAGTCAACTGCTTTGTCATTACTATTTGAATTTTAACAAACTGCTCCAGGTGTCAACAAAAAAAATAAACAAAACGAAACCAAAAGCATTATTCTTCTATCAAACAACAAAAAATTCATGACATTGCTTTAAGGCCTACAGCTCTCCATGCGCACAGAGATGCTCCTGGTTGAGCTTGTGAAATCCTTGCAACTATGTGTATTGCAATGTAGATTAAAAACCATAAAGATGCTACACAATTTCTGTCTATAAAGTAAGATCATTGAGACAATTCTGTGTTTGATAATAGAATAATTCCCTGCTTATGGCGCTTTATTTAAGTAAACACAAATTACAGAGAAAAACTGAGACATCTCTCCTTCAAGATTATAGTTGAAATAAATAGTAAATGATAGTTTTTGTTAAACTCATCTAAATTATCAACTAAAATAGCTCAGATTGAAGTTTATTTGATGATGTTTCCTATAATTAATAACATTTTTTTAAAAAAAGTAGTGACATTATATCCAAATAAAAGAAAAAAATGAACAGCTGTTCTGGCCTGTTTTCTGATGTCATAAAACATTGATCAAAACCAGTTTAGGAAGGAAAGAGTCCATTTTAGCTTTTAGGACACAATCCATTTAGGGAAGCCAAGGCAGGAACTAAAGGCAGAAGCTTGAAGCAGAATCCATTGAAGAATGTTTTCCTGCAATGCTTGGCTTGCTCAGCTTGCTTTTCTGAACAGCTCAGGCCCACCAAACAAGGAATAATACTGCCTTCTGTGGACTTGGAACTTTTACATCATTAGCAATCAAGAAATGACACAGGCCAAGCTGAACTAGGCAGCATATTAGAAGACATACAAATAATTCCAATAATATTGGAATAATTCAAATAATACAATAATTCCAAAACTGGGATTATTAGACACCACTATTTCTGATCAGGGTACAATAAAAATGAAAACAATATAAGGATAGTTTAAAAGACTCCTTTATTGCCAGCCACAGTGGCACATGCCTTTAATCCCAGTACTAAGAAGTCACAGGCATATAGCCAGCCTGGTCTGCAGAGCAAACTCTAGGACAGCCAGGGTTACACAGAGAATATTCTACTTCAAAAAACAAAAACAAACAAACAAAACAAAACAAATCTTCCATTATCTAAAACTATATTTCTTTGGAAACTACAGGTCATAACTTACTGGAATGAAATTAAGAATGTCAGGAAAAAAATCTTAGGCCTTTAATAATTCTTTAATAGTCATATTGATAAAAAAGAAAATAATTTAAAAATAGAGTAGAAAAAGAACAGAAGCAACTTGCATGAGAAAGATAAACACTGAAAATATAAAGGGTAAAAAAAAATAAAAGATGCTTGCATGGTGAGAGAAAGTGATTCTTGCTTTGAATAGTCTAATCAAGAAAAGAGCAGCGTGAGTAAGGATGGAAGCTGAAATTTAACATGAAAAAAAATGCCACACTGATTTCCAGAGGTCACTGACTGCACATAGTGCGTTTTGAAGCCTCCCTTCTCTGACCAGTATGTCACACTTTCTCTTCTCCACCTCACACAGTTGCTCTAAACAGATGCCCTGCTGCCCACTTCACTAGGAATACCTTGCTACTCTTTCTGTAAAAAGACAACTTTTCTCTTGAATTAGCTCCATCTACCAACTAGGATGTGTTTGCTTCTTTATATGCTCTATTTTATGGAATTTTCTTGATGCTTCTTTGAAATATCTGTTTCTAGTCAGCACATTCTCTCTTAAGCTTTTGAATCGGTATTTTATCCACCCTAATATACTGAAAATTGGAAGGAAACCTTTAGTGTGTCATAAGCTACAAATGCTGAAATTACTCTTAAGTTGAATTGAACACAATCTTGGGAGTTTTTGATGTCAAACAGTCAAAACTTTGACCAAGATCATAGATTCCTATTACCTACTGGGACCAAATATGTATAAATCACCCACCAATGCGCATATCATGATAATTGAGGATTACATTTACTACTAATAATTGTGTGATGTCTGTTTAGCACTGAGTGAATTTCCCATGTCATCGCTGCTGAGCTGGGCCTTGGCAAATTGTCCGTTAGGAAAAGTACAGCAGGTATCCAGCGGATTCATGAAAGTCATTGCATGACTGGCCATTATCCCTTCTCTTTCCCTGATGTCCCCTACCTCGGGACAGGAGCTATAGTCTTAGCTAGATCTTAGCTTGTGTAGGATCATGGAACAAACCACAGGTAAGATGAATAGCATGGTATAAAAATGGCAAGCAGTGATTATTTTATAAACTATGGAGATTGGCCTGTTGGTGATTTATGACAGTTTAATCTATCAAAACACAAAGGGCACAGCCCTGGTTAAGGGGGTTTAAACTAGTAAGTCAAAGGTTAATAGGTTTTTTATGCCTGTTTCAGACAACTGAATGTCACATCAAATAAAGAATAACACTATTTTTCATGTCACAACTTTCCTTATATAATTACAGTTCATGGACATCTTTATTTAACCATTACTGTGCTTCGCTCTCCTCTTCATCACGATTTAGAAACTTAATTTATAAAAGAACCATTTCACTAAGGACCAAAAAGGAAATTTTTATTGTGTTCGGTTTGATGAAACATTCCGTTACCAAAGCAGTAGAAATCAGTTTGGTCCAGAAGCAGAAGTTCAGGTGGTAAAACTAACCAAAGAGCACCAGAGAAATCTGACTGGGCTGTCCCGGGGCAGGAGCAAAACCAAAGCAAAACAAATAAGCAAACAGAAAAGAAAGAAAATAAAAGTTATCTAATTCTCCCAATTTCACTGCAATTTATTCTCGCAAATTGAAGTTAAGGGAATTTTTTTTATTGTTGTTGGGGGTGTTTCCTTGAATATCTGTACATTTGCTATTGAAAGAACAGCCCAGGGAGTGGTGAGGTGGCTCAGTGGGTAAAGGTGCCCTCTACCAAGCCTTTTCCGTAGATATTTTGCTTCACAGAGCTGGAATAGTGGAGCCAAGAATATTTTTTTTCTTTTCTATTTGTCTCTGTCTCTGTCTCTCTCTGTCTCTCTCTGTCTCTCCTCTCTCTGTCTCTCTCTCTGTCTCTCTCTCTCTCTCTCTCTCTCCTCTCTCTCTCATTGCTCTGGAATCCCTGCTCTGCCATCAACCCTGCTGCGATACACAAGTTCTCCATCTGTGACAGAGATGTGACCTGAACGGCTATCAGGTTGTATGAGGCAGTGTGCAAAGTGTCTTAAGGGCTAGAGAAATGAAGTCTCCAACCAATTATAGGCTTAATAAACATTTGATGACTGACTAGTAAATGAATGTGTGAATTCACATTGTATGACTCTAATACAGAAAGGAGAAATAGCGTGGAGGAATTGCATTAGGAAACAACGCTGATGGCTCGCATCACCATGCTGGTTTTGACAGCTGGCTTCACTTTCTGTTGTTTGGTGTTTCGTCTTTTGTGCTTTAGTTTCTGTCCTTTACCCTAATCAAAATTCAAAAGGAAATCACCTGAAAATTGATTAGCAGTATCTTTTTCACTAACTAATTACGATTTTCACTGATAAGAAATGTGAGGAATTTCAATGGCCCTAAAGAATACAATGTAAATTCAAGGTCAAAATATTCATTTGTTGAGAATTCATATGATATGTGCCTATTTCCTCTTTAGGACATTTTTTTTTCATTTACTTATAGAGTCTTAGTATAAAAAAAGAACATTTGCTCATACATTTTCTTTCATGCCTTTGCCTCTCTCAATTTCTATAACCAAATTTTAATGTACATTGTACTTTGTTCAATGGTATTATGTTTAGATTTTTTAAATTCCCATGGATTAAGGTTAAAATTATAGATTTATCTTACAAAAGAATATTAATATTTTATAAAATAACAATTATAATTTAGAGAATCAAAAGAATGAAAAAAAATCTTCCCTCTTAAAAATGCTTCAAATTGAACAGCTGTGTGTTATACAGAACCATACAGTGGATATGTAAAATAAGGGAGACTTACTTCTTATATTTTTAATTATCATCATTTTCTACTCCAATCAGAAAAAAAATTCTAACACCTGTGTCTTAGAGTTCCTGTTGCTGCAGCAAAACAGCTGACCAAAAAAAGGTGTTGGGGAGCAAAGTGTTTATGTAGCTTACACTTACAGACCATAGTCCATCACTGGAGGATGTCAGGACAGGAACTCAGACTTGGTTGGAACCTAGAGGCAGCATCTGATGCAGAAGCCTTGAAGGTAGGTGTTTATTGTCTTCTCATGATTTTCTTGGCCTGCTTTTTTATAGAAACTAGGGCCACCAGCCAAGGGAATGTACCACCTAAAATAAGCTGAGCCCTTCTCCCATCGATTTCTCCCATGAGAAAATGCCTGACAGCTGGATCTACTGGAGGCATTTCCTCAACGAAGACTTCTTCCTCTCTGATGAGTCTAGCTTTTGTGAAGTTGACAAACCAAGCAAGCCAGTACACACCACATACTGTCTACCAAAAGAACATGCAAGCATAGACTATCATCTTGTAAATATAAAAACATGTCTTCATTATAAAATGACAAAGTTATTTTTGGAATGAATGAATTGGTTCTTAACCCCAAGCTCTATTAATAATATCATAATACTCATGATGATCGTTAAGTGGAAACTTGACAAGCAATATATCCTTTCCTCAGAATCAATTATTTTCCACAGAACCCATGAAGTGTTTTGTATATGAATATACAAATGACTACTTAACAATGCAGTAATAGTTCCATCACAAAACTTAAATAAATGAATTTGCTTTATATAATTTCCCCCAAAGAAATCACATTGCTCATGGTCACGCTGAAAAATTTCATAAGTCATAAAACATCCAGGAACATCTGGATTGAGTTTTAAAACAAGCACAGTGCATACTTGCTAAATCACTCAAGGCATGCTTAATACGAACCTGTCAAGTTCTGGTGACATGGTTAATTCACAACGTACAATTTATTTTTTTTTCTTGTGACCAACATTGCATTTCCACTTCAAAGCGAATTTCTGACCCACACTGTGAATCTTACATACAGATTATCATTGTAAGAAATAGCCCCACCTGTGGTAGGCAGAATGCTCTCAAAAGGTATGGCACACTAATTCCTAAAACTTGTGGCTATATTGTATTTTTGGCAAAGGGAACTGAAAATGTAAACAATGGTATGAACCTTAGCCCTTAGCAATAGAGAAGGTCCTAGACTATTTGTCTAATCACAGCAGCTTCTTAAAGGTGAAAACTTTCTCAAAAACAAAACGAAGCAAACAAACAAACCAAAAAAACCCAAAACAAAAACAAAATAAAACCTCTCTTGGTTTCACTGATTCTTTGTTAAGATTTTCTATTTTCATTTCATTAATTTCTGCCTCAAATTTGTTTCTTTCCACCTACTATTTTGGGGTTGGACTTCGAATATCATGAAGTTATATTTGACTCTACATAGTCACTTAGCTCTGCTAACATTCCTCTGAGTACTGCCTCTGTTGGGCCCAATGGAGTTCGGCAAGTGATATCCACACTTTCACGCAGTTTTAGATTTTTTTTTCCTTCTTGATTTCTTCAGTGACCCATTTGTCATTTCAAAGTATATTGCGTAGGTTTCTTGTTTGTGAACCTCAAGTAGTTTCTATTATTGTTAATACCTAACTTCTTTCCATGGTGTTCAGAGAGAAGGTATGACATTATTTCAACGTTCCTGTATTTGGTAAGGCTTGCTCTGATTACCAAAACTATCTTGGAGCCTATCCCTTGGGCCACTAGAAGAGTGTATTCTTTAATGCTTGGGTGGAATGTTCTGCAGATATCTAAGCACAACCGATTTAGAGCATCATTTAACCTCAATGTTTATGCTTAAATTTTGTGCTGATGACCAGGTGAAACTATGGCTTTGATATAGCCTGCAATTACTATGTGGAAGTAAATTTCTGATATTACAATCAATTCTGATTGATTTGTGAGATTGGGTGCACCTGTGTCTAGGGCCTTTATGTTCAGAACTGTCAGATCCTCTGGGTGGATTTTCCCCTTGGTGAGGATCAAGTGACCTTCTTTCTCTCTGATGAGTTTTTTGTGTGAAGCCAATTTTGTCACATATTAGAAAAGGTATGCCCACTTCTTTTCTAATTCGACTTGCTTGGAGTATCTTTTTTTCCATGCTTTTTAAATTCTAAGGTATTGTCAGGTATTAATTCTAAAGAGAGATTCCACTGTGGCACCCCACCCATCCCCCACGACCTCAGAGGCTCCCTGGGACACAGACTGAGACTGCATAGAGCAGAACAAAAGTTGAGTGACCAGCCTGTCAGCTGGACATCCTGGTCTCTAGGCACTAGTCCCTGGGAAAAAACCCTGGGCCATTTGTTCACTTTTCTTCAGCAAAAAAGCCTCTTGCAGGCAGCCTGCTCCAACACATTCATATCACACCCTGCAATTTATGAGTTCCATTTTGTCCCCAAGCCCACCCATTTCCCCTCAATATCAGTAGCTCTCTGGGACACAGTCTGGGACTGCACAGAGCAGAACAAGAGGTGAGTGATTACCTCAGCTGGACAACTCAGACTTTAAGACCTAGACCCAGGGGGAAAACTCCGGGGCACTCTCCAAACCACCTCAGTTGTATTAACCAGACAGCAGGTAAGACTCCCGTAGTCAGGCTAGCCCAACATACCCACATTGGACCCTGTAATCTACAAGTCCCATCTTGCCCCCAAACCCCCCCCCTTGTCCACTGACACCTCAGCAGCTCCCCGAGACAAAGAAAGTGAATGCAGGGAATGGACCAAGAGCAGCTTCTTGAGACACAGAGAGCAATTGTAATTACCCTCTGAGAGAGGATTCCTGATGCAGACAGATACTGCAAAGACTGAACCAAAAGGCAAAGATAACACCTGCACCAATTGGAAGAAAAGATGGCCAGGTACCAATGGCAGAATATGCTCAACAACCTAAAGAACAATATAACTACACCAGAACCTAGAGATCCCCCAAAGAGGAAGACCTGAATACCCTAACCCAGAAGAAGCAAAAGAAAATTACCTTAAATATAACTTTATAAAGATGATAGAGATTTTACAAAGATAATAAACGAAGAATTCTCTTAAAGAAGTGAAGAAGTGAAGGAAAAAACAAAAAATGGCAGAAATCAATAAATATCTAATGAAAGTAAAGAAAATCAAGAAAAAAAACAAACAGATGAAGCAAACAGTTCAAGACCTGAAAAGTGAATTAGAGGCAATAAAGAAAACACAAATTGAGTGAATTCTGGAAATGGAAAAGCTGGGTAAACAAATAGAAAGTGCAGATGCAAGAATAACCAACAAAATAAAAAAGATGGAAGAGAGAATCTTAGGAGTTGAAGATATGACTGAGGAAATAGATTCATTGGTCTTAGAAAATGTTAAATCCAATAAATTCTTCACACAAAACATCCAAGAAATCTGGGACACCCTGTAAAGAACAAACCTAGGAATAAAAAGGATAGAGGAAGGAGAAGAACATCAAATAAAAAGTACAGAAAATAATTAAATCATCGAAGAAAACTTTCCCTGCTGTGGGAGTTCCTTCAGCTCCTTCAGCCAATCGCCGCTGAGTTACCAGCCCATTGGGGCGTGGTCTCTCCCTTTAAAAAAAGCAGCGGCTGTCCTCCACTCTCTCTTTGTCTTCCGGCTCCGTTTCCGGCCCCTGGACTCCTTTCCTGTTCGCGCGGAGGGGCTGTTGTCTGGGACGGTAATCTGTAAGTTTTTTCCCCTTTGAATAAATAACCATTATATTAATCATAATTCCAAACTGGTGTGGGATTGTCTGTGACTTACGCCTTCATCTGGCGCCCCACGTTTGGTTGTAGAACCCCCCCTTCCCCCCCACTCAACTGCTTGCTACCAGCTCGGCTAGTCACGAGACCTCCCTCAGCTGCGGCCTGTGCCCTGTGTGTGGAGCCAGCAGTTCAGTTAAACCCCACGCCTCCCAAGCTCCACAGGCTCGGGACAGTCTCTGCCTGCCTGGTTTGCTCTTTTCTGAGTTGTTTTCAAATTTCCCTTGTAAGTGCGGCGCTTTAGTGGCGTGAATCAGAACGACTCGGTCACGTGGAGGCATACGCGGCTTCCGGGTTGCTCTTTTCTACCCCTGGATTCTGGGTTTCTGGTTCCGTGTATGGAATTGATTTAATTAAACTTTCTTTCTTGAGCAACTTATATTTCCTAGTTTTTAACAAATACTAAGGCAGACACTGAAACAGGACCTGTTTAAGTCACCTTTGCAGTGGTTCTAGTCGCAACTTGGCAACAGCGCCACCAACTAGACAAGAGGTAATATGGCAGTTTTTGTTTCCAACGCCAATTTTACTGTTTTCTTTATTAATACAATGGATTATGTCATGCAAGGTTTATATGACTATGGGAATATATTAATTTACTTGTTACTAGGTTTCAGTTTTCTTTTCAATATTTTATCATTAAGAAAGATACGATTTTTACGGACTAATATTGAACAACTAGTTGAAAGGATTAAAATTATTGAAAATCAGGGGTTATCTGAACAAGTGGATACTATGATAGACTCCATGTCCAAGGGTATTAGGAAGTTACCTGAAAGGGTACAGGCTGTTGAATTTGACGTTCAGATGTTACCACAAAGTTTTGATAAGGTAACAGATGGAATGAACCTCCAGAATGGGAACCAAAAAACTGATACCTTAGTGAAATTACTAGAAACACGGGTAGGTCAGGAGATTCAGGATTTAAGGGATACAATGATAAAAAGATTAGAAATGATTGAAGAAACTATTGGAGCTGGTGAACAGAGTAAGAAGGCACAAGGACAGGATACAATGCCACCACCAGCTGTTAGAACTGGCTTACCCAGGGTCCTAACAACATACCCTGTAATTTATTCTGACAAAGGGTTAACTTCCAAAGGCTCAAAGGGAGTTAAAGAAGCTAGATGGACACCAATAGCAATGAATGATTTAAAAGAAATTAAGCAAGCTGTCGTTAACTTTGGCTTGCACTCTGCATTTGTTAAGGAAATGATAAGGACTTGGGCTTCTAATGTCAGAGCTACCCCCCATGATTTCTCTCAGCTAGTGTCTGCAGTTTTAGATGATGGGCCTTCCTTGATGTTTGGAATTTATTTCAGAGAAGAATCCAAACATATGGAACAGCAAGGAAGAGCAAAAGGTGTGGAGGTTTCCCAAGATCAAATTCTTGGTGTAGGAGCATATGCTGATCCACAGGTCCAAGCTCTTTATGATGAAGAAGTGCTGTCCTTATGTCACAAAGCAGCCTTGAATGCTTTGAATAGAATACAAGATCCAGCAAAAAGGGTCGAATCATATACCAGGGTTAGGCAGGGACAGAGAAAACCCTTTACTGACTTTGTGCAAAGATTAATTAAGGCTCTGGACATAGGGGTAACAGACCCAGAAGCTAGACGAATACTTCTTGAATCTCTAGCTTTTGAAAATGCAAATACTGAATGTAAAAAGATAATTGGGCCTTTAAGATCTAGATCAGCACCAATGGAAGAATGGATACAGCATACAATGAATGTTGAGATGTTTAGCTATAACGATGAATCCTGGGTAGGAGAAGCGATTTCCAAAGCTATGAGGAGACATCAAACTACCAGGTGTTTTAATTGTGGTAAATTAGGACATCTAAAAAGGGATTGCAGGCAAAGAAATCCTAGGAATAATATCTCCTCTGGGAATGACAAAAGTAGGAGATCTCAGCCTTCAGGTATATGCAGAAGATGTGGTAAAGGCCGACATTGGTCCAACGAATGCAGGTCAACAACAGACAGACAAGGCAACCCGATACCATCGGGAAACTCCTTGAGGGGCCTCTCGCAGGCCCCCAAGCCAAAAGTGGCCCAGTCATTCCCAGTTACAGTCGAAAATGTGTCTCACCAAGAAAATTAAAAACTCCAATGTCTGCCGTAAAAAGTAATACTGGTCTAAATGATGAATTACATGTGGAGAATGAGTCAAAAAATTCAGGAGGACAGAGTAAACGTATATTTTGGCAAACGTATATTAACGATCAAAGACCAAAGCTAAGAGTCTGTATAAATGGCATTTTTATTGAAGGCTTATTAGACACAGGTGCGGATGTAAGTATAATTACTCCAGAATCCTGGCATCCGAATTGGCCTCTTCATGAGGTAGATGTTCAGTTCCTGGGAATTGGAACCCTATCTCGTGTAAAACAAAGCACAAGATGGGTGGAATGCATAGGGCCTGAAGGGCAAATAGGAAGATTAAGGCCATATATAGCAAATATTGCAATAAATTTATGGGGCCGTGACCTGCTACAGCAATGGAATACCCAGATTAACATTCCTGTAGTTCCAGGAACTCACAATTCTGGGAAGGATATAATGAGGTATTATGGAAAAAGGTCACCAGCCATTCAGGCTGTACAAGAACACACAGCCAATAGCAAACCTTTAGAGGTACCAACAGCCCTACCTTTAAAATGGCTAACTGAGAAGCCAATATGGATCAAGCAGTGGCCTCTAGCTGAAGATAAGTTACAGGCTTTGGAACAGCTGGTACAAGAGCAACTAGATGCTAACCATATTGAAGAATCAACCAGCCCTTGGAATTCTCCTGTGTTTGTTGTAAAAAAGAAATCTGGTAAATGGAGAATGGTGACAGATCTAAGAGCTGTCAACAAGGTAATTCAGCCTATGGGTCCGCTACAATCTGGAATTCCTTTGCCTTCTCTATTACCAAGAGGATGGCCTCTTATAGTTATTGATTTGAAAGATTGTTTTTTCACTATACCTTTGCAAAAAAAGGATAGAGAAAAATTTGCCTTCACAGTGCCTACTTATAATAATTCTCAGCCTACTAGGAGATATCAATGGACTGTCCTCCCACAGGGGATGCTCAATAGTCCCACATTGTGTCAATATTTTGTTAATAAGCCACTGGAAATAATTCGTAAGCAATTTCCCAAGTCCATAATTTATCATTACATGGATGACATTTTATTATCTGATTCAAATAAAGATACTTTGGAAAGTATGTTTGAAGAAGTAAAGAAAGTTTTGCCTAGGTGGGGATTACAAATTGCCCCTGAAAAGATTCAAAGAGGAGATTCTATTAATTACCTAGGCTACAGAATAGGGTTAGAGAAAATTCGAACACAAAAGGCACAAATTAGGAGAGACCGGTTACGGACTCTTAATGACTTCCAAAGATTGTTAGGAGATATTTCCAGTCTACGACCAGCTGTTGGGATAACACCTGATCTAATAGTTCATTTAAACAAAACCTTAGATGGTGATAAGGATTTGAATAGTCCCAGAAAATTGACAGTTGAAGCAGAAAAGGAACTGACAATGATTGAGGAAAAATTACAGGAGGCACATGTGGATAGGGTCAACCCGAATCTTAGTTCCATCCTAGTCATACTGCCTTCCAGAATTTCTCCTACAGGGATTTTAATGCAGAGGGAAGATATTATTTTAGAGTGGATATTTATACCTCATAAACCAAGTAAAAAATTAAAAACTTATGTAGAAAAGGTTTCAGAATTAATTATAAAAGGTAAACTGAGACTTCGTCAACTAGCAGGTATAGACCCAGCAGAAATTATAGTGCCTTTTACTACTGAGGAAATAAGAAAGTTATGGGAAGATAATGAACCATGGCAAAGAGCTTGTGCTAATTTTTTGGGAGAAATTAGCAGCAACTATCCCAAAAGTGA
The DNA here is from genome assembly GCF_982192425.1 of Myodes glareolus. Taxonomy (NCBI): domain Eukaryota; kingdom Metazoa; phylum Chordata; class Mammalia; order Rodentia; family Cricetidae; genus Myodes; species Myodes glareolus. The sequence goes on from NC_142051.1 coordinate 24,938,080, forward strand.
TAGACTTAACCTCATAAAGAGAACTTCTTGGATTCTTCCTAGAATTGTACGTGATGCTCCAATAACTGGAGCTCGGACATTTTATACCGATGCAAATAAATCAGGGAAAGCAGGTTATAAATCGGAAGAATTGAGTAAGGTGGAACAAAGCCCTTATAATTCTGTCCAGAAGGCAGAATTATATGCCATTCTTATGGTGCTAAGGGATTTTAAAGAACCTCTTAATATAGTTACAGATTCACAATATGCAGAAAGAGTTATCTTGCATATTGAAACCGCTGAATTCATACCAGATGACACAGAGTTGACTTCATTGTTTATCGAGGTACAGGACATAATTAGGAATAGGCTTTGTCCAATGTACATAACACACATCCGGTCCCATACCGGTCTGCCTGGGCCTCTAGCACAAGGTAACGCTGAAATTGACCAATTATTGATTGGAAGCGTTCTGCAGGCCTCAGAATTTCATAAAAAACATCATGTCAATAGTAAAGGCTTAAAGAAAGAGTTTTCCATTACATGGCAACAAGCTAAGGACATTATAAAGAGATGTCCTACTTGTTCTTTCTATAATCAAACACCGTTGCCTGCAGGGAGTAACCCAAAGGGTACTCAAAGGAATGAAATCTGGCAGATGGATGTGTTCCACTTTATGGAATTTGGTAAATTAAAATATGTACACCACACCATAGACACGTATTCAGGTTTTCAATGGGCAACTGCCCTGAGCTCAGAAAAGGCTGATTCGGTAATCACACATTTATTGGAAGTTATGGCCATCATGGGTATACCTGCACAGATAAAGACAGACAATGGTCCAGCATATGTATCTAAGAAAATGAAACGCTTCTTTGCTTATTATAATATAAAACACGTTACAGGTATACCAAATAATCCTACAGGTCAGGCAGTTATAGAAAGATCAAATCGTACTATAAAGGATATGCTAAACAAACAGAAAGGGACGAAAGATACCCCCAGAAATAGATTGCATAATGCTTTATTAACCTTGAATTTTCTTAATGCTAATGAGAAAGGAACAACAGCAGCAGAGAGGCATTGGATAATGGAAAAAACTTCTGAACTAAACCAACCTGTTTATTTCAAAGACGTGCTGACCTCTCAATGGAAGCCAGGAGATGTGCTACGTTGGGGAAGGGGTTTTGCTCTTGTTTCCACAGGAGAAGAAAAATTGTGGATACCATCAAAATTAATAAAGGTTCGATTTGAAGAGGAGAAACCTCTTGGAAAGGAGAAATGACAGCATCTACAATGATGATAACCATACAGGTGGTAAGAAAAGCATATAGAATGGGGGCAGGGTTCTGTTCTTATCTCCACAGGAAAACACTGATCTTTGAAAAGTTCAAGGGACCCTGGATATTTGAATACTGACAGATGGAAAATAACGGCCCAATAGGGACTATCAAGAAAACTGAATAGGTTCTGTAAGTACCATATACTAAATCATATTTCTAAATTTATAGAGCTGGTTTTAGAGTTGGACTCTGGCTCAGTCCCTCTCTAATTCCAAGCCTGTTGTTTAAAGAAAAACCCAGAGTTTCTGGAGTTTCTGTCTCATGTCAAGAGCCATGATATGGGACAGAAAGAAATATGAGTTTAGAAAACATCTTTACTTTTCTTCATATCTATCATACCTTCATTAAATATATCTATCATGTCTCTCATTGAATATAGGTATTCATGTATATGTCTATATAATTAATGTTTAAGTTTTCCACAATGAACAATGAGTTTTTCCTACAGTGACATTTGAAGTTTCCAGGAAGAAGATGGGGCCCCATAACAACAACTCCACCTGGTTGATATGACGTCATGATACTGATAGCGCTACTACAAGACCTGTTTTGGGTACCAGCTGCACAAGACGGTTCCAACGTGCTGAAATGGTGCACATCTTGTACAACATTCTGGCCAGACCTCCACAAAATACTCAGAGACTATTTGCAATTTTAAAAGACATTGATCTTGAAATTTAACCATCATTTTACTTTCACAGGATCCCCCAGAAAGAACGTCGCCCCCATGACAGCTGGAAGTAATTCTAGAGAACGACGTCCCCTCTCCCAATAAAGTTTGTCCTTGGGTTTAGGGACATCATTTAGGGGTTGGTTATAATTAGTATACGGTTGAGGGTTGGGGGAGGAATTTTATAAGCACAGGAATCCAAAAAAAAAAAAAAAAAAAAAAAAAAAAGGAGGGATAATTGGATTATGGGATAAATAGATTTGTACTTGTGAGTTATTGCTTTTAGACAAACATATTGGTATCGATTCTTATATATTGATACAAAGTTAAATTATGTTGACTATTTTATGCATGCATGCTTCATGCTTCTACCTCTGTTTAAAACATTTTTATGTATTTATATATATATATTGTATTGATATATGTATATTTACCATATTGCATTGTACACTTCTACCTCTGATTAAGATACTTATATATTGTTTATGTATTGATATATATTTACCATATTGCAATGTATACTTGCACATTGTTTATATTTGGAGGTCTCATTGTCCTCATTTATTGCACACTTGTTTATTATCTCAGTCTTTAAGTTAGATAGATATTGAGAATTATATAGATCAACAGTCATCTAAGTTTGTCATTTATAATTAGACTAATCAGGTTCTTTAGATATATAGAGATTATATTCAGTATAGATAGATAATCTTCAACCTCTTCAAAGAGCTGTAGAAAATGGCCTTTAATCTAATTCAGAGTTCTATGGTAGGGAGACACAATCACTCCTGGCAACACTGATCTATGCCCGAGAGAATGTTGAGCACCAAAGACACTCCACCTGGAGCCTTTCTTCTTGGCAGAACTGGCCTTTGGGTAAAGAAATGCTCATACCTCAACTACTGACAGAGTTACAGAATATCCGTAAATGGATAAAACAAGACTGTCATATCCTGCCAAGACAGGGTAAGATAGTTTTGAAGTTTCTTGCCTTTGAAAATGGTATGTCAGTTACATCAGGCCTTAGCCAAAGTTGGTTGCTTCAACGCTGCAAATGTGACTTTGGGTGTTTGTCCAGGTAGCCAGTTGTCTCTGCGATTTGTTACATGTTCTGGAAGTTGTTTGATTGCACTTCCTAATTACTCAGATAACATTATTTCCCTTCTCAGATCTTCGATGGGATTGAAGATTATATAAATGTAGTTACTTTCCTTTCATGACTTGGCCAAGTTATTTGTTATACAAGACTTAAGCTAGTTAGAATAGGATATTTGTATTTATTGTATATAATTTCGTAGGTTTGTACTTATTGTATATAATTGCGTAGTAGGCTTAGAACTCTCTTACTTAAACAAAAGGGGGAGATGCTGTGGGAGTTCCTTCAGCTCCTTCAGCCAATCGCCGCTGAGTTACCAGCCCATTGGGGCGTGGTCTCTCCCTTTAAAAAAAGCAGCGGCTGTCCTCCACTCTCTCTTTGTCTTCCGGCTCCGTTTCCGGCCCCTGGACTCCTTTCCTGTTCGCGCGGAGGGGCTGTTGTCTGGGACGGTAATCTGTAAGTTTTTTCCCCTTTGAATAAATAACCATTATATTAATCATAATTCCAAACTGGTGTGGGATTGTCTGTGACTTACGCCTTAAGAAGGTTATGCCTATGAAGGTACAAGAAGTTATAGAAAACCTAAAAGACTGTATAAAAATAAAGCATTCACTTTGGCATGTAATAATCAAAACACTAAACATAGAGAATAAAGAAAGAATACTAAAGGCTGTAGAGGAAAAAGTCCAAGTAACATATAAAGGCAAACATATCAGAATTACACCTGAGTTTCCAATGGAAACTGTGAAACTGGAAGGTTCTGGAAAGATGTGCTGTAGAAAATAAGACCTCATGGATGCATGCCCAGACTACTGTACCCAGCAAAACTTTCAATCACCATCGATGGAGAAAACAAGATATTCTATGGCAAAACCATATTTATATTGGCGAATCAATCCCACACCAGTTATGTTTTAAGGGGTTATTTATTTTGGGGGGTAAAACTTACATACACCATAAACCGTTAGGAAGGGAGCCTAGTCGCAGGAGCCGGGAGCAGGAGCCAGGAGCAGGAGCCAGGAGCAAGCACCAGAACCAAGAGCCGGAACCAAGAGGGCCTGATCCGGATCTGCTTCTTTTTAAAAGAGAAATATACCACGCCCCAGTGGGCTGGTATTTCAGCAGCTATTGGCTGACGGAGCGGAAGTCGCTCCCCGCTGCACTGTGGGCTCGTATTCAGCGACTATTGGTTGAGGCAGCGGAAGGTACTCCCACAACATATTTAAACAATACCTATCCACAAATCCTTAAAGAAAGTACTAAAAGGAAAACTCCAGCCCAAGGAAGTTAGCAGCACAACCAAGAAAACAGGCAGCAGATAACCACCTCACACTAGCAAACACCGAAGAAGGGAAAGACAAACCCTATCACCAAAAAAAAAAAAATAAATAAATAACAGGAATTGACAATCACTGGTCATTCATATCTCTTAATATCAATTGACTCAATTCACCTATAAAAAGCTACAATCTAACAGAATGGATATGAAAACCGGATCCATCATTTTGCAGTATGCAAGAAACATATCAACCTCAAAGATATCACCTCAATGTAAAGGGTTGGGAAAAGATTTTCCAATCAAATGTACCTAAGAAAAAAAAGCATAGATGCCCTAATTTCTAACAAAATAGACTTCAAACTAAAATCAGTCACAAGAGATGGAGAAGTATACTTCATATTCATCACAGGAAAAATCTAGTAAGATAAAGTCTCCATTCTGAGCACCTATGCCCCAAATAAAGAGCACCCCCACATATGTAAAAGAAACCTTTTTTCTAGAGCTTTCAGGTGTGCTGTTAAGTCTCTAATGTGTGCTTTCCGTTTCCTTTATGTGTGCATTTAGTGCTATGAACTTTCCTCTTAGCACTGCTTTCATAGTGTCCCATAGGTTTGGATATGTTATGTCTTTATTTTCATTGAATTCAAGGAAGACTTTAATTTCTCTCTTTATTTCTTCCTTGACCCAGGGATGGTTCAGTAGTTGACTGTTCAATTTCCAAGAGTTTGTAGGTTTTCTGGGATTAGAATTGTTGGTGAATTCTAAATTTATTCCATGGTGATCTGATAGTACACAGGTGATTACTACAATTTCTTTATATCTATGGATGTTTACTTTGTTACCAATTATATGATCAATTTTTGAGAAGTTTTCATGAGATGCTGAGAAGAAGGTATATTCTTTTCTGTTTGGGTGGAATCCTTGAGAAGCTAAATAAGAAGGTGAACCCAAAGAAAATCATATAGTTATCCTCCTGGATATTGGAAGTAGACAAGGATGCCAGGTAAAACTTGGGTGCACGAGGGTGTGGGGGTGGATGTACGGGAAGATGGGTAGAGAGAAGGGAGAAGGGGAGGATTCAGGAGAGCTTGGGGGAATGGGATGGGTGGGATGGAGGAAGGGTGGATATGGGAGCAGGGAAGTAAATATCTTAATTAAGAGAGCCATTTTAGGGTTTGCAAGAGACTTGTCTCTAGAGGGGTTCCCTGGTCCAAGGAGAGGTCCCCAGATTGTTCCTTTGGCAGCAGAGGAGAGGGTGCTTGAACTGTCCCTGTCCCATAGCCACACTGATGAATATCTTGCATATCACCATAGAACCTTCATCTGGCGATGGATGGAGATAGAGACAGAGAGCCACATTGGAGAACTGGACTTAGCTCCCAAGGTCCAAATGAGGAGCAGAAGGAGGGAGAACATGAGCAAGGAAGTCAGGACCACCATGGATTAAAGTTAGATATTAGCAATGACAGAGAAAACAAAAAGCTAGCCTTTGAGTTTTCCTGCCAAGTTGGCCTGAGGGTACAGATGGGGGCTGGGATAAAGTGATTAGTTAGGGTAGGAAGGAGCAGGAGGAAGATCTGGATGATTCAGGAAAAGTGGCAGAAAGGAGGTGGGGCTGCCCTGGGAACAGAACTTAATGATTGGATTTGGAGGACAGCAAAGTTTGTCATTTGAAACATTATTGTAATCAGAAATAGTTTCATAGCTTTATTCATGAATTCCAAGATAATTTAATTGAAAATACTAAGCATTGGTAGTAGATAGTAGGAAATGCATAGATTAAAGCTCAAAGGAAGAGATAACTCCTGGGAACTATTTCTAAACCATCCTGTCTTAAAAATCATTTCTCAGTGCTATCACACATAAAATAAGTCAGTTTTTGGTTTTGAGTTTAATGACTGAGAGAAAAGCATACAATAATTCATTGAGGTTTATGATATCTTTGGAAGGTAACTTTTATATCTAGTGAATTAAAGAAAAATGGACAACTTAAAGTGATAGAAGTATGTATACAATTATAAATTTTAGTTACTTTTTAGGTTTGCTCTATATAAGTTATATATATATTCCTAATAATGGTCTTCAAAAATATGTAACATCTAGTTATTAAATATTTGTCAATCTGTAAATAGGAATTAAGTTTGGAGAAAGTCACATGTATCTCATTCAGAATAAGGCTGACTGTATTTTCATATAAAAGTGACTTATATGCCTTTTTAACTAAGCTATACATTCATATCGCTAGTCAATCTATTATTATGATGGATCTGTAAGTGATTTCTTTGTCTTTTGCTGTTGTTTCAGCATTTTGTGATTTTAGATGCTGCCCACCTTGGTCCGTTTGCCCTCACCTTTTCTCTTTCAGTGTAGTGGTTTTACCTCACAGATACGCTCTGTGTTTAATGTAACCAAATGCACATCTTTTTAAAAATGATATAAACTTTCTCCCGCAACCAGAATCAGTTTCCATAAACAAACTTCAGGCCATAAAATGATTTGCCCTAATATTTGACACTCATTCATTTCTAACTCTTCTCGTATTACCATGAGATATTAATCAGTGTTTTTTCTTCTGTCCTTCCCTTTACTCTGGTGATCATTTTGCATTTTACTTAAATCTAGCTGGTTGGCTTACTCCTTGGTTTCCAGTTGGATCTGGCCATGGATAGATCTTTCCTGTGAGACCTGTCACAGGAAAACCAGGATAAGACAGTTGTAGATGTGGGGTCCAAAGTGTGTTCTTCCTATGTTTTTCATCCTAAAGCTGCATCTCTTACCACATGCCCCTTCCTACTGTCTCTATCTCTCTGTGTTAATTATTTGTTGGATTTCTCAACACACACACACAGAGGCATACATATATTATTATATATTCTATGCAGTATTTCATATTATATACATACACAATATGAAATATGTACACAATATAAAATACGCATATATGCATATATATTTTATGTAGTATTTATATTGTGTATATTGTGTAAGAAAAAGCATATTTCATGTTTAGATGTTATGCTGTTATATACGCATTTCCAATCTCCATACTAAGTTAAGCCTAGGAAAATTCAATGACTTTTAAGTATGATTCAAATTCAAACTAAGGATATTGTTTACATTTTCACAAAATAAACTCTCAGACTACAATTCATCCTGCGTTCTTATGATGAAAAGAAGTAACGCCTGTGTGCGTTGTGCACTAGATAGCATATAAGTGTGATTACCAAAAATCTCTTATGTAAATGTCAACAGATGTCAGGTCAGTGTTATTCCTACCAAACCTGTGTTACTCTAAACACCAGAAGATAGTTTTTTTTTAAAGGAATTAATTTGGGGAGCATACAAGTTGTATAAATAAATCCCTTTGAAGACAGAAGAGAAAAAAGAATAATAACAAAAAATAATTAAACTTCTGCATTTTCACATATGAAACTGTTAGGAACTAAAATGGCAATCTTGATCAAGATTTTAGTTAACAATATTTGTGTAAACTCTTGGATGTCTGTATCCACAGGTCCTGTTCCTCTAATTGTCATAGTCAGTATTTTCACACGTTACCATAACTGCTGCCACCAACTGCACAAGTCCTCTTAAAATTCCAACCCAAAGTTCAGCAACTCTTCTGCAACATTGTCACCTTGACCCAGTGCTAGTTCCTAAAAAATGTTTTCTTCTCTTTCATCCAAATTTCTCCTTTCTGTCTCAGCCCTGAAATTAAAGGGAGGCCTCTCATCTGTTAGGGAAAATTGAAAATATTAGATCTTCTCATTGTATTTCTGTTTATCCAGGTGGCAAATGCAAAGTGCTCAAATATGAAGGTTCAGATTATTCTTTGATCTTTCCTGGATATGGATGTATTCCTAATTGAAATTATAATTCCTCATGTGCTCTGTGTAATAATGATAATGTTTTAAATTTAGTATAGTTAAGGATATGGTCCAGTTCTTAAGGTTAATTTGTCATTTTTAAGACAGTATATAATGTATATGCAACATATACTATATTTGAATTTTATTTTATAAGGATTCATATGTAATATTTTTCCTATATATGAAATGGTTGAAACCAAATGCTTTTTATTATCATTTTTGAGTCCAAATTCTTAAATTCTTTCAGAGACATTGCATATCAAAAGTGTAATGGATATACATTTTTTTAGCTAAGCAAGATGATGAAGTTACAGAGATCTACTGCACATCCTGGAGCACACAATTAAAATTGCATTCTGTGCTCAGAATTTGTTCAGAGGCCGTGATAAGTATTTTTATAACAATGAAATCACAGTTAGTAAAACCCTCTGAGACCAATAGTATAAGAATGAAAAGCATGTTTTTTTTTTCCGAGATTTTCATCTGGCTGGGTGTGAAATTAAATTAGGTGGTTTAATCTCACAAGTCAATGAAGATGAAACATTTGAAAATGACAAGTAATGTGTTGATCAACAGATGTTTCTTTTCATTGCAGCACACTGAGTTCTGTGCTCTTACTCATGATCCGGCCCCCTCTGTCTCTGCTGCTTTTCTGTCTCTTTTTAGGGCAAATATTGGCTTAATCATCAGTCACCCCAAATAAACTGAGCAGTCTTCAAAGGAGACGTATTTTTCGTTTGCGCTACACCTGTCTTTGTTTCCGTAGATCAGCTAACTGCCGATCACACGTGTAGTTAGCCCCCAAATCAGAAATATGAAATATAAAAACATATAAAATCATTGAGGACAGGAAGGCACTATCTTACTTAGCAAAGCTGAAGCCCTGGTGGTATTTCACCTCTGGTCCCTTTTCAGTCAGCTGAGCCTAACCTGTTGATGCTGTGACAACATAGGAGAGGCTTTTCCTGTTCCCATAGAGTGGTGTTGGGACAGTGACAGGGGTTCTCCTTGTTCATATATCTATTCCTAGGCTTTCCCTCTGCACTGTGACTAGTTTGGAAGGCTATGGACCTTCCAAACCTAAAGCTGGAATCTCTTATAGTGTAAGAAATGATATTACATTTAACCATATACAGACACATCAGTTGATATTGAACAGGACAGGATTAAGAAGTTCAGTCCTGTATTCTAAGCTAGAAAGCAGAGGGAAAAAAAAGATTTATGTAAACGGGTAAGAGAAAGGAGTCCAAACAGAAATTTGACTTGAAGACATATTATAATTAATCGCTTATTTTCCAGATTGGTATTGTGTAAACCCAATCTGTGAATTATCAAAGGTAATTGACAAACACACAGCAAAAAACAAAATTTCCGGACTAAAGTTTGTCATTGTCAACAAGTACTATGAATGATTCTCATTTTCAGATGTGTCTGGAAAAAACTTTCTAGGTTATAGAGAACTATAGAAAAATATTATAAAAACAAAGAAATAATTTACAGAAGACAAAGTTTGTCCTGTTTATATGGCCAATGTCATGATTTTATGTATTGGTAATCTGTGTATTCCTCACTACAATCCACTTGGAAGCAGCCATTGTTCACATTTGGAGTTACTTTATTTGCACTCCGACCCCCCAAATTAATCTCATTTGCCTTTTTTTCCTAGATCGCTCATGGATGTAGATTTATTTCACATGAAACTTCTTGCTTAATTTCTGCAGTAATTCCAGTAGCTTGTTAGTCCTGGTTGTCAAAGAGATGTCTGTTACACACAAACATGCTGTTTTAAAATCTTATTACTATTTAAAGTCTATTTGTACTTTTCCTGCTAATGGTATGTCACAAATAATGCTGTTGTGAACATCTGTGAACAGACTATATATGAACATATGTTTTCAATCTCTTTGTTAGAGTTCTAGGAATGGAATGCATACATGCTTGATTATTATTTAAAGTAATTACTAAATTGTGTTTGATAATGATCATGCCATAGTATATGCCTATTAGCACACTTTTAAATGTCTAAAATCTACTCTAATGCATGCAATGTCTTTTTAATTATAAATTTCTTAGTGAATATGATACATGATCTCATTGTGTTTTTTATATGAAATACCTAATAACTATAGATGTTTGTAATGTTTTTCTGTATATATTGAAATCTAGATACTAAAATTAATGAAGAATCTATTTCTGTTGGTTTGAGTGAGAATGGCGTGCACAGGCTCATGTAGTTGAGGTTCAGAGATGTGCCCTTATTAAAGTAACTGTGATTTTATTGGAGGAGGTGTGTCACTGGGGTTATGCTTGAAGGTTTTAAAGCCTATACTAGGCACAGTTTCTCTGGTGCGCTCTCTCTTTCTCCCTCTCTCTTTCTCCCTCTCTCTCTCTCTCTTTCTCTCTCTCTCTTGCTCTCTCTCGCTCTCTCTCACTCTCTCTCTGCCTGCTTCCTTTTGAACAGACTGTAAAGCTCTCAGTTAATATATTAGTGCCATGTCTGTCTCCTTCCCACCATCATAATAATGGACTAACTTCTGAAACTGAAAGCAAGCCTGAGTTAAATGCTTTCTTTAACAAAAGTTACTTTGGCTGTGGTGTCTCTTCACAGAAATAGTAACCTACGCACTATTCAAATAATTTATGCATTAAAATGAATGGGATATTTTTAATAATGAATTTTGGGCAGTCTTTACTTGGAATATGTATCAGTTTTTAGCTGATACAATATTTAGAATCATTTCACCTTTTTATTCTTCAGTTTTCTTGTATCTTAAAAATTATCCTGGTATAATGCAAAGTGTCAAAGACTTTTTCATAGGCCAGACATGCTGCCACATATCTGTGATCTCAGGAGATCATGATTCCAAGGCAAGCCTGAACTATATAGGGAAACCTTGTTTGAAAAAAACAAAATACAGAAAAAATGCAATAATATATATTTTTTGAATATATATAATATATAAGTATATAATAATATATTTTGAATATATAGTTTTGTTTTAGTTAATTATCTGAATAGTGTGTCACTAAAGCAGCTAGAATTTCATGCAAATATCCAATAATTTTGGTATAATGTTTTGTAAAACCACACTGAGTTGTGTTGTGATATTTGTTGAGTTGAATTGGCATGAGTCCATGTAAGAGAGTGATTGTCCACTGTTTTGTGCTCTCCATTGGTCTTTATGTCTAATTCAAGCTGATGCAATTCCTGCATTACTATTGGCAAGATCGATAAGCTTAGCTTTGCGGCTTTATCATGATTATTTGCAGTCATTTGTTTTTCTATTCTATTCTTAAAACAAAAGCATCTTTTACTACCAAAACAAAACCATGCTGATGCTTTCAAGGATCTGTGCAAAGCTTACTAAACAATGTTAGCATCTACGACTTGAGCAGGACTAAGGCCGGGGACATGGCAGCATTAGAACGCTAACCTGGCGTGCCTAACATTGCTTTAAATCATAGTACTTCAAAAGCCAAACAGTAGAGCCAACAATAACAACTTGTTACAATCTTAAATGACCTTTATAAGCATTTGTAGAATTCTCTGGTGAAATCTTAAATATGTTTTGTTAAAATTAATGTTAATAATAGGTTATGCTTCTTTATGCTAGATATTCACCAGTCGAGCCTAAAAATGGGGTTGTTTTGTTACATTTATTTGTGACCATTTTTACACACATCTTTTTATGCATGATAGAATTAAAACAAACTTTTACATACCCATCCTTTATCCGATGATCTGGCAGAATTTGTTTATTGGTTGTAGCGAATATTCTTTGCAGACTTGGAAATATTTTGACAAAGGGAGTAACATAGCCAGATTTAAATTCCAAACAGATAATGATGCAGCTGTGAGGATGCATTCGAAGGAAGAAATACTGTAGGAGAGGCCATCATTTCCCAAGAATATTAGGACAGTTCCTGGTATCCAGAATCTTAAATATGGCTAAAATATGACAGGGCACAGACAATAGCCAGAAAGTGAACAATGCAAAATAAATGCTTAATTTTTTTCAGAAAAAAATCTTTAAGTCCCTTCTCAATTACTTACACATATTGTTCTAATGGAAGTTCAGAGACTTCTCCAGTAGCAGAAGGTTGTGGAATATGGACCATTATATGGACAACTATAAAAAATTGGGTGCTTTTTATCTTGGTTTGTTTTTGAACCAAGTAAAAAGGTAATAAAACTTTCAGAGTTTGGGAAATATGGGGAAATGAGAACTCAGTTCTAGAGGCCTGTATTCTCCAAAGTTTTGGGTGATTGTTTAGTTTTAGATTTGATTATTTTATGTTGATGAACATTTTGCCTCCATATATGTATGTATTACATTTTAGATGTCCACAGAGGTCAGAAGAAGATATTAGATTCCATGGAACTGCAGTTGAGGATGTTTGTGAGCCACCATGTGGGTGTTGGAACCAAAACCCGGGGTCTTTGAAAAAGGGTCAAATGCTCTTAACAGAGGAGATGCTTTTCCACCTTCATCCATCCAGTCTTAAAGGTGCTAGCTCAGCACCTTTGACAGTTTTTATCACTGATGGATTTAGAACTGGGACCAAGTCATGACCAGATACAGAAATCTCAGAATCCTCCCCATTTGGAGTGAGATGCATAGAGTCTGCAGCCTGAGAGTAACTGGGTGGGGCTGAGCATCACACTTTTCCAGGCAGCTGGCCAATCAAATAAATAATCCCTCTGGAGGAAAATAAGAGTGCCCTAGAACTGAAATGACTTCCACGAGGATTTTTGCAAATGAAATGACTTCCCCAAAGTCCAAACTGAACACGGGCAAGTGATGAAAAGACAGGATGAACGACAAACCACAGATGAAACCCATTATTAGAGCGCCCGGCACTGAAAGATTTAATAGCTGCTGGTCGTGTTCAGAGTGATAAAAATAAAACTGGAAAGCCAAATGTAATAAATGGGGATGGTGAACTGTAAAGGAAAAGACAGTGAACTGAACAAAGAGACAGATAAACACATTTGTAACTAATCAGTTGCATTTAGAGAAAATAGTGAACAAAGCAAATGTAAGCATCCTAGTAGAATTCCAAATGAAACAGAGAGAAAGATACTGAAGAAGATATAAGAGGAACCAAAGATCAAATAAGATGGAGATAAGGGAAAAATCATTACAAAATGAGATGAAATAGCATCACAGAAACAACACTTTTTAAAAGTAATGTTTACCCAGAATAGTAGAAAGCATTAAGTCACAACCACAATAATACTTAAGATAATAAATAAAAATAAGTACGCACATCAAGTGCATTAAAACTCCTTTAAAAGTTGTCTAAAGGCCAAAAGCAAAACAATAGTAACAACAGAACTTACTTTCAGAGTCAGAAAGCTGATGACTACCTCCCCAATATAAAAAGTTAAAATAGAGGAAAATAGCAGAATTAGTGGCCAAAATGATTCGTGACATAAACTTCTACATCACTACAAACACTCTATGTTTTAAAGACGGGGTCAAAAAAGTAATCTAAATATTGCTATTGATAGAATAAGTATGCATTATAGACATTTTCTGAAAATCCTAAGAAGAAAATTTCTCATCCAACTTGAGAAAGTTTGGCAGATTAAATAGCAGCGAAACCCAAACCCAGAAACTGCTGTTTTATATATGTGTGTGTGTGTGTGTGTGTGTGTGTGTGTGTGTGTGTGCACATACAAACTGAAGTGCAAATATAAAAGTGACAAATAATTTAAATATAACAAAAAGCGCTATTAAAAGTTGTTCTATCTCTGTGAGAGGACATGGTGACCAAGGCAGTTCTTTAAAAGGGAAACATTTAACTGGTAACTTGCCTGCAGTTGGACTCGTCCCATTTGTTATGATGGAAATCAAACAGGCACGGTGCTGGAACCGTAGCTAAGAGTTTTACCTCCTGAGCCACAGGAAGCAGACAGAATGAGAGGAAGAGACACCGGGCCTGGCATGGGCTTTTGAAATCTCAATGCCTACCACTAGTAGCACTCCTTCTTCAACAATGCCACACCTACTTCAACAAAGCAACATCTCCTAATGCTTCCTAACAATGTACCAACCAGGAACCAAACATTAAAATGTATGAGGCTATGGGGGCCATTCTCATTGAAACCACCATACTAATTGATAATAAAATAAGCAAGATAAAATCGAAAAGAAAAAATATATCTGTGAGTGAACATGGACACAGTGATAATAAAATTGAACTATTAGGCAATAGCAGTGATATCGTTAAATGAAACTAATAGCCCCAAACTATAAAAACAAAGAATAAAAGGAATGAAAATTAGAAGAACAAATCTGTAATTGTTGTAGACACTAAAATTCATGTTTCTGTGTACACAGAATTTCAGATAGGAAATTTCAGATAAAATTATCTTATAAAACATTAAAATTTAGTATAGTCATTAAAATTTGTGATTTCAAGAGGCGTGTGTTTTCTAGCCAGATTATTAATTTGATTAGCCCCTTTTAACCCAATCAACATTGACTGCTACAGAGATGAGTTGCCCCAGTAAATGCAATAAAAACCAACTGTAAACAATCAATAAGTGGGTGTTTTAGAGCTAATTGAATGCTTTTGTAGCATAAAATAATCCATCAACGACCGGGCATTCCAAGGCCAGATTAGCCAAATTCCCCAAAGCGGTAGTCTTGAATTCTGCTGAAACTTGTAACGAATGTTATAAATCATCACAAGAACAGATCAAAAAGAAAAAGAAAGAAAAATAAGGAAGAAGGAAGGAAGGAAGGAAGGAAGGAAAGAAGGAAGGATAGAAAAAAGAAATGGAAAAGATAGAGAGAGAGGAAGGAAGGAAGGAAGGAAGGAAGGAAGGAAGGAAGGAAGGAAAGAAAGAAGGATAGAAAAAAGAAACGGAAAAGATAGAGAGAGAGGAAGGAAGGAAGGAAGGAAGGAAGAAAGGAAGAAAGGCAGGCAGACTTGGAGCCTAATAATAAATGCTTTAACTGAATCAATCCTCAAATCAAACATCTGTCAAAAAGGAAAGATAGATGAACTAGTGGTTGTATACTGTAACAGATTTTATTTTCCTTTTATTTGAAAAATCCATGAGAACACACTTTAGCAATGGTGTTTATAATCTATTAGTGGTAAAGTTTGTCTTGAGGCAAGAAAAAGATGACATCTAGTCCCTGGGGACACTTTTAATTCATCACAGAATGGGGATGAACAATGAAATCAGAAAAGAAAAGAAAACAAAACAAAACAAACCTGTCATTTTCAAATAATAACCAATCACTGTGCTATGCACTAAAGGTTATGTAATAACCTCACATGGCTAGTAAGTGTCCCTATAATTTGCAGCACTTCCAATGCCTTCGAGCAGAAACTGACACAAAAGGACACTTGGGATATGTAGTGAATCAAAAAAATTATTTATTGGACAGTCATGGTTAAATTTACGCAGTAAAATGCATATCCTTAATAATAAGCTAAAATTTGTCAAATAAATGTAGAATTTTGGTAGCACAGCAGAAGATTCCCGTGCCCACAGATCTCGAGAGAAACCAGGAATGTTAAACAGGCAGGATTATTTTTCCAATGGGAAAGATGTAAAACCTGTACTTCCGTCCAGAAATCTGGGAATTGGAAGTGATTAATAGCCTCACAATCTGCTGTGCCAGGCCATATCAAGCTCCTAACACCAAGATCATAAATGGCTAGTAATTTAAATGATCCTTCCATTATCTATATATCTAGAAGCTTCCTCGAGCTCCCACCACCAAGACCAGAGGTGGATAACACCAACCCAAATGATTTCTATGCTATCTGTATGATCAAGACCAAAACAGACCTTACCTTAGGTCTTTAAGCTAGTGCAAGTAACCTGTCTCTAGAATTCATTTTCTTAGAAGAAATGACATGTACCTTGCGTTGAGTTTTAATTTAATTATGCTCCCTTGTACACCAGGGATTGAATTATACCAGGAAATGTTTCCCAAATTGTACTGTGTTTAAAAAATATGCTGACAATGAACCAACCAGCTGGCATCAGACTCCCTGAAGTCTTGAACCAGGTGGACAAAGTCAATCTGAACAAAGTTTTCATCTTCACCTCTTTGTGATTTGCTTCCATGCCTAACTCGACCACCACTGGGATCCTCCACTGTAGAAAATATTAGTAAGGACTGATTCCTTTATTGCTTATAAAAATTACCTAGTAGGCCATAAAGGATGCCAATACATAAAAAAGCACAAGTTCACTTTATCATAAATATCAGGACGTAGGTAGAATCCTTGCACAATTATATTAAGTAGTTACATTAACTCTGACCATCATTTACCCATCACATTAACAATGGCAAAAAGTTTTCCCATTAGGAACTTAGGAACAATCATGGAGATTCTTTTGATGGCCATTGTCCCAAACATACTTTTGGGTCCGATGAAACTTAATATTTCTTTTACTGCAGATGTATCACAATGAGATTAAGGAGGTGGCTAAGAGTGAAAACAAATATATGCCATTCGTAGAACCCCAACAAACTTTCACCACTGTGACCCACTGAACAAGTTTCCACTCTCAGGTATCTCCTTATGCATCCAAGAGTGCAGTTATCCCCGCAGGTCCAAAAAAAGACACTGGCTAACCTGTAGCTGAAGTGACAAGCAGTTGTGCATAACCTGATGCGGATACTGGGAGCTAAACTTGAGTCCTTTGCCTGTGCAGCACAAGGTGTGTCTGCTGAGCCATGTCTCAGCCCTTAAGAATATTTCTAATAGTAAAAATTATAGACCAGAGATACCCAAAACTTAATTAAGATTGAGAAAAGTGAATGTTTCTAGTATTCAATAATTGATCTTAATCACTGAGTCAAACGACACTGCTAAGGTTGACTAAAGACGATGTAATCCTGATGGTGATGATGCTGAAACTATAGCTTCATGTAGCATTTATTGAGCACATATTATCCGTTAGTACTTAATTAATTATTTAGCATGCTGCAGCTCATTTATTCCTCATAATGATCCAATGTAGTACTTTCTATCATTGGAATTTAGGACTTGGACCAAGGTAATTGAGCTAGAAGTTACAAGGCAAAAAGATTCAAGATAGCTAGTTTCCAGGATGGCAGTATCTTTAGAGCAAATCTGTGCATCTGTAAATTTCCCCTAAATATTTCTCATTTTAAAATATTAAAGGAAAACCACTCTTTGCCTCCATAAACAGCTTTCTTCTAACTTAATTCTTCATTGAGTTGTTCACTGCTTGTATTATCACCTTGAAAATAACAGCTGATATTTTTAATGTTTTCAGAAATACATTTATGTACCTCCTTGAAGTTCTTCTCTTTCATGAATGAAAGGGTGGTGGATAATTAAACCAATTAAAAACCTTTTAGCAAGATATACCCAAGTCTCAATTCAAATCCCTAACCTCTGGCTAGGGTCCACAGTCTTGGCCATTCAGTAAGTTACTAGTTAAACCATTCCATCTTTTTGATGTCCTTGTATTTACACTGCCTTTTGTCGTTTGGTGGCTTCACAATCCTATTTCAAGGCTTTGATGTCCAACAGTATATTATTCTCATAATAATTTTTCCTATCCTGACAATGTCCTGGATGATTCTTGGTTGCATCTGTGGTAGACCAATTACACTGATTTTCTAATGTGTCATCCCTCCCTTTCTTTGTACAGGCCATATGGTATTTTATCCAGTGAATAACTGGCCCTGAATAAAAGGTAACACGTAAATAGAGTCAGAAGCAGAATCTTAAAAGGCACTTTCGCTCTGTCCTCCCTCCTAAGCTATGAGCATGAGGACCTGTGGCACCAGCCTGTCCTAGGATTTGACAAGCCCAGAGCTGAGTTTCTCCGGTATGCACAGTAAAAGCCAAATAGAAACAGTCAATCAGAAGTGGTATCCAGCAAACTGAATACTTTTGTAGCATGGGTTAACTCATCTAAGACTGGCCAATCCAAGTCCAGTTCAGCAAAATTCCACAAACCCATAGATTGAAATTCTATTGAAATGTTATATGTAGTGTTTGTCACCAAGAAGAAAGAGATAACTAATACATCAGCTCTTTGATATTCTAGGGAGGTGTTAAGGATTAAGACATGAAGCAATAATATGAGCAAAGGAATCAAGACCATGATGGGGAAACCCACAGAAAGAGCTGACCCCAGCTAGTGGGAGCTCACTGACACCAGACTGGAATCTGAGGAACTTGCATAGGACCGAACTAGACCCTCTGAATGTGGATGACATTTGTGTAGCTTAGATAATTTGTGGGACCACTGGAAGTGGGACCAGAACTTATTTCTAGTGGATAAATTGGCTTTTTGCAGTCCATTCCCTATGGAGGAATACCTTGCTCAGCCTAGAAGGGGGAAGGGTCCTGCTTCAATGGTCCTGGCTCAAATGATATGACAGACCTTGTTGACTCCCCATGGGAGGCTTCACCCTCTCTGAGGAGTGGATGGGGATGGAGTGGAGAGAAGGTGGGGAGAATGGGAGAAGGGAAGGAAGAGGAAACTGGAATTGGTATGTAAAGTTTTTTAAAAAAAATGTTTTAATTCTGATATCATGAAGCTTAGGTAAGGAAGTAGGGGACACAGAGATAACTTATTTTTCATATGGAAAAATGATTAAAAAAAAAGCAAAATGGGAAATTGCTTAGGTTTCAGAACGGATTCCTGTAGGAGACAAAGGTTTAGTTAGACGTCACTGCTTTTGATGATGAACTATTACAAGGAACTATGAATGAAAAAACCCTTTTTTCTACACATTGCTTCTGGTCATGGTGTTTCATTAAAGCAAGTAATACTAACTAAGACACCATTAAATAAACGCCCTGAAAAGACAAGGAGTTTGTTGCTAACATATAGGTCAGCATTTTTTTTTCAAGGATACGTTATAACACTTTTATCAAATAGGAAATTTTAGGAGACATGGCAGAGAAATTTAGAGCCAGGTATAGAAAAGAGATGAAGATCTGAGTCTTAGTTGAGCATCAAACACTATGTCTCCCCTGACGAAGAGGATCAGAGATGAGGGAGTAAGAATCCTCTATAAGGATGCTTAGGTTTTATATGGGAAACGAGAGCATAATTGTGTGGTGATACTTTGTGTGTGCTGTAACGAATAAAACTTGCCTGAGGATCAGAATGTGGAGGAGCCACTAGTGAGCCATAGAGGCCAGGCAGTGGCCTTTAATCCTAGCACTCAGGGGGAAGAGGCAGACAATTCTCTCTGAGTTCAAGGCCACCCTGGATTAAACTAGATAGATCCAGTCTCAAAGAGAAACAGACCAGGTGGTGGTGGCTCACACCTTCAATCCCAGTACTTGGGAGTTAGATGCCTTTAATCACAACACTAGGGAGGTGGAGAGAGGAAGGGATATGGGAGGAGAGAGGAATATAAGGAGCTCAAGGCATTCTGTCTGAGGACTTGTAGAGATGGGGTACCCCATTACTTTTGAGGATTTTGTAGAAGTAAGAACTATTGCCTGGCTGCTCTGCTTCTCTGGTCTTCCAGTTTTTACCCCCTAATATCTGAGTCCGGGTTTTTATTATTAAGAACATTTAGAGTTCCTGCCACACCACTGAATGGAGAGTAGAAGGCAGGGGATGATTGAGAGTGGAGGGCTTTTATGAGCGTTTCTAAGGAACAGTAAAATGGATCTGTACATTAGAAGGGCAGGTGCATGGGTATATAGCTAGAAACATCAGGGCGGAATGTGGAACAATGTGAAATTATCAGTCTGCTTTAAACACTGATACACTCCAAACAGCAATGGAATACACTACAAGACAGATAATTGCATAGTTAAGATTGTTGAAATATTTCTGCTACATTTCTCCCTTGAGAGACAGGAGGAGATGAAGTAACTAAAACTGAGCTGCAATTCCTACAGTGCCCCAAAGCCTTGTGCAGTCACTTCAGAATACCTGTATCATAAAGTTTGCGTCTGTTTCCAGTTCTGCTTGCTGAAATGACTTCATTTTTATGTTACTATAGCAGTTTTCAGTTTTATAGGCTTTATTTATTTCTGCCCCAAACCTCATATTTATGGTAGCCACTTTCTCCTTTCATTTTTCCTGTAAAATGTAAATGTCACCAACAATACACTGCTTTCAAATATCCACAAAAACTAAAACATACCAATTAAAGAGCAGCAATCTACTACTTGCATGAAATATACACTCCTAATAGTATAGATTGGGCTATTAAATATTCATATTAGAAAGTAGAGTACAATCAGTATTTCCAAGGTCTATGGTTTTCCAGTGTTAATAGTAGTAACATGAAGATCAATTTATTTAAAATGTTAAGTATTATAAAATATGGCTATAACACATAATAGGTCATGATCACAATCTCTACCCAGAATTTTTTACAAATGTATCCTGAAAATAAGCATTTTATTGAAAGTGTGTAGCAAAACTAGATCTTTTAATGATGAGTCCATAGAGTTCAATTTTTCCATGAAGTGGGATTATTTATAGTGTTCTCAGAAATGTGTGTGTGTGCACATTAAATACAAGCAGAAAATTCTAACCTTCGCAAGACAGCCAGCCTAGGACCAAGGAGGCTGTTCATCAGTTAGATGTTTGGCAGAGAAGCAGCAAGCATGAGAATTGAACATATGAGTTTTATGTCATATGACATCATGTCTATAACTCCAGTGCTTAGAAAGGAAGAACAGGGTTGCTTGAGGCTAGCCAGCAAGCCAGACTAGCCACATAGGTTAACCCGAAGTTCAAGTGAAAGAGACTATGTCTCGATGAGTAAGACAAAAAGCAGTGGAGTGAAGCTCCCAAAGGCAATCTTGGGTTCTTGGGATTGCACACTTGCGGTCACACACACACACACACACACACATCCACATAGGGAAAAAAGTAAAACTAGACTAAAAATGTTGTCATGACAAATTGAACATGGTGTAATATAAAATAAAATACACATTAATGGATATTATAATCTCAATGATTTAGTTATCAAGAATCGCTACAAGTGTTTTTACTCTTATTCCCAGTATAAGCAGAAAGGGCAATGGACCTCTTTAATGAAACAATATCATGAAAACAAAATCATCGTCTTAGGTGACACAGGTAAGTAAGACATGATTTGATGTAGGACATTGCTTTACAAACACTGTGACCAACAGAAACAGTCTTCTACAAGAGTCAGAAAGGTGACGGTTTGAGAAATCACTTTATGAAGAACAGCTGTCGATACTAAACTCTCTTTTTTTAAAAAAAATCATTCCAGGTGAAGAATGGACCGCTGTTTTCGGGAATTTGCCCACGTATTTCAGGTGCTGAAATAAACCAGGGTTTTCAACACACGAGAGCCACTTAAAAGCTTAGTCCCCTTTATGGTCCGAGCTTGTGTATGTTTAGAGCAGGGATCATTTATAGGGGGCTGGGATTACCTTGTGGATAAGCCAGAGTATGGTCCGACCCATTCTGAGAGAGACAGGTACCCCAGTGTTACACAGAAAGTTACAATAACGTGGGGGTGGGGGCGTCAAAGTTTTATTCACCTTATGTAGCATAAGAATACATGTGACAAGAGAGCACTTTTTGGAGAAAAATCAACCCCTTAAAAATTGCTCTTTCATTTTTTTTTTCAAGTTTAAAAACCCAAGCATAACATTTAAAGCAAAATTTTAATTTAATAGCAGCAAATTATGTAAAATGTTAGGCAGTCGGTGATGGTGTATCTGGGGAAGCAGAGGCAGGCTGGTCTCTGAGAGTTCCAGGTCATCCTGGTCTACAGGGTGAGTTCTACGACAACCAAGGCTACACAGAGAAATCCCATCTTGAAAAAACACAAGGTAAACAAAAAAAGTCATTCATATTCTGTGCATTTTTTTCCTACCAAAACGCAGTATGATCGTGAAGCTCCTCAATAGGTGACAGATCCTTACAATTAACTCCGTAAACAAATATCCTTGGAATATTTTTTCATTTCTATAATATTAAAAATTGACAGGAACTTGTGTGAAAATAACTGAGAACATTAATTTGAAAGAGCTGTCTGCAACTTGACCTTTTCTAAGTTCTGTCTTTATTTATTCTTTTTTAATTTCTGAAAGAGTTTTGTTACTTAGACTGTATGTAGCACAGCTGGCCTTGAACACTCAGTCCTCTTTCTTCAAGTATTGGAATTACAGGTGTGAACCACTGGGTTGGCAATTTCCAAAATGTTTTGAAAGCAAAAATAAACTGCTTTGAAAACTTTTCAGAAAAGATACTATATAAGTTTAAGTTAGTCAAGTACTGTGTATTTTTGAAGATAGGCAAGTTAAACATATTATAGAGTGAATTCCAAGACTGGCTCCATTTCTAAAGACAAACAGACCACAAGATGAGAACTGAAAATAAATTATTTTCAAAGGTCATGATGGTGTTTAAAGGGTAAACTTTTGAGGATAAGATTATCTTTTACCCTCTTATTATAGCTGATAAAGAAGTGTTTTTCTATTCCCATCAAAACATAGAAGTGAAATTTTCAATGAATCAAAGTCCAGGCACTAATTCTTTCATTCTTCACACTCACACACACACACACACACACACACACACACACACACACACACAAGCATACACTTGCACAAGCATATTCACACACACCAGTATATTGTAACTTTTTTGTAAAGTAAATTTTGATATACACTAATACTTTATTATGAATTTTAATCCAAAGCACGTATTCTATATCCCAAAGAAAAGTACCTATAAGAATGAACAAGAAGTAAACGTTATTAAGAGCTTCTGCTTTTCAGTTTGACAGGAAAACCTGAGTCACCGAAGCATACCTGAGGTAGGGCTGAATTCAGCTGCCTCTGGAGTGAATCTCTGTCGTAGATGACATCCTGCAATCTTTGCTGGGCAAGTGAGAGGCTTTCCTGGGTCTCTCGAAGTGTGTCTAGTAGACGATCCCTTTCATCCAGCATATTGACCATCAATTGCTCAAAATGGGAGTCTGAGTCGGAGCCACTGCTCTGGGACCCCCGCTGGCTCATTGGGGTGTCCTCATTAATCGTGGGCATCACTTCACACATCATTGCTTAAAGGACATAAAGGGAAAGTTTTAGTAAACAAATGGTTTTCAATAATGCTTTCATCTCGCTAAAGCCTTCATAGGTCCTCAGCCTCTTTCCCCTACTACCTCCTGCCTCCAGTCAAAGCCAGAGGAGGGTGTAGACATCACTGAAATACAACCTATTGACTGTCTGCAACCTACATGGTTTCACATGTCATGGCAATCAATAGATGTCTCATGTACAATACTTAACCTGCTTCCATTTCTTCCCATTTTTGCATGATTCATCACTCATAATTTGATTTACAGAAACACATCATGTCAAATAACCACTCAACTCATTCCTCTCCACCTCTTCAAGTTGAAAGTGTCTTATAATAAACATAGCTGTACCTTTCTTGTCAATAGACAATACATCCTTGTTCTCCAAAGAGTAGAAATTATACAATTTTTCAATGAAGGACAGATAAGTGACCTAATATTCACCACTTAAATCAGAAAATTCCAAACAATGGACTACCATAGGTAATAAACTGTTATTGTCTGACTTCTCAATAGTGTTCCTCACAACTAACCCTGCTGATGTGATCTTTTTATTTATTTATTTTCATCTTCTGTCTTTCAGGACTGTGTACAGACTGATAAATGATTCAGATTGAATTAGGCATAAACTTTAAGAGTTAGTCTGAGATCCATGAATTTGTCTTGATTATTATACTGCTAATTACACTTAGCATTCCTCTAAGAACCATTGTCTGGTTTCCCTCCAGACAATTACAAACTAACACACACTCTTTCAAATACTCCACAAAACAGATCGCAGTGAATCACATTACCAAATCCAGACACTTCACATCACAGCTGCTAATCACAAACTCTCAGTCATGAAATAAAGGACTGAATTCCCGTCGAAATTATTCATTAATTTGATTTAAAGTAGACACCACCGACATTGCGTGTGATATTGTCCTGTCACGTGTGGCATCTTTAAAAATCAGAAACTATCTCATTTCCCTTTTCATTCTCTCTCTCTCTCTGAGTCTGTTTGTGTGTGTATGTCTAACTCCTGTCAATTACCGTTGCTGAGTGATGGCCTGAAGCTATTAGAGAGCTTGATTTTGCAGAAAGCGTGGTGTGAGGAAACCCCAATTTGGCTGCATGTCCCAAAGCCTTCTCATGATTTCATAATGAAAGGTCAATTCATTTTTCTGTCCACACATATATCCTTCGGGAAACTATTTATGGTGATATTTTGAAATAAAATGTCAAGATTTAATGGTTCAATATTTAATTACTTTTTACGTGATTCTTCCTGTAAATTTGATTGTTATGGAGCAAAACTTAATTATTTGTGAACTACTTGGTCATGGCCCACTGGAAATGGCTGAAAACTTTAAGAAAAATGAAAGGACTTCATTTTTATGACGAGTTACCTAGGTTAAAAAAAGGGAAAATTGGAAATTTCTAAAATAATTAAAAATGCTTTGAAACTGAGTCCATCACCTAAAACGCTGAGTTATTATTTTCTGGAGCCAGAAACTTGACTCATTTACTTCGTT
Organism: Myodes glareolus; assembly: GCF_982192425.1. Taxonomy (NCBI): domain Eukaryota; kingdom Metazoa; phylum Chordata; class Mammalia; order Rodentia; family Cricetidae; genus Myodes; species Myodes glareolus. The sequence goes on from NC_142051.1 coordinate 24,962,895, forward strand.
TTTAACCCCACAGTAAGCTGAAGAGCAGAGGCAAAGAATGTCATACATGTACACCCGCATAGACTTTAGCATTTGCTACTACCATTTGCTATTTAATGTATACTTTATGCTTTTATCATTTTGATTTTCATCCATGAACTCTCCCAAAGGTAAAAAAAAAACCCTCCTTTAAATGCTATAAATTCTCTTTACACTAATTGAAAACAAAATAAAAAACTTTTCAACACGTTGACTTACTTAAAAGGTTTGTTCACCTGCTATGCCTGCCATTCACACATGCAACCACGGTGACGTCCTGAGAGACATGACCGTGAGCCTATGTGCTTATTTTTGACATTAAAAGTTAAAAGAAAGTACAAGAATAAGTTGTGTTATGAAATATATTTATCGAAACACTCTTCACTCTAAATTTTAAATCATACCATTGTAAGAGAAAAGTTATTACTAACAACTTTAATTTCCAAGGAGGATATAACTGTCTTCGTAACTCTAAGCATTTACATTTCTCAAATATAGCATACTTTATGTCCTCAAACTCTTAAATTACCAAGAGACATTGGACAGTCACAAGCTTGGCATTTTCAGATCAGAGAAAAAGGCGGTCATGGATTTGGTCATCGAGAAGACACACTCATGAGAAGCTTTAGTCTATCTATTCTACACTTTGAACAACTCAGTTCCAACTTCTGAAGCATGTGAAATGGAGCAAGTTGGGTTCCCATTCAAAACGTCATGTTCCCTTCCACAAGGTAAGGATGATAATCAGTTTACAAAATGTATAAAAGTTCTTTATAAAATAAAGACAATGAAAACTTGTCTATAAAATTTATAAAGTTCCCATTATGTACTCTGACCAGAAACACATGAAAATATATAGAAGATTGTTCCAAAAACCGAAACATGTTCTCTATGGCAAACTGATCACCATACATCCTTACAGAAATTATATTGTACAATAAAACTCTTGCTACTAGGCCTATAGCTATAATTCTACCAGATACTTCTGAACTCTCCAAATCTAATTCACAAAATTCAAACTCTGCATAATTACTTAGAAAATATGATGAGTGCATGCTACTTTCCCCCCAAGTCAGTCTAAATAAGCAAATCTCCTCCAAATCTGATGAAAAAAAATGTCCACATATACCAAAGCTACTTTCATTGGCCAGGTTAGTTATGACGTTAGACCTCAAACTCTGATATCAGCTCAAAATATAGTGTAACACTTCACAGCTGCACAGCTTGAGTGGACTGGGAGTAATCAAAAACCTATGAAGAAAATTTAGTAAGATGAATATCTGGAACATGGTGCAGAAAGATATGGTCATCCAGCATCTTGTGTATTACACCCATATATATCACATTTTGTTTTTACAGTCATTTCTTTGGATCTAAAATTGCAAACATTACACCATCCCTAAGAAATGAGTCAGAACACACAGTTTGTGGAGGTATTTTCATCAGCCCTCCCTCAAGCCATTGTGAGATACAATTTTATTAGCCTCATCTAGATATAGATGACTAGATCACTCAACTTCTGAAGGCTCCAGGACCCAGTTTCAGGCAATGCAAATTTTATTTTTAAGAGAGTCAGAAAAAAATAATAACCCTGATTGGTTTAATTATCTCGGTGCTTAAATTTAGCACGAATAATTTTATACCAAGAAAACCAACTCCCATGCTGTCAGCCTATAACCTTGACTGTCTTTTAAATCTCTCAGATTCCAAAATAAAAGTTTTGAATGCCCAGTGTAGTCATTCAGCAAGGATTTTGAGATCTTATGTGTTCCTTAGTAATATATGTTCTTATTAGCTATACCCATTCAGACAAGAATATTCCAAAAGACTTTTATTTCTGTAGGTCAATGACTTCATTTAATTGTATCGCTAGAATTTATCCATGACCGCAGGCAAAGAAGCAGTCATCCTCTGTAGTAAGTTTCTTCGGCAAAGGTTCAGTCTTCAAAACCCTCCCTGCTCCATCTCTGCTAACCCACAAGGAGTAATTTAGTAAGAGAGAGCCTAGCCATTGTCTGATTACATTACACGAATATTCCTCCTCCTCCTTAACTCTTTGAAATCCCCTGTCCTCAGGAAAAATTCCTACCACTTCCAGTGGAAGCGTGTTCACTTGCTTTACCCTAGCGCCTATTCTGATGGCGGAACAGCGAGCTCACCCCACACTGCTGGACAAGTTACTGTTCAGCCACACCCCCACCACCCCGAAAGAAGTTGACTTCATAATTTCCACACTAAAATTGTTCATCTGCCCCAGGAGAGAGGCGGCTAGGCAGGAGGCAGAGAAATCGGGGATGGAGAAGATGGGTAGAAAGCAAAGGTAACTACCAGTAACCCATAAGGAAGACTTTGTATCTCCTCTTCCCTGGGGGCGGGGTGGGGCTGGAGAGGTGATCGAAAAAGGGGGAAAAATGAAGCGGAAGAGAAACCATGCAACTCGAATAATAGTTTCTGTACCTAATGTCTCTTATATCAGGTCCTGTTTCTTCAATGGATCACTGACAACCGCAGTCTCGGCTGGAGGAGAGGTGAGGCTCACACCCAGCAGTCCTGGACCATTTCCCTAGCAACGGGAAGAGAAAGGCTGCTTAGACACCCGCGAGCCCCAGCGTTCTCCTGGAACGTGCCCCGACTCCGTAGCGTGGCAGCCGCTCGGCATCTTCCTGTGGCTCCGTCAGCAGCCAAAAGGAGAAGGGTCCATCGGAAAAATGGCATATTACAAATTTTGCTTTGGGAAGCAGAGCTCGGTTCAGACCATTGTCAAAGGGAAGAGAGGGGGAGGCGGTTCTTAAAGCAGCCGCGGCCCCTTTGCCGCCCAGCAGCAGCAGCCTGAGCGTGCAGCAGGAGCCCCGGGGCGGAGAGCTGGTAATCCGGGACTGGATCTGACTTTTCAGAAACTTAACCTAGCACAGCTGCTCCCCCTTGGTCTCCCGGGCCACCCAGCGGGTGAAGAAGCATCCATTCAAACATGAACTTCGGGGTGAAGTACGGGAAGTACCCTTCTGAGAAGGAAATTCTCCACCCAATACCCCACGGGGAGTCACTAAGGAGTTTATAGTAATTGCTGGGACTTTGATGGTTAAAAGGAAGTGAGTCCCCAGGGATGCTAGAAGCAGGACAGGTCTTCTTTGGGCACCCAGCCTACTTCTGTCCTAGGGTGTATCCTGTCACTTTGAGACGCTTATTTTCTGGGAAACGAAGCACACACACACACACACACACACACACACACACACACACACCGCCCCACCCCCGGACCGCCTCCCACCCCCACCCCAGCACCAATTTTTCCCCTCCCAGCTCCTCTGCAACTCATCTGCTTGCATCAGTTGGCCGACAGAACCAACCTGCTGGGAATGGGTGAGGATGCTATAGCATCCTTGCCTCATGCAAGCGGTTCCTACTCCTCCTTCTGTGTCTCCTCCCCTCCTCCTCCTTGGCAGCCTCCACCTCCTCTTCCTCTGGAACAAGGGCTTCCCCTGGAAGCTGCTGCAGTGGTTTCCACCGGCCCTTAAATAAATTCTGAAGTAATCACGTCTTTGCTCTCCTCCTCACGCACGGGCACTCGCGGATACACTCCTCGTCTCCCCCAAAGCTTCTCCAGGGCTGCCGAGGATCAAACTGATCCCAGTGCTCTCGATGATGACGAGGACCACGGATGGGCCAAAGCGTAAAGGGAGTCCACTTTGCCCAGCCTGAGCTTCTGCCACACGATCATCTTTATAGGAAAGCTGGTGTTGGCATGTGCTCTTGGGAACTGGGATCCTTCCTGTTTTGTGGCTTTAGATACTTGCGGCTTTTGGCAGCTTTCTTCCCTTAAACCAGAGGAAGGGTAGGCATGCTTGTAGGAACCTGAGTCAGTCTAGGGTGTGGCTGCGTCTGTCACTTTACGTTACCTCTTCAGGTCTCCTCCATTCATTGCCTTAGTGATGAGGATCTGGTGTTAAATGCTCCCTGCCTGCAGGACTAAATTTCAGCTTTCAACACTCTGACCACGCTAAGAACGTGTTCCAGTTCTTGTAAACCTGTCTCTGTCTTCCTTTCTGTTTCTGTCTTTCTTTCTCTGTTTCTGTCTTTCTTTCTCTGTTTCTCTGTCTCTCTCTCTCTCTCTGTCTCTCTCTCTCTTTCTCTGTGTGTGTGGGGGGGTGGGGGTGCTTATTCAAATAGACCAGGAAAAAGGAGGCAACGGTAGACAATACCAACACATACTTTAAGGACATGTCTGAGTGTTGAAGGGAATGAAAATAGAATTAAACATCAAGCATACAGTGGAAGTCCTGGCCAGTGTCCACAATAAGCCGGGATGCTTTACTTTCACTTAAAACAGAGTCCAAATTTTACGAAGAATTGGTGCCCAATGACTGAGTCACTGAACTTTGATCACCATGCGGAGTTCTGTCTTGGGAAAGAACTTAAATTAGTTGATACTTCCACAGTAAAGTTTAAGCTGAACCTTATGAGTTCTACCCCTTCCTCTTCTAGATTGGTATTCAAGTTTTGAAACTCAATGTAAGAATTAAGTATAAAATATTAAGCATAAACATATTAAAAACCATTATATGCTAAGTGGAGCACCGCTTTTCAAATATCCTCATTAGTAGGTGCTGAAACTCTAAGGCGAGAGTGAACCTCACGTGTCCACGTTTCCTGCATTACCCTATGTTTGCCTGAACAAAATTTGCTGAAAGAATTTGTGTCAGCTGAGACCAGTTGAACTGGAGTGCTGTGGAGAGATTGGAATTCTGGTTTTAGAAGCTAATTACCTTACCACAGGGCAGCTTTAGCCAAGGGGAACATACATTCCTTGCTTATTCTGCACCAGCACTAACATCCTATGGATAATAGATAAAAATGATCTTGGTATCTATTAACATAGAAGACTACCAGGTTCCCAAATTCTTTAGCTAAGAATTTCATTTGATACCATCGTGGGCTGATGGCAAAGCTCCCTTCATCTGGCTATAAACGACTCTATGCTGTACCCACCAATGTATTTATTTTAAACTTACCTTGATATATGACACTCTTTGCTTTATGAAACAATAAAAACTCATGAAACAGTTTCCACGTTGTATAATTGAACTTTTAGTAAACTATACATGTGTTTCCAGGCCATGGCCATTCAAAAAAAAAAAATAGCTCCAGAAGAAGCTATGTCTATTCCCTTTAAGAGAATGGGAGGGAGGAGGCAAGGAGGGGAGCAAAGAAAAATATAGAGCTCAATAAAAATCAATAAAACAATTCTAAGAAGGGGAAAAAAAGAGAGAGAGTTTTTTGTTGTTGCTGTCATTGTTTGTTTTTGTCGACATTGGAAAGGTCTAGAACACCCACTAAAATACTCTATGTGCGTTGTTTACATTTTTTTATTTGATGGTGGGATTTTATTGTGCAGCCCAGGCTGGTTTCACACTTCAAATCCTCCTACTTCAGTTTCCTTAAATTAAGGATTACTGGTACATGACACTGGTGGCCAGGCTCTCAGTTCACCATTGGATATAGCTTAAATGCACACAATCACAGGACACTGAGAGGCACCTGAGTCTATCGTCAAACAAACCTAACATTGCAATAGTCACATTATATTATGCGCATGTCAGTGCCCAGAACTTTCATTCTCTGGAATGGCTCACATGAGTTAAATTGTCCCTTAACGTTCACATTTTTAAAGACAGCTGCTTTGTGTGTCTGTGTGACAATCTCTCCATTATTAAACCTTGACTATTTTAGTTTTCATACCAATCAGTAGTTGCCAAGTAGAAGTTGAAAGTTCTCTTGCCATTATCAAGAGGTTCTATTTGCTTGGTTCTCATGTATCAGACACATATTCTAAGTATCACATTTACATTTATCTTACACTGATTATTTTTAAAAGGCTACACTGTAGTAGATAACACTAAAAATTGCTGAGGAAAGACAGGAAATGGCTCCAGAATAAAGAATATTTGGTTAAAAGGCCATGGTCTTCACAATCGCTTTCACCTTGGAAACTACACATTCCTACCTATAACACGGAGGCAGAGGGTATATAATATTCAATCAAACTAAGAAAGTAATTCTGTGAAAGCATTAGATTACGCCATTGGTAAGAACACAAAGATTGCTGTCTGGACAACAACTTTCTATAGCATATTTACTATCAGATTCAACATACAAGCCACTATCCAGAGTGGCTTCTTATAATGAACACTGTTCAGACTCATTCTCCACAGAATCCATCTGTCAGTGGTTCTGTCTGAACATTTCATCTCTGGTAAGTTCCAAAGTGATACTAGCTTGGCTAGGTCAACCTCCCACTTTGAGAATCACTTTTTAAATATTCAGAGACACTTAAAACAAAGCAAAAACATAAAACAAGAGCTACTAAACATTCATGCATGAGGAACATTCTTTCATGCATTTTTACATATATTGTGTGTAAACAATTTCAATGTTAAGACTATCACCTGCTTCCCTTGATTTTAAACGTTTTTAATTAATTTATTTGTTATATATACACTTGCCAAGAAATGGCACCAGATCTCATTAGAGATGATTGTGAGCCACCACATGGTTGCTGGGAATTGAACTCAGGGCCTCTGGAAGAGCAGTCAATGCTCTTAACCTCTGAGCCATCTCTCCAGCCCCATGATTTCCTTGATTTTAGTAGACAGTAAAACAAAGATTATGGTGAACTATACCTATCTCCAAATAACTGACTACATTTACCAAGTGTGTTATTATCCACCTTCTTATTATGCATATTAGTGTACAAGATCAAAGTGTGGATTTAGTTCAAAGACATATACAGGATCATGGCCTTTTGCACAATTTCAAATATTACTTTGTGCATTCATTCTTTAAGTGGAGTATAGCATAAGCACACAACTATGCTCATTTATACTATCGTGACTGATTCTTCTATTTCAACATATTCAGAATATCAAATTAAATGTTAGTATTAGCCAGGTCCTCCAAAAAAACAGACCTGATATAATGAAAATACATACATGGTTGATAAATGGATTATAAAGTGTGGTCTGGCTCTGGAATAATGTCTTTCTTTTAATGGAAAGGCTGAGGATCTGGGAGTTGTTCAGTGAATGATCTATAGGTCATAGTTGTTCTTCAATCGGCACTGGAATGCCATAGAGCTACGTTCTTGTACCACTGAAGGAATGCTTTAGCCACTGGATAGGTGAATTTGCCAGTGTAAAAAAGAGTAAGCAAGCAACACTCAACACCTTTTGTCTTCCTAGTCCCTCTTTGTGGACTAGCTACAGGTGTGGTCTGGTTTAGAGTGGGTCCTCCAATGCTTCAGTCAAGCAAGTTTATCACAGCCATGCTCAGTTGCTGGGGTTTTATTTGGTACTAAATGCAGTAAATTTGACAATCAAGATTACCCATGATAAGTCCATCATTGTCAACTTGGACATACAATTCCATCTCTTTATAGCATGCTTAATTCCTAAATGTAAACAGTAATCATTCCATAATTATGCCTAGTATGACACAATTATCCCATTTATAACCACAAATGCATTATATATTTTTATCATAGGTGGCAAAATCCATTAAAGAATGTTTGCTCTTCTAGTGTCTCATAGCTTAAAATAATAATAACCCCTGATGTTTTCTAAATTGATGCTACATTATATGATAAATAAATAAAATACAAATATCTACTTAACATACACACATATTTGCACACAAACATATTTTCAACTAAATATGATGGAAACACTCATGTCAATTATAATCTACACTTCTGCAAATGGTCAAGTGACCTTAACTAGTAGTTTCAACCATCTTTGCTATTACTCATTCTGTTTTTCTTCCACCCTTAGAAAGTACCTCAGCAGGTCTTGGTTCTTTACCTAGAGCAGTGACTCTTACCTTCATTAAGAATCTGGGCCTTCCCACCCCCATCCCAGGCAGGGAGGGGAGCAGAGATAAATGTAGAGCTCAATAATAATAATAATATAACAATAATAAAAATGTAAAAAACAAACAAACAAAAAGAATCTGAGCCTTTTGTTATCTTGCCTGGATTGAATTGTTGTAGCTTCCTGTTGACTTTAAACACAGTACAGTGATAACACCAAGAGATAGCCCTAAGAATCTCCAGCGCTCCTGACATAATCTTCCTTATCTCCATGTGAGAGAAGCAATCCAACTTCCCCCTGTAGTATTTGATTCATATAATAGATTTTTCCACACTCTTCAGCTGTGCTAACTGTGTTTTCATAGAACTTTGTTGACTCCCCTGGGAGTAATGTGTCTGTCTGCCAAAGGAATGGCACTGGCAAGATATTTCTCTCTCAGCCTTAGCAATGCAGTTTAATACTTGAAATATGCTTGCCAATTAGCCCCAGTTCACCGTGAGACCTTCAGTCTCCTGAGCAGGTCTGGCGATAGTCATAAAAAAGGTTCTGTAAGTTTTCCAGAATTTCTTTGTTCCTCCTGTGTACTCGGAGCTACCTAAATTTAAAACTCCATAGAATACTAGTAAAGCGATGCTATGCAGCATAGATAGCCTTGTGTTGAATCTTGAATTCCTTTTCGGTTCCTCTGCACAAACCACTGGTTCAATCTCAGTATTTGATAATCTGGATCAATATCCTAACCCTGTTACTCTTTGCCTACCCAATTGACTTAAGAGCATCAGAAGCTCAAAGGGACCCGTGGGAAGTCGGAACATCCAGGTCAATGGAATGTTTGCTTTGTCTCCTCACAGGAGGACTCTCCTGTTCAGAACCAAAGCTTCTAGGTCAGTAGAACTTGAGGTCACGGGAACAGGAAATAAAATTTTCCTAGTGAGTCACTACCAGTGTTGTGATAGTTAGTGGAACTATTCCCAATTAGTGAAACAAATATCATGATGTATATTAAAAAGCTTTTATTTTAATGAGAGCCAAGATGAATTTTAATGTACAAGACAGTTTAGTAAGATAGCACATCAAATAAAATAAGTAATCTAGCATAAATTATGAAAATAATAGATTTAGTAAATAACAAGTTATTTTTCCAACATGAGAATGTTTTTAATACAAATAGAAGACAAGTTATCGACTAGAACAGAGGTATCTGATTAAATATTAGAATAGGATTAGAACAGTATCTTCTGATATTAACTATACAAGTAACCATTTTGGCAAGTAGTTAATCATAATTTGCCTTCATTGAAAGTCATTAATATTATTAGTAAAATCATTAAATCAAATTTATTTGCTTATGGATTGATCTGTAAACAAATCTGTGGGGTGTTTTCTTGAATAATGATTGATGGGAGAGGGCCCATCCCTTTGTGGGCAGTGCAATTCCTAGACAGGTGGTCCTGGATGGTACAAAAAGAATAGGCCAAGTAAGCTATGGAGAGTAAACCGAGGAGCAGTGAACACTGATCCACGGCCTCTGCTTCAGTTCCTGCTTTTAGGTTCCTGCCTTGAGCTTCTGCCCTGACTTCCTTCAGCTATGGAGTGAGACCTAAGATTTATAGATGAAATAAACCCTTTTCTTATCAAACTAAAAATTATAAACTTACTATTGAATTTCAATATGGACTTATGTGTAAATAATTAAAACGATTAAAACATGCAGTTTATTAAATTGTTGTGAGAATATACATTTTATTTCTTAGAACTTTAATTTTATTTTGTAAGAATTTCATACATAAGTGTTGCATTAACATAATTTCTATCTCCCCTTATCTGCCCGATACCTCTCCTGCCTCCACTCCCCCTCAAATTTATGACTTTTCATTAGATTGTTACAAACATATGTATATAGGCATACAACATGTGGATTCCATTTAGTGTTGTTCATATGTATCTATATTTAGGGATTACATAACTTATAAGGGGCTCATCCCTGGAGAAGGCTAATTAGTGCTCTTAGCAGCCATTAATTACCTGTAGCTCTTCATTTTATGACATTGAAATGAACTAAATTGTTACAATTTCATGTGTGTAAGTCCCAATCACATATAGAAGACATTATCTTCTAGTAAACTTTCTGGTCCTCTGTCTTTTACAATTTTTTCTCCCCTTTTTCCTTGATGTGCCCCGAGTCTTAGGTGTAGGAGTTGCATTGTTGATGTACCAACTGGGGATGAGCATCCCAAATCCAGTGGTTATCTGTATTTTAACTTGTAGTTTTCAATGATGATGTCCACCTCATCCAAAAACAGTGTTATTTAATGAGAGGTGAAAGTTACAGTCCAACAATTGTCAAATGTGTAGTGCAGGATTCTGCTCCATATGCTGTGATTACCATTGGTTAGTAGAGAAACTGTGTTGGACCTGGCAGAACAGAACAGAGGTAGGCTGGCAAAGCTTAAATGAATGCTGGGAGAAAGAAGGCTGAGACAAGGAGACACCACCATGTAGCCGACAGAGGGAAAAGAAGCAAGCTGCCAGTTGGAACCTTGCCAGTAGGCCACGACCCTCAGAGTAAAATATAAAATAATGAAAATGGGTTAATTTTAGATGCAAGAGTTAGCCAGAAATACACGTAAGCTATTGGACAAACAGTATTGCAAATAATATAGCTTCTGTGCTGTTATTTCGGGGCTGAACAGCTGGGAACAAACAAGTAGCCTCCTACTACAAATGGAACTCTTACAACCAAAGACTTTCCTATACAGCAATAGAAATTATTATCCAAGTGAAAAAGAAGTTCACAGAGTGGAATAGAATCTTTATCAGCTATTTGTCTGATTCAGGATTAATATTCAGAATATTAAAGAACTTAAAAAAAAGTCAAGAAAACCAAAGACCCCCTAAAAATGAATTGTGAATCTAAGCAAGAGTTATTTCTACTGTTTAAAAGGCATTTGGTACATTGCACCTGTAGTGTATGTTTTTAAATCCAATATTTAGAATGCAGAGACAATGGCATTCAAATGTCTGACTTCTAGGTAACATGAGCTTCAGACAAACCAAAGCTACATACAAACCGTCTAATAGTAATATGTTATAGTAATGTACTGTGTTACTTAGGGGACATACTGAAAAACCCAATACATACAGTAGGTCAAACACAACTCCAATTATTTGTTTGCTTTTCCTATGTTCAATGGCAAGAATTAGTCAATGGCTCCTTTCTACTGAGAAGTAGTTCAGGCTACTTTCTGGTCTGTGCCCTGCTCTTTGCTTCTTACGTGGAGACAGTGGATGGAGCAGACTTCTCAGGAAACCTGCAACACCATCTTTTCCAATCATTGCAATAGTGAGAAGAGCTCATGAGGCAAGATGTGATTATAAGAGAGCCAGAGAAAGCCTTAGTCCCTGAAGAAGAATAAAAACATTTTGACAAAAACTTAAAAAAATTAGTCAGTGATTTCTGTATACTCTTGGCAAAAGAGGAACTAAAAGATGAAAAAAAAGATATTTAAGTTTTTACTGGTGTATAAATTTTTAAATAGGTTTAAAATTTTGTGGGAGTGACCAGATACTTTCTAACTTCATTAATACTTTTTAAACAAGATATGATCCCATAACTGATACCACCATCAGGGTTATAAATCTGCTCTGATATGTCATAAACCTAGGAGGAGACTGTTATTCTGTTAAATGAACACAGTATTAGATAAAATTCTAACGACATCATTATAACCAGAGATTAATGCATCTCTCAGTTCTTAACAGAGAAACTCCTTCTCGTCGTAGTTGCTGATTATTACAGAGACTAACTGGACACGGTGGAGAGAATAAAAAATCACAGTCTTGGTCCTAAATAGGTCCTAAATACCATGTCCGTCCTGACAAGGCTCATAATAATCATAGAGGAGTGAGCAAAACAATGGTAAGAGTCAGAGGAGGTGGATGAGTACCATAAAAAAGTATTTTTCAGACACAAGAAGTTTTATATAGGAAAGCAGAACACTTGTGACAGCATGCATTCATAAGACCAGAGAAAACTTAAGCTACACAAAATCTCATAATGGGCAGGAAGATGGTTACAATGCCTAGCTGAAGATACATTGCCAATTGGTAGCTGGAGGCAAAGACAAGGTATGGATTTCTTTTTTAAGGGAATGATCCCTGGTAGGTTGATCATGTCTCAGTGGATGGCCACACTCCCAAGATAGTATGGCTAGCACAAATGGATCTCCATGGGCCTAAAAAGGCAACAAAAGAGAAGCCAGCATGATATTGGGTGGTGTGGATGGTGGAGTTAATCTGAAAGGGCTTGGGATGAATATAATCAAATATATCATATATGAAATTCTCAATAAATTTATCAAAATGTTTAAAACAGATTAAATGGGAGTTGACCATAGGGTTGACTTAGTGATGAGTAATACCCAGGTTATATTTCCAACACTCACATGGCAGCTCACAATGGTCTGTTAGTCCATGTACATGGGATCTGATGCTTTCTAGTCTCTGTGGGCATCAGTCATGCATGAGATGCACAGGCATCCATACAGGCAAAACACCCATAAGCATAAAATGAAATAAATATATTAATTATACTACGATGACAGTGTTTATACTAAATAACGTTGATTGTAATAGTAAGCATTGTTTTTCTAGGGTTTTATGTTTTCTGCTATGCTTGCCCTGTATACCACTTGTTATCTCTCCAAAAGTGCTGTTTAACATAAAAATTACACAAAGTGCATGGTTGCTGACTCATGTACCTCCACACAAATAAATGCACATCATCTCCCATGATAAATTAATGTGTAAAAGCTGCATTAATCAGCCTTTAGGGATACATAGGATGACTATAAATTAGCAATTCAACAAATGTGTACTTGAACTACAAGTAAGAACTAATGCCATCTCAGTGTTCTTGAGGAATGTAAGTAGTTAGCTATTCTTTGAAAACATGATATAAGAAGGCATGTTACAAAGCATTTTGTAGACACTAACATAGACATCATTGGATCTAAGAGTTACACGTGTGCAGGCAAACAAGTATAGTGATGATTCTAAAAATATTTTCTCATTTTTAGAAGAAAATAGTCATTGAGAGAGAAAACTCCAGGCCTAGTATTTTTAATCCTTCTATTTCCTCGGGCTATTACAACGTCAACTATGAGAAGAAAAAGTTTCTCAGTGAATTCACTTTTAGGCCATGTGGTCATGACGCACACCTTTAACCCCAGCACTTGGGAGACAGAGGCAGGCAGACCTCTTGAGTTTGAGGCCAGCCTGGTCAGCAGAGTGTATTCCAGGCTAGACAAAGATGCACAGAGATGTCTTGTCCTTACTTTTTTCTTACTGTCATCCAATTTCTAGGTGGTTATTATGTGAACTCCATTCACATAGAGGAATAAACTAAGCTCAGTTACATTCATTCCTGTCTTGAATAAACAATTTCTCAGGACATGGCTAGACTTCTCATAGGTACTGTACACTGTGTAGCAAATGCAAACCACTTTGCATCATTGGATATTACTGAAACCAAGAGAACTATTGACTTAGCCGACAAGAAAAATAAGTAGTAAGGCTGTCTTTGTTGTTTGAGTGAGAAATCACTGGATAAAACATCAATAACATAAAAAAAATCACCATCCTGATAGAGTTCACAGAAATACTCAAGCAGGCAGAGATAATACAATGAATATAAAAATCACCCTCATGATGTAGTTCACAGAAATATGCAAACAGGCATGGATAATTCACTGAACAATGAAAATAACTGACTGGGTAGTCTTCACTTCAAATAAAGTTTAGATTCATGGAGAAATGAAGAATAGGAATATATGTTTTAGAATAATATGGAGAAACAGTAGCATTTTTTACATTAAACTAATAAGACTAACCCATTTTAGAGTCCTAGGAATTAAAGTCATGCAGAAAAATCTTTCCAAAATGGTAGGTGTATGAGCTATTGTCTTCTAATGAGCCATATGTAGGTACATGGTTTATAAGTCATCAACACTGAAAAATAAGATGTGAAAAGAGGGGAAATAACAGGTACTCTAGTATCTACTAGTGAATATTTGTTAGAAATCCCAGGAAACTGAAAGTTGAAGCCACACCCTAAACTTCATAGGACAAGTTCTGAATTAGAATTGACAAGGACACTATAATCAAATTGTAGCTAGATGTAGAACGCTGGGATTGGGGAGTACTCGAAACAGTTGAGAGTACATAGGGTTCTCTCCTGTTATCTTTGTGCACGTGATATTGGAGATTTTTCATGGAATGCTAAGAAGTGAAGGAATTTGGGCTTCATAAAAGAATGACAACTTTCAGGCAGTCGGGCACAGCAGGAGTATTCTCCAAGTAGTAAAAGAAAGCAAAGTTGATTCACATTTAGCAGCCTGCTCTAGAGTCCAATATATATACATATATATACATATATATGTATGTATGTATATATATATTACCATGGACTAATACTGGATAATAATCTTCAGGAAATCTTACTTCAAGGGGGAAGGAAAAAAATCACAGATCTCTCCCCCTCCTCCCCCCTCTCTCTCATACACACACTCACACACACAAAACACACACACACACACACACAATACACATATACACAAAAGCATCAACTCATATGGCTGATAGATTCAGTCATCCTCAGCAGGCTATTTTGTAAATGTTCATTTGCTACTGAAAACACTCAATTCTACTAGATGGATAAATCTGTAGTTTGTAAAATAGAGACTGAGATTTTAAATTATTTTAAGGATGATTTCTCCACCCAGTAAGCAAAACATTTAAGTAGAACACATGAGAATTTTTCTATATAGGATAAAGGGTTTGCAGAACATGTTAAATATACATAAAAGGGAATGGAAAGCAAAGAGAGACTTGTATTCACACAAATTCTTTATAAAACACTTTGATAATATGCAAATACACCTGAAAAAGCAAATACAGGAGAAGTTCTAAGTATTCTGGGTATAAAAGTTATGCAAGAAAAAGTTGTATTGATGAGGTTCTTATTTGGTTACCCATTGGAGACATCAAAAGTTTCTTATGCCTGGCAATGGTGATACATGCCTTTAATCCGAGCACCAGGGAAGTAGTCACAGGTGGGCCTCTGTACGTTCAAGACCCGCATAGTCTACAAAATGACTTTCAGGACAAACAGGACTGTTACACATACTCAGTCTCGAAAAAACAAATAAAAATGTGATCTTATATATCTTTCACTCAAGTAACACAAATAAAATTCATGCTGCCCCATCAAAACAGTTGGAGAGCTACATCCCATAAACAAGGTATGTCTCTCTAGAGAGTAGGCATCATCAAGTCTTGTTCATATTTTAAGCTCTATATCAGATTTTTGCTTTGGTCCTGAATCATTCCATTGGTGTGTTGTGAGTTGATGTGAAATATTCCCCGACAGGATCTTTTGTTGGAACACTTAATCCCCCACCTTGGAGTGCTATTTTAAGAGACTGTTGAATCCTCATAAGTTAGAAACTACCTGGAGGATTTAAGCCCCAGAAAGTGAACCTTGTGAATTATATCTAGGTCTTAATCTCTCTGTGTGTGGTCAGCTGTAAGCTTTTCTACCACAGACAAAGCCACAACAGCTACCATGCCCTTTTTGCCATAATGAACTGCCATTCCCTGGACCATGAGCCAAAATAAACTTCTCCTTATGTTCCTTCTGTACGGTACCATCATATCACAGCCTCCAGTAAAACAAGGACTACAGTGTGGAAAAATGATGTCACAAATAGCGTAGGATCAATGTGTGTGGATGACTCGGGACTCAGGCTTGGTGTGTCCTCACTAACTGAATACACTCCTATAGGTGATGACTTACTCCATTTTCTTTCCTTTGTTTTTAAGGATTACTCCTTAATTTCGCTTTTTACCTGTGGGTTTCCATAAGTGTTTCGTTTTGGTTGATTCATCTCATGCCACTCTCTACTCCTCTCACTGATATCTCTTCCCTCATTGCATTTTTGCCTCTGGATTCCCTCTTTCTTTTACACTCCACTGTCTTTCTCATACACTCCCTTTGAACACACTTTTTCTTCAGTATCATGGGCCTCTTTACAGTTCCCAGGCCATGTTAACTATCCATGCTTACCCACACCTGAATACACATTTATTAGACTAGGATCTGTACATGAGATGGAGCATACAACATTTGTATGTATTTCCTTGCTCAAAATAGTAGTCCTTCTTCCTGAATATACATTTACTTGGCTAGGATCTATATTTGAGATAGAACAAACAACATTCATATGCATTTCCCTTTTCAAAATAACTTGTATTTCCTCATTCAAAGTAGTAGTCAAGTTGCATCCATTTTCCTGCAAATTTTACAATGTCGTCTTTTCCTACAACTAAATAAAATTCCATGTTGCATACGTGCCACATTTTCATTATCAATTCATCTGTTGATGGCCACATAGGCTGACTTCATTTCCTTGCTGTTGTGAAAGCAGTCACAGCAAATATAGGCATACAAAGGTCTCTGGAGTGAATATAGGTTTCTTTAACAGCGGTTTAAATACTATCCTGAAAACCAGAGTCCTAGTAAAATTCTATGTCACAGAAAGTGCCTGATGTGAATACTGAGCTAATTTTCAAAGGCACATAGAAAAATGAAGAGAATATGTGGCCAAAACCAAAGTGGATCCAGTTTTGAATGTGTTCAGTTTTATTGTCCGACTGTGAGCAATCAAAGTAGAGATATTTAAAAGGAGTTTAAAAAATGACTCTGTATCAAAGAGAAACCTTGGCTTATGATAAATACTTATAAAACATTATTAAATAGTATTTGAAATCATGGAACTGAATAAAATTGATGATGATGAAGAAAGTGTAAATTAAGTGAGATAAGAAAAGAATGATAGACTCCTGTGGTTATTGCTAGGGAGACAATCACTCAAAAAAAAAAATAGGAGATAAGGTTAGTAAAAAAGAAGAGGAGGCAAATACTGTAAAAAAAAAAAAAATGGGAGGAGACCCAGATCACCCCTGGAAACAAGATAGGTAAAAATTGGACAGAGTTTTTTGGATTGAGCATCAGCAATTTATTTATTCAAGTGGTTAAGGAAAATTCAGAAAAATGATGATTGCAGACAAGAAGTCGTAATGACTCGAGGAGATTATAGAAGATGCTTAAGTGGAAATACCGACTTTCCAATAAATGTGACTGCTAATAGCATCGGAGGAAGAGGCATGCTGTAGAGAGATAATAGCAATTTTCGTCTTGATAGCCAATACAGCTCTAAGTAGCTAGTCCCACATTCTACTGAAATATGAGGCAAAATTTCTGTGTGTGTGCATAAGTGCACTGCTTTGGGATGTATAGTACTGTTATTATGTAACATGTTAACGCAATCAGAAAAAATAACTTCAGCTGTGTATATATAATATTGATTAGTGTTATACACTGTGTATATGATAAAACATGCAAGGATCTGAGTCTGTACACAACAAATGCTTATTATTAAAAGATTATTGTAGTTAGATATTATTGTTATAAGGATGACAAATATTTTTCTTTATCATAATATATGTTTTATCATGTATTACTATTACTTACTAGTATTTAATCCACCCTGAAGAACACAGAAATAACAACCTAATTCCACACTCACTATACACCCTTCTGTGTGTAGAGTAGTCTTCTGTTCTGTATTGGCCAAAGCCAGTTCATATTCGTTGCTCATGAAGTGTAAACTGAAGTTGTCATGTCCTGTTCTCCAAGAAATATGCAACGTTTTTTATAATTTGCCAAGTTCTTTTCTCCCTGCCACAGATTCAAAAGAGATGACAGCTTAAAGACAGAACAGCACACAATACATATTTCTTACATCCACACCTTATCAAGTAGTTTTGCACAATGATAGGTTGGAAATTGGCAGCATTTTCGGGATTTTGTAGCTTAGCTATTGTACAGAAAGCACTACAGAAATTCTCACTAAAGAGAATTTTAGTGGAAAAGGTAAATACAGAATGAAAGCAAAATAAACCATATATGCATATATATGTAAACATAAGATAGATAGATAGATAGATAGATAGATAGATAGATAGATAGATAGATAGATAGATAAATAGATAGATAGATGGATGGATGGATGGATGGATGGATAAATAGGTAGGTAGGTAGGTAGGTAGGTAGGTAGGTAGATAGATAGATGATAGATAGATAGATAGATAGATAGATAGATAGATAGATAGACAGATAGATATCATGTGAAAAGATAGATAAAGATAAGATAAGGTAAGATAGATAAGCTTCAGGTCTTGGCCTATAAGGAGGAAACAAAGGGATGACACAAAGTAATTTAAGCTTAAAAAAATCTTAAAACACAATTGAGTGAAATTTTGTGCCAACCAAGTGAATAATGATTGTATAAGAAACACATGTGAATTTGAATTTACATGTAAAAAAATGTTGAATATACAGACTGATAGCATATCTTTGGGACTTTGTAGAAATGGGGAAATAATTAAGTATCAAAAAAGGTCATCTGCTAAAAATGACGATTTAATATCTATGGAAAGGGAGAGGCCTTGGAACTCAGTCCTGTAGGAGAAGCTGTAGTGATTTGAATAGATATGGCCCCCATAGTTGCCTGTGTTTGAATGCTTGCTCAATACGGAGTGGCACAATTAGGAGTGTGGCCTCACTGCAGTAGGTGTGGCTTTGTTGAGGGAAAAAGATGAGTGAAGGTTCAGATTCCATATCCTCCATTTCTGAGAGTCTCAGCTAGGGTCACATTTGTAGAGGTCTGGGAGTTTTCATTGCCCTAGGTTTCTAGCTCCCAAAGTGCCCCCACTCTCCAGTTTTATTCTCCTTGTATGTTCTCCCTCTACCCCCCACATTTGATATCTCCTGTTCCCATCCCCACCAGCCCACAGTCCACCTACAGCATTCTTTTTTCAATTAAAAATTAAGAAGGATGTCCTAGGGTCTAAGATACAACACCGGTAAAAGGATTATCAGATTTCAGATTATTAAATTGTTCTAAGAGGTAACAAATTTTAGAGAGAGAACAAAACTGAAAGATATTTGCAACCAACTCCCCAAAACTCATCATTTATTTAATTACATATTAAAATAAGGAGCAGGAAAAGGAAAAAGAGATTCGAGATGATGTCTGATGGCTAAGAATTGGACATGTAGCCCAATAATCATTTTTTCTGACTAGAACACTTCCTCCTTACTCAGGTTTTATTTATGAATATTTTTATCTTATCCTAGATACTATGTTAAAAATTCATAACATGATAAGCCTTTTGTAAATGCCGATGGCAACAACAATAAACAAAAGACAAGATTATTATTCTCATAGATCTTAAATTCTTTGTTCATTGATTCCAAAATATATGTTACAGATTTCCTTGCTTGACAGTCCATCAATGCATGTATACACATATGAGTCACCATTCAACATTGCAATGGTCTAAGGACAGTGAGCTTTGTGGTGTGTGTGTGTGTGTGTGTGTGTGTGTGTGTGTGTGTGTGTGCATGTGTAGATGTATAGAAACGAGAGAGAGAGAGATTAGCAGTTAATAAGGTGGAGAGACACACTGGAGAAGACCCTAAATTTGATCTCTGATGTTTAAATGTACATATAACACATGTGCATCCATATCCTCGAGTACACTTACACACACATACAAATATCCACACATGTGGCACACATATGCATATACAAATAGTAACCTAAAAATAGTTTTAAAAATATTTCAGATCTTATTTCTAGTTTTATTATGAAGTATGATGGACAAAGATTAAAATTGTGAGTAATTTTAAATTTTGGCCTGAGTCTCTTGATATTAACGAAATATGTCTACAAAGCTGCTGTTCCTCTCTAACATCAGTGGATACATTTTTTTATCAACTGTTTAATATCTTTCTTTCAATTTTAAGTGAATTGTCTTTGGAATTAGCAAAATTAAATATCAGTCACTCAATGCCATAGTTTGATCATTAAAATTCAATTAGAATGAACTTCTTGAGCCCATAATATTTCCTTTTTAACACAATTTACTGGCTGTCTCTCAACATGAAATACTTTTTAAAATTACAATTATAACATCGTGCTAATGAACAAGCAAGTTTGCAGACATAGTGATATTGTTATAGCTCTGTTTAAATGTTTTTCTTTTGCCTCAAAACCAATGTAGCTAAAATAAAATTTATGCCTTTCCTTCCATGGATGACTCCCTTAAGATGACCCTTCTGTTTGAACTCGCCATCATCTCAAATACTAAGATTTGTCATTAAAGTCCCCACTTAATTATAAATTTCCCTTATACATAGTGTAATGCAGTACTTGGTGAATTTTAACTGCAAAATACCATTGCTTTCTTCTCTTTTATTCTACTAGAACTCAGTATTTCATATCTTATTGCTGTAAAAGTCATTTACTTGGTATTGAGGAGATTCCTCTGCTGAGGGATCTTGCAGCGCAAGCCCGGAACCTGATTTTGGATCTCCATAACCCAGGCAAAAGCCAGGAATAACAGTGTTGGAGGTAGAGAGGCAGGGAGGGGCTACAGGTAAATCCACTGTAGTCTTGGTGGCCACCAGTGTGGCCAAACTGGAAAACTTCACTTTCAGTGGGAGACCATGTCTCATAAAACAAAATGGAGGACAATTGAGGAAGAAACGTTTACTACTGTTTGCCTTATATATGTGCATACATGTGCGTGTGTGTGCTCTTGTACGCATATACCACATATACTTAGGCGTACTTGGACACTAAACTAATGTTGTTTATTGACTGTGAAGGAGTTGACCAATTTTAGGAGACAGAATACAAAAGTAGTGAATAGTTATAGAAACAGGCAAAGAAATGGTACACCAGCGAAGTACAACGTTGCAATTCATAATAATTTTAGCACAGAAAGCATTTGAAAATTCAGTCAGTACATAAGATATGTGACTCAAATAAGCAAATAAGAGCAAAGACAGCTTGTGAGGTTTACACAGATAGAGACAAAACAGAACTCCAGATAGAGAATGCACAACAGCTAGGCATAAGGTGTTAACCTATCTCAATGTGTCTTAGTATGAATATTCAGTGAACTAAACACAACCCTGGAAAAATGATTTAAACACACTGCCTGGGTAAATCTAGTCTGCTGCTTGCCAGCAGGTGTAAGGCAAAATATTTAATCTTTTGTATTTCTCATCTCGTTATGTAGAAAACAGGGATATGATAATGTCTACATTGTAGGATTAAAGAAGGGCATTCACATGGAAGGCTCAGTAAGTGAGGAGTAACTTTAGCATCAGTAATTCCTCACCTGAGAAAACTGGCAAAACTTTGGAAGATAATAGTTGAGATAAAATAGTTTAAGTCATAATAAATTTCATGTGTGTAACCAGATGAAAGTCATGGCTGATCTTAATAGATAAATGTACCTTTTTCAGTCTCTCAGTATTGTAATGTTTTATCAAGAAAGAACACAAATAACTGGGCAGTGGTGGTGCATACCTTTAATCCCAGCACTCAGGGAGGCAGAGGTGGTGGATCTCTGTGATTTCAAGGTCATCCTGATCTGTAGAATGAGTTCTAGGACAGCCAGAGCTATACAGAGAAACCCTGTCTAGAAAGAAAAAAAAACAGCAAAAAAAGAAAGTATGGAAATGAACTACATACACTTTATATTGTCATTAAAAACTGATACCATATCATCTAGCTTAACAATGAATATATAGAATGATTTTAGTATCTTTGCTAATTCTTTATCAAGATATTTATGCCATTAGTATATCTTATTAAAATAAGAGAGCAATTATTTTTTAATTAAAAACATTTTAATTAAATTGAAATTGCATTGCTTCCCTGTTGGAATACAGTGGACTGCAATCATAAGCAGAGATTTCTGAATGATTGTAAGAAAGGAAGACAAGAGTCTTGTGACTTCAGCTTCTTCAAAAATGTAACATTGTTCTTGGAATATGTTTTTATGCTCTTCCCAGGTGTAGCAGATAGAAGTGAGTTTACTTCATATTCATTACAGCTAGCTATTGCCACTTGTTTATTCTATGGAAAAAGATATTTTTATGACATGTGGCTTATCTACCACATATGGCTTGTCCTTGGGACTGAACACTATATCACATGACTCTTCTTAATCCTTAAACTAGAAATTGTCTGATGCTCTGAATAAACTTGGCTATTACATGAGACTTTAGTTTTTATTCTCTTTTTATTAATTAAAAAAATACCAATCCAAATTCCCACTTCCTCCCCTCCTCCCACTCTCTCCACACACTCTCCCTCCCAATCCTAAGAGGGCAAGGCACCCTGCCCAGTGGAAAGTCCAAAGCCCTACCTACTACATCTAGGCTGAACAAGGTATACATCCAAAGAAAATAGTATCCCAAAAAGCTGGTACATGCAGTAGAGACAAATCCCAGTGCCATTGTCAGTGGCCCCTCAGTCTGCCCCAAATGTCAACCACATTCAGAAGGACTAGTCTGATCCCATGCTTGTTCACTCCCAGTCCAATTGGAGTTGGTGGGCTCCCATTAGTTCAGGCACATTGTCTTTCAGTGGATGAACCCCTCTTGGTCTTGACCTCCTTGCTCACACTCTCCCTCCTTCCACCCTTCAACTGGACCTTGGGAGCTCAGTACAGCACTACAATGTCGGTCTCTGCCTTTGTTTCCCTCTGTTGTTGGACTAAGGTTCTGTGGTGATATTTAAGGTAATTATCAGTCTGACTATAGGGCGAAGCCACATGTTCAACTTCCTTAGCTATCAGGGAAATGCAAATCAAAACAACTCTGAGATACCACCTTACACCTGTCAGATTGGCTAAGATCAAAAACACTAATGATAGCTTATGGTGGAGAGGATGTGGAGTAAGGGGAACACTCATCCATTGCTGGTGGGAATGCAAACTTGTGCAACCACTTTGGAAATCAGTGTGGTGGTTTCTCAGAAAATTGGGAACCATCCTATCTTAGGAACCAGCAATATCACTCTTGGGAATATACCCAAAAGATGCTCAATCATACTACAAAAACATTTGTTCAAGTATGTTCATAACAGCATTATTTGTAATAGCCCAAACCTGGAAACAACCTAGATGCCCCTTAACTGAAGAATAGATTTAAAAAAGTGTGGCATATTTACACATTAGAGTACTACTCAGTGGAAAACAAAACAAAACAAAAACCGATGATCTCTTGAATTTTGTATGCAAAAGGATGTAATTATAAAACACTATCCTGAGTGAGGTAACCCAGACCCCAAAAATGAATATGGTAACTACTCACTCATAAGTGGATACTAGCCATAAACAAAGGACATTACAGTTCATGATCCTAGAGAAGCTAAGTAATAAGGTGAATCCAGAGAAAAACATATATAGACCCACATGGAAACTGGAAATAGATGAGATCACCTGACAAAATTGGTAGCATGGGGGCGGGGAGTAGAAGGAAGGAGAGACGGGAAGAGTTGAGCAGAACTTGAGGGAATGGTATAGTCAAGATGAAGGAAGGACAGATATGAGAGCAAGGAAAGAGATAACTTGACTGAGGGAGCCGTTATAGGGTTAGCAAGAACCTGGATTTCCCAGGAATCCACAAGGATGACCCCACCTAAGACTCTAATCTATAAAGGAGATAGTTTACCTCATTTATCAGCTCCACCCTCTCGATTCCCATTGCCTCTAGAGCAGTGATATTTCTCCCTCCCTCTTACCCCTTCAAACCCAATGCCCCCTTTCATTCTCTCTTAAATATGTAGTCCTTATTATTATTATTATTTTATTATTGTTGCCGTTGTTGTGACTGTAATATTCTGGCTCTTTAAGAGACAAGCCACGCCCACTCCCTTCCACCTTGCAGCCTCTGCCCCACTCTCCTCTCTTCCTGTCCCCTCTCTGGGAGAGGCAGCTTCTGCCTCTCTCCCCATTTCTCAGCTCCTCCCACCCCGTTTCTCTCTCCTCTTCTCTCTCTTTCTCTCTCTCTCTCTCTCTCTCTCTCTCTCTCTCTCTCTCTCTCTCTCTCTCTCTCTCTCCTTCTCCCCTTTTTCCTTCCCCTCCATAACCCATCTAATAAATGTCTAACTTTATTCTGTATGGTATGTTTATCTGTCTCTCTCGGGCGCCTGCCGCAGTCACATGGAACCTGCTGCAGTCACATGGAGCCTGCTGCATGGTCTCGTGCACCATCCCTGCTTGGGACCCCGCAGCCTGCAGCAAACCCATCCGCATGGTGTGCCTATATGTCTGCCCCCTTGCCCACCCGCCGCCCACATGGCTAGCCGCCGGGGTTGCCCAGGGGACCAACCACCTTGGTTTGTAGGGACCCTCAGCAAATCCATAACAGTGACTACACACACATATATAAATACATAACTACATAAATAAAACCTACTGAATTCATTTAATGTGGCTAGTGTATATGTGATTTCATAGCCAACCGTTTTGTATTGAATAACCAATCAGAGGCTTCTTCCCTTGAGAGATGCTAAATCTCCCCCTGCCCCCACCCCCTTTTTAGCTACAGCAATACTTGCCTGTAGCTTTTTCTACTGGTGGGATATTGTGAAATCTTCTCTTTCAGAGTAAACATGTTTACTGACATTGGCATTGTTCAGACCTTGTTCAGGCAGCCATGCTGTTGAGGTATCATAGGTGTAGCTTCCCTATCATTTCTTGGAGACACATTCTCACAACAGACTTCCTGGTCCTCTGGCTTTTACAATCTTTCTGTATTCATTGGGGGAAAGCAAATCAGAATTGTCCTTTTTAGAATTCAAAGTGTATTCCTAAATCACACGACTGTGTCCTACATCAGCTTATGAGACAATACCAGCTGAAATATTTCCTCAGATAACATGGATTTTATTACACAGTATATGAAGCCTTTACAAAAAAGAATAAGGCACATGGAAAAATACTAATATTAATATAATTCTTCTAGTGTATTATATGTGAGTGTTAGATAATTGGAACCATTTAATTAAAGCAATCAATGATCCATTAAACACATATTTACAGTGACAGATACAACATTTTTAAATATTATCATGACCTTTAGCAATAACCTCAATAAGAATGTAGTTTCGATAATTTACCAAAATAAATATTTAATCAAATTCTTCTAAGATGTTACTTTTATTAGATGATATAAGAAGTGTATGATAAAGTAGCCCTCTTGTAACTTAATAGACTTGATAATGATGGGGCATAGGAAAGAAAAAGTGAGTGAAATATATTTTGTATTAAGTATGCAAACACAAATTATTCACTTGAATAGCCTTAATATCTGCATTTCTCTACATTGAACTAAGCTTTAGTTGTTTGTCCCTCTACCTCATCAAGTTCTTTTATGTGAATGAATATTGTAACCATCATAGGCTAACTTCCCAGATCAAGAACAGCAGATGTGAGAAAATATTCCCATCTACCAGTGTTACAATATTGCATTTTCTTAAAAAGAATTGTTTTCATAATCTTAAATAAAATGTTACCTAATAAAATCAGTTATTTGCAAGAAAATATTTACATGATAAAATTTCACACAGAAATTACATCACATAATGATGAGCTGTGTCCCAAAAATTTTATATAATTACCACCAAAGATAAATTAAAACTGCATTAGTATTAAAAATAGAAACTTTTTCCAACAATGTGAAAATGTACCTATTAAAAATTTTACATGATAATATATTCAACACTTATATCAGTATACATTTAGTAATATCATTACATTGTATATCAAAGATTCATATATTTTATTTTAAGAACTTAAATATTTAATTTATGATTTCGTTCATCTCAGAAAAGGTATTGTATTTACATCAAATGATCTAATGTTATGTTATGAATGGATAATGAATATTAACTAAATATAAATTTAAACTGTATATGAGACGCAACACATTTTTTTAAATTGACAAAATAATTGAAAATTTGACTGACAAGATGATCATTGTCCTTTTGTATAAAGTTGGTATGCAGTTCTTGACTTTCCATATATTAATTACTCATTCCATAAGATGTTCAATGCCCATTCACTGCATATTACTCCAATCTCTTTCCATATCATTTTATGCACTATTTCCATTTCTCCTATTTGTTTAAATGGGGACTATTATTTCCTAGCTGCATATGTATGGTTGATATGCAAATGTAAATCTTGCTAGATATTACATTATAAAGTCATATTAATTGAAAAGTTTTCCAGGTAGTATTTACACTTACTTATTTACTTTTTAAATGTATTTTACTGTACGTTCCTCTCCCTAAAGGTCCTTCAAGATATTCAGTTAATTGCTGTTCTATCACAAGAAAACACATTTAAGTCATTCAAGTTGGGAAAGTATTCAGGCTCCCAGAAGGGCATCAATGTTGCCTGTTTGAAAAGCTCTAGTTATAAACCTTTGCGTAGAGAAGGAAAGGCATTTTCAGAAGATCTGACTATATTGCCACATCTGAAGAAGATGATCTAAATACCAGTTCATCTAGAGACTGCATAAGTGTGTGGATGGGCTCTAGGTGGATATACATATAAGTTTCATATAATGCATCTTTATTAGTCACTTGCCTATCAAAGAACAGAAGAGCTCTAAAGATGGACAAGCTGGCTCAGTCTAGACCAATTTACCATTATCTTGTAATGATTAGCGACTATGTAGTTCGTCCTCTAGAGAGTAGATCAGAATGTTGAGGTTAATTTTCAGATGGTGACCTTTGTTCCCTGTCAACCTCGGCTATTTATAGGCCTTGGTTTCAAGGTTAATGATATCATATCCATTATATTGTCAGTTTTCTAAGATAAATCAATTCTTAAATGATATCACTGCAAGTACAATTTCTTTAACATCAAGAGTCATTCTGATCATGCATTCCACAATGTAATCACTGTGAAAGGCAACTGAATTCAAATGCCAACATATTAAATGACACCTTTAAGCTGAGTGCCACCAAGTTTCTGTATTTAAATTTTTCATTGTTAAAAATGAAGCTACTTTTAAAGAATTTAAAGATAAGAAACCACACAAATTTAAAAAACAGCATGAGAAATCAGGTTCTTTACATATTTTTAGAATATGTATTTCAGAGAAAATAAAATGACATTTACTTCCTTCTAATGATTTTGTGTATGATCAGATAAGTGGTGAGAGATACTAAAATGGGTTGAAAATATATGAGAATTTTTCAATTTACTTGGAGACAAATTCTCATGTGGAAAGAACTTGGGAATAAGTAACTGTCATTGTGAGGACCTTTCTCATTATAATATATGCCATGACTCCACGAAGCCATTGTGAATTTTTAAAAATCAATAATCATTATAGAAAAGCTATAAGTATGAAATGACTTTTAAAATTTTATACTGACTTAAGATACTGATACAGTATTTGCTCTTGTGAGCTACATCTCTGGTATTTTAGGAACATTTATCAAGAGCAGAAATTATTTAAAAAGTAGTCATGGAAATATCATTGTATCTTGAATGTGCTGTAAAAGTTTTAAATCTCATTCTGGAATTTATATTTGCTTACATAAGTGATCACTAAAATAGGTGTGCACTAAAATATTCTTCCATGTAGAATGCATAGACGTTTTTGAAAATCTAATCAAAAGAGCTAACTGGATTCCTCATTAGCATTCTAAAGCCGAAAAAGTGGTCTTTGTTTATTTGACCATATTTATAAGAACAAGGGAAATTATTGACAAAATATTCTCAGTACATATTACTGTTTGACTGAGAGATCAAATGAAGATGCATTTATAATCTTTGAAAGTTTAGTCTGTGAGTTTTTGACTTTATACTTCACATTTCAGTAATTAATGCAATCAATTTTTTCACCTCTCTCGGACAATATCAACTGACAATATCAATACAATTTAACTTCTTCATCATCATATAGTATTGTCCTCTGTTATTTACAAAAATAGTTGACGTTTCTTATTTCACGTGCTTGTTTTTGTAACACGAACTTTTTCCAATCACAAAAAAGGCAAATGGCGTCAGTGTTGAAATTTCTCTGCCATTGCACGAATTAAGGCCACATTTTGTCATTTAATCTAGGCCTTTTTGCCACAGACTGGCATTCTTTATTTTCACTAAATGCAGTAATTGGACAATGGAAATATCTATATAAGTTATAAACAAATGTAGGACTGCTAATTAATCTGTTTGATACCGTATTTTCAGGCAGAATTTAAGAAAAAAGTATCTCTTCCTCTGAGTAGCAACCGTAATCACAATATTTAAACATCAATCCTGGACAGTTAGCCTTGGTGTTTCATCAGCCCTTCATTCTCCACAGTCAAACATAGTCTATGAATTAGAGCCATAGCTTGACTTAAGAATGCATAAAACCTTTCGAAATCTAAAAATTATCCATACTTACACAAAGTTCAGCTGTCTTCCTTTTGTATTGTACATTCATTTCATCCTGATATAAAAAATTCCTGCTGATTGCCATTCTCCAACACAATAGCAGACTAACAATAGAAATGTTCAATGAGGAAACCATGGTTACATTTGAAGAAGTTCTTTACACATTAGTCAGAGATTCTATTAATTTGTGTGTGTGTCCTTCATTGGACACCTGGTCTCGTACTTTAAACAAAATTCTGCCCTTAAAGGAAATAAAATAGATGCTTACAGAAATGCAACTACTCTTACTAGACAATATTAAACACTCGTAAATCAGATTGAAAGAAAGCAAAGTGTGTCCTTTAGTTTAGCGCATGTAAAATAGCATCTTGTTAGAGGCACCATTTGTTCCACAACAGTTTAGTGTGTGGAATGACCATTGTGTATTCTGGTAACAGCCTGATGAACACATGTTTTGCCATGTTCTTGCTCCGAGAAGATTCTTATACATCAGTATTCTTTGTACATCAAACCAACCATGGCATCTTTCTCTTAGAAGAACATAGTTGGAAAGCGTCTATGCTAGTTTGCTGGTCTGCTTTGCAGAACTGGAATTCTTTCCTAAGTCCTATACAGTTGATGCACACATTTCTGCTGAGTATTTTC
This sequence comes from Myodes glareolus, assembly GCF_982192425.1. NCBI lineage: Eukaryota > Metazoa > Chordata > Mammalia > Rodentia > Cricetidae > Myodes > Myodes glareolus. The sequence continues at coordinate 24,991,808 of NC_142051.1, forward strand.
AGTTTCTCCATTCTGAGTGAACCCTCATCTTTGGCCCTGGTTGTCTGTCTTACAAGCAAGGAGTCAAAGAACTCTGGGGCCCCAAATGTTCTATAGCTGATGTGGAGCGCTACTGCAATCCAGTAGCTTTGGGACAAGCTCTACATTTTCAGTTCATTGGTCTTCTCAGAAGCTGCATGTTCGTACATACCCTTCATTGCCCATTCTCATTTTAGGATAGATGCTTTCCTCCATATGAGTTAACTATCCTGCTTCCTTTAAAGTCCAAATCATCCCAAGTCAACAAAAAGAAATCCTAATACTGTCTATCAACTACTTCTTTTGGAATTGTTGGTCACTGAGGTCCCATAGATCCTACTCAGACTTTACAGGTTTTCACCATTTCTCATGGTGACCCTCTAGAACTTGATGGTGAGATCCTATTGCTGAAGACACTATGCTCTTGAGTCATAGGACATAGCAAAGTCTAACTGGTACAGAACTGCATGTTCTTCCCTGTGGTCTATGTTTCATAATTCTGCAATGTCTAATACAAGCTACTAAAGGAGAAAAACAATCATAATGTATACCTGTTCACCCTGAAAGCTACAAGAATCATTGCTCTGGGAAGACATGTTTAATGGTGCAAAAGTGACACAAACATCTTTGGCGTGACAAACCAATTCGTGCTTGGATTTAGTCTTTTGTTCCTTATCGGGTACCATTGTCAGCCTGAGATTCTATGGCTATAGAGATCACAGGCTCTGGGAGACAACCCACTGTTATTGTACTGCTAAATGAACCTAGTACTATCCTGACCAATAATGACTTACCATTATACCCTAGATCAATGTATCTCTCAAGATGAATCTGAGACACTTCCTAAATAGAACAGATAGTGATTAACACAGTGATCCTGGCCAAAGTGCAGAAATAAGAGACTGCAGAATATTTAACTCTAAATTGAACGTGTCTACTATGTTTCTATTCGTAAGGCTCAGGGATCCCTGCAGAAGATGGGGGCAGAAAGAGTTTAAGAGCAAGAATAAATGTGTGACTACAAGGAAACCTGATCACCTGGACAGAGCAGAGCAATTTAATACATAAACTCAGAGACTGCAACATCACTCATGAAATCTGTGCAATTCCAAGCCAGACTTGCACCAGCATGGAGAAGGGAGTTGGTGACACTCTTTCATCCCAAATCACGGTGGTGTTTCTTAACACTGGGCAAAAGGGAGACAGTCTTCTCAAAAAATGTAATCTTTGATGAGTCAACCACTCAAGAGGAAGACCATACACACAATAATTTGACATCACAAATTGGTCTTTAAGGGTTAAAGAATAACAAAATAACAGTAAGTACACAAAGTTGGGTGGGTAGAGAAGAAGGAATAAATCCAGGAAGGTATATATATAGAGAGAGAGAGATGAAACTCTTATCAAGCTAAAAAAATGTTTAAAAAACCTTTATATAATAGCTCTATATTATGAAAGTTTTTTTAAAAAAAAGATGATAATTTTTTTATGAAAAAAGTCATAAAAATACACGAAGTAAGAATAGAGTATTAGCAGAAGAAGGGGCAGGGATAAGAGAGGTGAATGGGGAAGGACACAAATAACAAAATTTACTGAATATCATAGAAGACTGCTAACACATAAAAATATTAATTGGAAAACTACCAACATACACTGAATACGGAGTAAATTTAATAGTGACGCTGCTGGTAAAGCTCCGTGAGGACTCAGGGGGCTAGGTCTCTGAGATCTTTTCTTTTTAACATGCTCAAAACTGCATTCCTTTCAGTTTAGCCTGTGACAGTGAATAGAAAAGACATGAACTGAATTTTTCTTGTGACATAGCAAGACAACTATGATGCTATAAGAGGACACAGGTTCCTTTTAAGACGCTTACCAGACTCACTAGATCACAGATCTTACTAATTTAAAAGACTATTTTTTACAACTAGTTAAAAGAAGCTTTTTATCAGCTACGGCATATATTCAGATATTGATTTCCTTTCAGTAGTGGTAAAAAAATAAAGGAAATGTTAAGATTTTAGGCAAAAAATTCTACCTAGTAACTGTAATGCAAAAGTTGAAATAATGGGGACGGGAAAGAAGACTCATAGGTTGAGAGCATTGACTGCTCTTCCAGAGGTCCTGAGTTCAGGTCCCAGCAACCATATTGTGGTTCACAACCATCTATAATGAGATCTGGTACCTTCTGTGGGCCTGCAGGGAAACGTGAACACAGAACTGTATACAAAATAAATAAATAAATAAATCTTTTTAAAAATGTTGATATAAAGATAGAATTGATCCCAAAGTTCTTTTACTGAAAGATTTTGCTTCCCCCAATTCCTCCCATATTGACCCACATCCATACCCATCCAACTTTGTTTTTCTCTTTCTTTACAAAACAGAAAAAGAAAAAAAAAGCAAAAAACAAAACCAGACAGACAAAACTAAACAGAAAAGAATAACCAAACACCAGAAATACACACACACACACACACACACACACACACACACACACACACACACACACACAAACATAACTCACAAAAACACAAAAATGAAAATCAAAATAAACACACGAAATATCAGGATCTCATCAAAATTTTGCCCTCTTAGTGCTGGTATCCTATCTGGCTTGAACCTGCACTCATCTTGTGCATACTCCGCAGTCTTTGTGAGTTCACGTGTGTATCAGTCCAGTGTGTGTCTGTAAGATCCTTCCCTTGGAGTCATTGTCACTTCCGGCTCTTATTCTCTTCCACTTTTTTAATCACATAAATACCTAAGCCTTCAGGGAAGGGCTTTGATAAAGACATCCCGTTAGGGTTCCCTACCCTATGGGAAGTCCAAGGTCCTTCCCGCTCCCCCCAGGTCCAGGAAGGTGAGCATCCAAACAAACAGACAAGGCTCCCACAAAGTCCATCCATGCAGTAGAATCAAAGCCCAGTGCCATTGTCCTTGGCTTCTCAGTCAGCCTCCACCGTCAGTCACATTCAGAGAATCCGGTTTGATCACATGCTCCATCAGTCCCAGTCCAATTGGCCTTGGTGAGCTCCCATTAGATCAGTCCCCTTGTATCAGTGGGTGAACGCACCCCTCGTGGTCCTGACTTCCTTGCTCATATTCTCCCTCCTTCTGCTCCTCATTAGGACCTTGGGAGCTCAGTCCAGTGCTCCAGTGTGGGTCTCTGCTATCTCCATCTATCACCAGATGAAGGTTCTTTGGTAATATGCATGACATTCATCAGTGTGGTTATAGGACAAGGGTAGTTCAGGCACCCTTTCCTCTGCTGCTCAAGGCCTGACTCCTTTTGTCCTGGAGAAGGAGGGGGAGAGAAAGTGGTGGAAGGGGGGGAGGTGGAAATTTTTAATTAAAAAAAAAAAAAACCTCGTTAGGAACTGAGTCTGAACTACAGCGTGTCCATTCTTTTTTCATACCCAGGAAAAGAGTTTCACAACCTTCAAGCCTAAAAAAGAAAGAAAAGTTGCTTGTCAAACCTAACTCACTTCCAAGTTTTCTTATTCAGCCGCCATAAAAAATATCACAAATTATTTTTGTTCCTAAAAGATCATTTTCATTCTATTTCATAAAGATTTGAGTTGATAAATGAAAGGTTATTATTTTGTACCATGACTGTGTTTATCTGAAGACTTTAATAATATCCCGGGTTTCATTTCTGCGACTATTTTGCATTTCCAAAGATGATCACTCAATTTCCACTTGAAATTTCTGACCTAATTATCCCAGCATTTCATAAAATTTAAAATCCATTACTGCCATGATCAACCTTCTTAATATCTTCTCGTTTATTTAATTCACTTTATAATGAAATTCTTTTCAAACGACTGAAAACCTCCCTTTGTAAATTATTATTGTATTCCTTCTTAATAAGTGTGGGTTATCCCTTCGCTGTTTCTGCTAGTTCCCATCTGATCTAGTTTACTGCACACATACTCAGAGGGTGCTCCAAACTCTCAGTAGGTTTTCCTTTGGTCGTTCATTAGCGTTTTGCTTTACCTTTTTCTTACTGGAAGTCAGGAACCAGCACATGGTATGGGTTTGTTTTCCAACTGCCCCTCAGCCCTCACTCCCCATTTTGTTCTAGTGACCCTCTTTCCTCTCTCCCTCCCTTCCTCCCTCTCTATCTTGCTGTCTCCCCATGCCTCCTTCACACCCTTGCTCCCTCTACCTCTTCTCTAATTATTATCAATATTATTATCCATCTCTCCACTTACTTTGAGCCATTGCTACAAGCACGTAAAGCTACTCAAAAAGGATGCTCTCCAATTTCATTTAGTCTTATTCACTCCGCAACAACCCACCATTCTCTGAGTCATGGCACCTGTGAACGTCCATGTTTCTAAGCCTCTTCAGCCTCGGCTCCATGAGTTTACAGCTTATAACGATTTCCTATATCAGAATGGGTGATTCATTGATTCCAGGCACATACTTTAAAAAAAATACTCACTTCCTTTTAGGACCACTGGAACATAGATTGTTCCTCATATGACTCAGCCTTAAAAGAGATGATGAGTAATTCACGTTTGCCAACTTGGTCATCTGTCCCCGAGTACATTGTGTACGAACCAATTTACATACTCATCAAATGCTTCCTATTTCTTGACATGTTAATTTAGAGTTCCGGAAACGCCAATCTCTTTCTTGACAGCCTTATGTAAACAGATTAGATCTAAGTGGGCGAATCGCAGAGGTCAGGCTGAAACAGAGGAAATTTACTATACTTTTTTTCTCTCACTGGTAATCTTCAAGGCCTAGTCCCAAACACTTTATTTCAGCTTCTGAAACAAAATCCAGATTCTCAAGATTTAGAGTTCCTTTTCTACCAAAGATATAATTATTCTAGCCAAGCTTCTTGCATTTCCGCTCACCTAATACCGCTAACGTGATTTGACAGTGGGTGAATATTTTGCTTCAGCCTTTAATGTCACATACCCAGACAGGTCAGAAAGGTGACTATGTCTTTAAAATACATATTAAAGAATTCAGGAGTGTCAAGCTCAAATTATTAAAAATAGATATGATTATGGCCTGGTATCTCTAAATCACGAAAGAATTGTGAAATAATAATTTTATTATTATTTAAATAATATATTTAAATAATAGTGTTTAATGGACCCTTTCATTTGTTCCTTCTGCCTCTGGGACAGGAGGAGGGCAAGGAAGAAGAGAGGATTCAGAATGTGGAAGCAAGTAATCCTGAGGGGTTTCCTGTGAATATCACATATGGTTGTGGAACAGCTTGGAGAAAGCCCCGCATGACCCCTCTCTGCTCTGTAGCTAAGCTACGTGTTTCAATTGACAAAGCTTCTTTGGCCTTGTTTTATTAAATTCAACACAAGTACCAGGGTGTGAAGTTGCTAAAGAAATCATTGGTAAACTACTTATCCTTAAATACAATTGGTTTTCTTTGGATTAATAAGTAGTTCCATACAATGTAATTTATTTCAAACCAATGATGTTATCAATCCATTTGTGCAGAAAAGTATACTTATCTCTATTTAATATTTGGTGAGCACATTTCCTGTTTGTGTTCCTACCCACTTTAGTCAGACCTTAAGTGCATTTAATTCCAATGTAAATAGCATTTTCTGTGCGTGTAATTCTAGCCTGAACGTGTCATGCAATTTCCGCAATGGGTTTTTTAAAACTCTAACAGCCACTGCTAGTATATTGCCTGACCAGCCATCAAGAGGATGTGCCAAATTGTATTTAATCAGGTGTGTGTGTGTGTGTGTGTGTGTGTGTGTGTGTGTGTGTGTGTGTGTGAAAGAGAGAGAGAGAGAGAGAGAGAGAGAGAGAGAGAGAGAGAATAAATAAAAAAGATGTCATGAATTTGAAAGAGAACGAGGAGGATTAGATGGAAGGGTTTGGAGGAAGGAATAGGAGAAGTAAATGATGTAATTATATATAATCTAAAAAAATGAAAAGAAACACTTTTTTCAAAAAAAATGAGGACCTGACAAAGATAATTACGTCATGGTGCTTTGGCTGAGAAAAGGTCACTAGCTTATGAATGTCACTGAATGTTATACACACAGGCTTCTAAAGTTCTCTAACACTTACTATCACCATCGATCATCTGGTGAAACTTGACGTTGGTCTGTATACTGATATCTCATCTTGCAAGACACACACTCGCATTCAGGTGCACACAACACACACACACACACACACACACATGTACACACACACGCACACACTGTTTCATGTATCTCCAATTGTATTCCAAACTAGTTCAAGGTAGCAACTTTGGGTTTTCATTTGGTTTCCAGCACATTTCAAAACATAGCTGCTGTGCTGTAAGGATCTTGTGCATGACCAATTCCCTAATTACAAAGCAACTAGAAATCATTATACACCTAGAAGGGAAACTAAGTCACACAGAGATCTAATTTGTGTTGTCTGTTCTGATAAATAACAAATCCAGGATTGACACTGAACACATTTAGCTCTGACGAACGTCTCTCCCCAGGAAGACAAATATCATCACTTAATAACTGAGAGATATTCTTAACTGGATTTGGTTTAAAAAGACCAAATTATTAGCAAGTTGATGCAATTTTTTAAAAAATCTACTGTGATTGCTGCTATTGTTCCTGCCTGACTTTTATAACTAGGTAGGAGAGACAAAAAAGACCTCCGTAAGCAAATGGCAGGAAGTGCCAAGCAGACTGTGCGTGCTACATGTTGTTCTTAGTTGACATACTATCCTGTTTTGGTAAATGCACCGAATTAGTGATGGTAGTGAGTCTGACAGCTAAACACATTTCAAAATGAATGGAAAGGAACAACCACCAATAACTATCATCTCTTACCATTGAGCTTCATTTCCGCGCAAAGAGACGAAGCCAGAGTTCAGCGGGTCACTTTTCCTAATTGTTGGGACTGAGCATGACTTTTCCAATAGAAGATGCCAGTGCCTTCTGGAATTGTGTTTAATGGTGTTTCATAGGCTTGTGGGAGCCAGCAGGTGGGAAGACCTGTTGCTGAAGTACTAGATCAATAAGAAACAATGAAGTGCTCGATAAATATTTGTTGTTGAATGAGCTGTCTCATTTCAAGGGCAATCTGTCAGCAGAAGCAATCACCTCTCTTCACTAATGGCATGGTAAACTTTTCCTCCGTTTCTCTCTAATTTTGGAAGGTGGCAAACATGAACTTTTGGGGACAGGTCAGTGGTTTAGAGCGCTTCCTGCTTTTCTAGAGAATAAGATTTGATTCACGGAACCATTGTCAACATTGTGTACCTCACAGTCATTGGTAATTCCAGCTCTGAGAGTGCAGCCCCTTCTGCTAGTCTCTGCAGATAACCACACACATGGACACACACAGCAGATAAATCCCTTTCTTTTAAGGACTTTGATAACGACCTAACGACAAATGGTGTGTTCACTGCAGAACTTCCCGCACATAGAGTTTATGCCTTTGAAACTTTGTTGTTGAAAGAGCTAAAGTGTTCCTCCAGGAGTGTGGTTTTGACAGCCAAGTCCTTGGCCGAAGTTGCCTGTCTCTGCCTTACCTGCCCTCTCCTGCCACATCAGTTCTCACTGGTGATGGTTTTCTCAGAATGGAGGGTCCTTGTGAATATAATGTCACATGAATTCTCCACTCGTGCATAGATGGGAAAGTGCTAAAATTCTGTTGGCAGAAAATTTGTGTTAAGGTCTTTGTCTTGTAAGAAGTCAGGCATGGGACTTACCTAGGCCCTGTGTGAGACAGTTTCGCAGCTTGGTGGGTTTGTAGGGCTCCTAGCAGTGAGATCAGAACCTGTTTTTGGCACTTAGCTGGCTTTTGGTAACCTGTTCGCCATGCTGGATTACTTCTCGCAGACTTGATGCAGGGGAAGGAGCTTGGTCTTGCCTCAACTCGATGTGCCTAGCTTTGTTCAAGCCCCTGGGAGGCCTGGCCCTTTCTGAATGAAGAGGGAGCAGGAGTGGATGGAAGGAGGGCTGTGGATGGGGGTGGGGAAGAACAGGAGGACTGGAGGAGGGGAAACTATGACTGGCATGCAAAATAAATGAAAAATGTTAATTAGATCAAATAAAATTAAAAGCAAAGAACTCAGATGTGAATAGTCTGTCAGAGATAATAGTTCAGAGAAAAATTCCAGGTAATTTTATTAATTTCTTCCCAGATAAATTTATCCATACTTTTTTAAGGCAAAAAAGTCACAGAAACAAGTAGAAAGAAAAAAAACCACTAGTGTTAGTTTTAGAAACAATTTTCAAATCAATATTCATTTTTATTGAGCTCTACATTTTTTCTCTGCTCCCCTCCCTGCCTCTCCCCTCCCCCCTTCAACTCTCCCCGAAGGTCTCCAAGCTCCCAATTTACTCAGGAGATCTTGTCTTTTTCTACTTCCCATGTAGATTAGATCTATATAAGTCTCTCTTAGTGTCCTCATTGTTGTCTAAGTTCTCTGGGATTGTGGTTTGCAGGCTGGTTTTCTTTGCTTAATGTTTAAAAACCACCTCTGAGTGAGTACATGTGATAATTGTCTTTCTGTGTCTGGGTTTTTGAGCCAAGGTCTGTTACAAAGACCCAAGCTCATCAGCTTCGCTAGAATGGCTGGCCAATGAGTCTCAGAATGCGCCACCAGGATGGCTTCTAAACGGGTTCTCAGTATTTAAACTCAGCACCATTCCTAAATGGCAAAATTTCTCTGACTGAACCATCTTCCCAACCACAGAAATGCAACATATTTTAGTTTTACTGATAAATATATTGTGACAAAATTGTATCTACTCACTAATTAAAAAGCACATAAAGCTCCACTACAAGGAAGAAACAAATTGTTAATATATTTTTCTTCTTAAGTAAAGTGATGCAATGAATCATATTGTAAATTTCTTAATCTGAAAATGTAGTTACAATTTTCAGTATAAATTACGCTGTGCAGATGTAAATTCCAGCTGTAATCATTAGCTGTGTAGGATCCTCTTCCTCAGGAGCTCCCTAACGTGTCTATGAGTAACCCTTAGAACTTTGCCCATCTTTCCCACAGTAGACAGAACTCTGGGAGGCTAACATTGCAATACAGTTTGCTAAAAGTAGAAATTCATTTTAACTATACAGAAAATCATATTAAAATACTCTAAGCACCAGCTTTTCCACCACCCTTCTTCAACCTTTATTTCCACACAGGCATCCTAGTATCCAAAGCTACCGTTTTACAACCTCTGGAATCTACACCTAAAGCTTCCTGCCTCCTGTTTCTTTCACAGTATAATTCGGCTTTGCAAATTCCTTCTTTCATATGACTTGGTTCAATATGTGTTTTGTTTGTTTGTTTACTCTTTGCTCTTTTGTGGGTCCCAAATAAATATATAGGGAGACTTACTATTATTTATGAAAGCTCAACCTTTGTTTGGCTTGTTTCCAGCCAGCTATTTTTTTACTTAAATTAATCCCATCTATCTTTTGTCTCTGGGCTTTTTTCTTTCTCCATTTCTGTACACCTTTCTTTACCTTTTTCTTTGTGGCTTGCTGTGTAGCTGGGTGGCTGGCCCCTGGAGTTGTCCCCTTGTCCTCTTTCTAGCTTCTCAGTCCCTCCTCCCAGAGTTTTCCTATTTAGTCTCTGTGCTTGCCAGTCCTGCCTATCCTTCCTCCTGCCTTGCTGTTTGCCATTGAACACTTTACTCGACCAATCAGGCATTTTTAGATAGGCTCAGGAGCACAGCTTCACAGAGTTGAACAAATGCAACATCAAAGACTGCAACACGTTTTTGCATCATTAAATCAAAGTTCCCCAACATAAACAAATGTAAGATATCTTTAATATTCTACAACGGTATGTATAGCAAGTTCCTTAAAAACTAGTGGGGTTCGAAATGAACAATATTTCTGCTTGTTTTAAATAGTGAGCTCAGATAATTATTCATGGGAATAGCTCATGGGTCAAAACTAAAGGAGTTTCAGAGCACCAATTGTTCAAATATCTTACTGCAATAAAATAAAAAGTACGGCCACAACAGAACAAACACTAGAACGTACTGGCAAATTGAGCACAAAATTTTGGTAATTTTTGGAATATGGTTGCAGCATTGACATACTTTTAATACGAATTTTGTAAAATTTAATTATAAAAGACACTGCCTTGAGACTGCAAAGTCAGGCTAGAAAATGATGATATTTTTAGCATATCATTTAAAAGAAAATGTTTAACTGGCAGAGTGGCATGTGCTCACAGCCTGTTATCCCAGCGACTCACTCCTCTGGAGGCTGAAGGAGGAGAATCACATGAACTACTTTTCTAAGCGAGCCTGAGAAACGGTGTGATGTGTGGACTTGGAATGAGTGAACAGACAATAGAGGAAACTTCTACTCAGACTATTAAAAAACAGCAACAAGTTATAGATAACCTGCTTAAATAACAGACAAAATACTGGAAAAAGGGAGAAACTATATTATGATTCTACAAGCTAGAATGGTGATTCTCTGCAGAGAGGGACACATGCAGAGGTGGGGCTTATGCAAGCACAGTCATCAGTGCATTTCAATACAAACAGGGGCTACAAACAAACAACCGACAGGTGTTTTTGTTTTTTCCCAATCTGGCATACTTTAAGTTTTATACACTTTGTGCATATAATAACATATAACTTGGTTTAAAGCCTTTAAAATAATTCCAATGACGTTTTGAATTAATTTCTGGTCATTTCAACAAAGCAAACATAAAGTTTATCGCCTTATTTTCCTGCACCAAAGATATGTAAGTGTAACTCATTCAAAGTTCTTCACTGGGACAATGTGACAATTTGTGCTTAACTGAGTTTGTGTCCTGGCACCCATTTAATAATGCAAGTGGTTTCAGGGAAGAGGAGAACATCTTTGCTTTGCTATGCTTGGTTGTTTTTTTCACTTAAAAATTATTTATCTATTATCTATACTTTTTCTTTTCTTAGATGCATATCCTGGGAACTTATCAAAGCTATACAATACAATTTACATATTGGTGGATCTTAAATATTACATTGTGGAAAAAGCAAAATTAAAAATGGACAAAGTGAATAAATCTTTCTCCAGTTGTGGATAATACACAACTTTTGGACCCTATGGATAGAGGAACAAAGGTGTATCAATACCAGTTTTCATTTTAATAAAAATATTGGCATATTGGTTTAAGGAAATGATTGAAAATTAATAAACTCATACTCATCACTTGATCTATATGATAATAGTTTCCTTCTGCTTAAGACAGATGAACCACACATGTAATGTAAAAAATATACGCATAAATGGAATAATATTACCAAATATGTTAAGGGTTACCTCCTTTTATTTTAGAAAGTTCAAGTTGTCAAGTTATTCCCTGGTAGAAAGCTTGGGAAAAGACACAGACAGTCCTTATAAAGATGAAGAAAGGATACTCTGATCAAATCCAGGAAGACTTACAATTGTACTTAAGGAACTGTGTTTTTTAAATAGAGAGTCGTTTATTGAGGAAAAGAAAAATCACATGGTCAAACTCTAAAATAATTATTGTGGTACCAAATGTTAAATTTGTCTGAACAAGGATGATCCAGGAATTTCTAAAATACGTATTTCACAGGCAGAGCAAAAGATACTGTCGCACGCACTCCCAAGAATCATCTTAGACTAGAAAAGATTTGCCATACTGTTTTCAAAATAAACTCACATGTGGTGAAAGTTTCTATCTGAAAGCAATAAGTTTATAGCATAGCAATTAGACTAATATTTCTTCTTCATTATTCCAGCATTTGGAAATCCAAAATCCACATTCCAAAGTTTGATAAGACCCTTAAAAAGCAAAGGAAGTGCTCTTACAATAGATGAGGCCTTAACATCCCATGTCAACAGAGGATGTTTGGGCTTATTTGGCAGCTTCAAAGTGCCTCATCTCTATAAGATACCTCAAAAGCAATAGGTATTATACGATGGCTGTGGTCTATTTTGATATCTTGAAGAATTCTACATTGTCTAGGTCGTCTATGACAAGAAAAATTTTGCTCATAGTGAAACACTTAATATATAACTACTGAGCCAAAATCTATTAACAGAAGATTTAGTGTTGCAAACTTTGTGGCAGTATATAATAAAGTAGCATGGCTAACTAAAAGTTTTTGTTATTATTATGTTTTAGCCACAATTTAATATTTTCATGTTTTGTGGCACACATAGACTCTGGCCTCCTTTAAGGTGCACATTGAAGTTTTAAATTGCTCAAAATTCATTTATCATATGTCCAGAAGTAATACTTTAATTTACTTAAATTTAAATAAGCAGGTAGCACAAGACTTTGTAAGAGTGTTTGCAATATTGGCCAACAGACATTTGAGACTCTCCTTACAGTGGAACAAAATGATGTAAGTATTGGAGAGAGATTCATTATCACAGGTAACCTCCCACCCACTGTCTGAGAAAAATCTACTACTAAATGTAGTCAAGTTTTTGCATTTATCTTTTTAAGCAGCTCAACCAACAAAATAGTACATAAGGGTGCATGTTACTGGCAAGTTCAGCATTTTGTTACCAAGGAAAACTGGGGCTCTGCTTCCCCTAAGGGATATGTCACATCCCACATGTTAGACTTCTTTGATTTGTCTGACTCTTATTCAACATACTGAATTTTCTAGTATAACTCTTTTCCATTATACTTTCTGTTGGTTCCTATCATTTACCTGAACTAAAGGAGGAACTCTGACTTATTTGGCTATCATCCAGAATGAAAAATATAAACTAGCTTAGGACCACTGAGAGGAATGGGTCCAGTCACTATCTTGGGATGAACCGAGTGAAAAATTCTCATCCTCAAAGACTGTGAAAAAAAAAAAAAAGATCCATCAGTATCTAAGAATCACGACTTTAAGCATGGGGTTCTATGAACTCCAAGAATGGAAGCTTGCTCTGGAAAAATCAATTTAACCCTGAACTGTAGAGGGAGAAAGAATACTGGAGAGGTATGAACGAACACAGGGAATGTTATTGCGTATCTGAAATGTCTAGTCTTAATTGTCAATTTGATGACATTTAAATCATCTGAGAGACACACCTCTGAGCAAGACTGTTGGAGTTCACAAGACTTTACCAAAGCATATCAAAAAGTTTAGATATTGTAATGATTTCTTCATTCAAAATCTTTCTTAGCTATGAAGTGAATAGTAGCTTACTTGATATCTATCAACCCCATAAATAATGATCATGAATTCTAAATGAGTACTGATGCTATGCCAGACAAGACAGTATCCACTTCATATCTATTGTCTATTTTGTTCCTCTTAAATTAATTATTATGAAAAGGCATATTATTACAATGACATTTATACCTTTATGAAGGATTTGTGCAATGCCCTAGTTAATCAAAAATGTACTTCATACTAGCTGAAAATCTTGTCTGTAATATAATTTAACATCTTAACAAGATAATTAACTTATCATGTAGAGGTTTAAACTGTCAACCTATAAGATAAACATTCTATATTCACTTTGGAAGGCAACTGCTTTGGGCATGCCACTTTGGACAAACTTTTGAAATTACTCTAAACGAGTTTTCCACAAGCATTGAGAAACTTTCTCAAGAAATTGCTAAATAATATCAGAATGGAGGCAGAAAGAAATAAACTAGAACATACCACAGAGGAAAAAAATATGTTGATATAATAAGAGGAAATGGACTCAACCATTTCATGAATGCTTTAGCATAACAGAAAGAAGAGAAAATGACCAAAATGTTTCTAGACCCAGTATAGTTCATGTCTCAACTCTCATAAGGAAAATAATCAGCATAAAGTAGGAGCCCTTCACATTTAAGGACAAAACTGTGAGAGGATGGATCCTCCTTACAATCAAATGAATTTTGATTATATATGTCTTCAGATTTTTTTACATGGCATTGAGTGCTACAATAGGAAAACAGATTAAAACTGGAACAGGAGTTTGATGGTGAAGAAAAAGACTAATGCTTCATGTGAGCATGTCTGGGGTCACTCATATACTATAACAGTAGGCATCCTCAGGAAAATGAGTGTGTATGATGTACCATAAGAGTGTAAATATTTATAGCCATTTGGATTCTCTCCTTCTCTCCCTTTCCTTCCTTCCTTCCTTTCTTCCTTCCTTCCTTCCTTCTTTCTTTTCTTCTTTCCTTTTCCTTCTTTTTTGGTGGGTGTGTGTTTCTAGACAAGTTTTCTCTGTGTAACAGAGTCCTGTCTATCATGGAACTTGCTTTGTAGACCAGGTTGGCCTCGAACTCACAGAGATCTGCCTGCCTCTGCCTACTGAGTGTTGTTATTAAAGGTGTGTTCCACCACACCTGGCTCAGGACTCTATTTTTTAAATTATGTTTTTTAGCTACATTTATCCATGCATGAGTGAGAGTGTGTGCTAAGAATGCATACTTGCTCACATGTATTATGGTTTTCTTGCAGAGGTCAAAGGACAACTTGCAGGATTTTGTTCTTCTACCATCTGCATCCTGGACAGCAAGCCCAGAGTTCCAGACCAAGAGACAAGTGCCTTTATTGCTAAGCTGTCTTCTGTCTTATAGCTCTTAGAATTCTTAAACACGATGTCAGATTTTTTTTTTCACTGATAATGCTCACACTTTCCAGTTATAGACTCATTTTCCTCCGCCTATTTCTCCGCAAACTGTGAAATTACCAGGGTTCAGATCTCCAGAACTGTGGGAGGCATGAGTGTTGACTTGCCACACTCTGGGAATAACTTTGTCTGCTTCATGACAGTGCATCATATTCCACATATATTCAAATCTGCTCAATATCTTTGATGCATAGAACAACAACAACAAAAAAGACACAAATGAAAATCTTGGGCACAGAGGCCCTGGGCATGCTCACTCTAAATTTTGTGTATGGGGCTCATGCACAGCAGGAGAATGACCTCCAACAGACGGGATCTCTGCTTTGTATCAGTGAATCAACTTTCTTCAGTTTCATTCTGAAACTCTGTACTTTCAGTATACTCTGTTACATCTAAGCACCCTCTGTGACCACATTTCCAGGAAGCCAACACCTAAATATGAACTTCACGATAACTTGAGGGGATTGTTCTGAGGCTGGCAAAAAAACTGCAAATAGTCTTAGTCCTCAACATGAAAGAATTCCATCCTTAAGGGTTAGAAGAATAAACAAAATGATAACCAAATTATTTCCTAATCTTACAGAAACAGGCTTCATAAAGCCTGCAAGACAGTAGGAATTTGGCAAAGGCTTTGTACATCAAACTGTTCTCAGGATAAATATTGGGGTGAGGAAATGTTCTGGAGGCTTGTAACACCATAGGAGATTCCAAAGAAAACGGAGGCATCTTATCAGTCCTGCACAGTTAAATATTGGTACATACAGAGTTCTGTTTTCAATAATTAAAAAATAAGCTGTTTGGAATTAGGCAGAGCAGAAATGGATTTGCATTAATGAAATAGCATAAGTATAATTAGAATATTGTCTTAACTTGGTAGAATACTCGTTCTTGCAGTGTGGAATCTCTAGACAGAATGTGGCTCATAGAATTTACTGTGCCATCATCACCAATATAGTAAAACTGTACCATGGTAAACAGAGAGAAGAAATAAATTGGGGACAGATGAGCATGTTATAAATATGACAATTATACCTAGGGAATTTAGGCAATCTCTAGATTTATCAACTCTATTTCATCTAATTGTTTAACTTTGTATAACTTCTAGTCTGCTATTAGATGACATAGATCAAATAAGGACAATGATGAAGGAATTATAAAATTCCAATAAAAGAAAGGTAAAATATAATATCTATACCATAGGTTTAAAAGCTCTACTAAGAGATAGAGTATAAGGTAGATACATGGAATAGCTACAAATTTTAGCCTACTTGAAAAAATATAATAAACTTCCTTTATAGCTAATTGTAAAAGAACAAAAAGAGAATAGAAGTGTGTGTGGCGGGAGCTGAATGTGAAGGAGAAAGAGGTAGAGACATCTAGGAAATACAGATGAACTCAAAGAACTCATAATAAAAAAATACATGTAATAATATTATTACTAAACATAATTACAGTTATAAATAATTAAACCTCAATCTATTCCACTATCAATATGCCTTTATGTTTGTCAGTGCCATATTCTTTTGATTACTGTAGCTCTATAATATAATTTGAAATCAGGAATGGTGATACCAACACTGATAATTTCACTTACAGATGTGTTTATCTATCATTTTATTCTAGTCTTTTGTGTTTTCATATGAATTTTATGACTTTTTGTTCAAATTCTTTGAGCAATAATGTTGGAATTTTGACAAGGATTACATTTACTTTGTATATTGTTTTGAAAGAATGGCCATTTTTACAATATTAATTTTTCCAGTATTTGATGATGTAGATATAAATTCAAACTCTAGAGTCACATGATTTTTTTTTACCAAGATGCCTGTCATGTGCACTGGTCATGTGCACTGGAGAAAAGACAGTATCTTCAACAAATGTTGCTGGTGAAATCGTATACTATATGAAGAAGGATGAAACTAGATTCTCATGCTACCATTCACAAACCTCAACTCTAAATGGGTCTAGGATTTCAATGTATATGGGATGTGATTTGATATTTTAAAAGTCTTAGAAAGAAAGTAGAGAAAACTCTTCAAATAATAGGTACAGGAAAATACTTTATGCACAGAACTCTGATAGCACAATAATAGAAAAACAACTAATGAAAGGAACCCTGTGAAATTAACAAAAAAAAATCTGTACAGCAAAGAACAGCATCACTTGAGTGGAGAACTCGCCTACAGAATTGGAATTCTTTCTACAGAAGATTCTATGTTGCCTTATGATTCTACAGGGGTACCCATGATCTCAGGGAGAGGCATGGCATCAGGTAAGCTGAAGTAGAAAGGTGAGAGATTACATCTTCAATCACAAATCTAAAACCTTAAAATCTAGAAGTGGAAGAAGCTATAAGCTCTCAAATCGTACTCCCAGGGACATACTTCTCCCAGTAAAGAAGAAATGGGAAAAGATTTCAGCTATATGCCTGACAGAGGAATAGAGTCTAGAATATACAAAATGAAAAGTTAGTTGCACATCAAGAAAACATACAACCCAGTTTTTAGAAAATTAAGGTATGTAACAAAATAGAAAGTTCTCAAGAAATACAAAATACTGAAGAATATTTTTGAAATGTTCAACATCCTTAGCCATCTGAGAGATACAAATTAAAACTACTATAGGATTCCATCATATCCTGGTCAGAATGACTAATTCTGGTCATTATTTTAAACATGATAAGAAATGTTGGCACCAAAGTAAGGACAAGCATTAGTTACAGCTGTTGGGAAAGCATTGCTGTGGAAGCCATTGAGCAAAGTGATGAGTTCTCCAAAAGCTGCGAGATATACTATGTCATTAAGCTCTATCATTCGTGAACATACACCCAAACAATCCTATGTCTTACTATAGATATTTGTTCATCCACATTATTAGTGCTCCATTCACAGTAGAACAAGAAATGGAAGCAACACAGATAGCTTGGACATTAATCAACAGCTAAGAAATTCGACCTCATGATTAAAATGGTTCTGCCCAGTAAAAGGCCCCATTACTTGAGTGAAGAGGCATCTGAGAGTCCATGAAAAAACTTAACTAACTACACATCTAACAGAGGGTTAGTTTTTAGATTATACGTCGAACTTAAAAAAGAAAAGCTAAATAGCAAGAAAGCAAAGAACCCAGATAAAACTGGAACTTGAATGTAAACAGAGTTCCCCAAATAGATGGCTAAAAGACTTAAGTTGAAATTTAAATGAGAACATTTAAAAATGGTCAGCACCTCATGTCGTAAGGAAAATGAAAATTCAAAGTACTTTGAGGGTTCGTTTCCCCCCTAGTCAGAATAACAAAGCCCAAAGAAACCAATCACAACAGACGCTGGCATGGACGTGGGGGAAGGGGAGCAGTTAGTCACTGCAGGTGGGAGTGTAAACTGGTAGAGCCACTATGGAAATCAGTGTGACTGCTCCTCACAACACCCAAAATAGACTACCATATGATCCAGCTCTCCACTCTTGAGCACGAACAAAGGCTTTTATATCCTACTACAGAGGCACTTGCTCACCCACGTTCAATGCTACTCTATTCACAATAGCCAAGAATTTGAAACTGCCTAGATGTCCATGAACTGATGAATAGATAATGATAATGTAGCAAATATAGAGAAAGAAACTTCATTCAGCTGAAAAAATATAAAATTATGAAATGTGACGATAAATTGATGAGTTGGAAACAATCATTCTGAGTGAGCTAACTCAGTCCCAGAAATGTGGCGTGTTTTCTTTCATATGTGTATTTGAAATTTCTCTCATATGTGCTTTGACTCTTTCGATACGTGCATTTGAACCAGAGGACCCATAGAAGACAAGAAATTAATGAGAGACCATCCTAAGCTAGGCATCGAATATAAGTGGAAGGAAGGTAGGGAAATAGCAGAACAGGAAGATTAAGAGTGGGGGATACTGTAGAAAAGCTGTGTGAAGAGATATTGCTAACACTAAAGACCTTTAAAAGAGTTGTATGAAAACTTACTATTATAGAAGTGTCCTAAATCACATATATATTAGCATAAAATGAGTTCAACTGAGGTACCCCCAAAGAGGGATGGTTTATTTCTGTGATATCATTAGCTTTTACATAAAAAGCCCAGTTACAAGTGTGGTCTACTTTTTTCAGGCTCATTCAGTCCACTCCCATAGATGTCCTCAAAGACTATTTTCATTGACCTATCCCCAGTTCTTGATGATAATATCTTAGTATTACTGAATATAGCATATACTTGTGTTATAGGATGTGAATAAATCAGTTTGGGACTGGTTTGGAAGCTTCAAAGCTAATAAACAACTTTTATGGTGCTGGAAGAAACTAAGTACCCCACGAGGGCAGAATAGTTTTCAACAATCTTATCTAACTGTGATCTCTGCAAGATACAATAATACCTGGTCTGATAAGATATGTCAACTGGTGCTATGGTGGACCGAATGTTATAGTAGTAACCAAGTATTTTCTGACTGAATGTAAGGTTTACTTCACAAGATGAGACATATGCTTGGTGCCATGCACTGGGTCAAAAACCCATAGCTGAATAGGTCATAGGCCAGAGGGAGGAGCCAAATACTAAAATTCTGCTAAATAAACATGGTATTAAACAGTCACCTAAACACTTTCCCTCATATTCATAGGTCAGTACATTTATCAAACTTCATCGGAGAAAATTTTTTAAGTCAATGATGATTAATTCAGAAACACTCTAGTGGTCAACATGCAATGAGTAAAAGACGCAGAGGGTGGAGTGCTCAGCCCTAAATAGAGTACCAATACCACTTCCCCTTCCTCCAAGGCTCAGAGATCATCACAGAAGAGGCGAAAGGAATATTATAAGAGCCAGTACTATGGATGATTGCAATGAAATGTGTTTTCCTTGAGTAATAGCGTTGTTACACACATGAAGCCAGTGTACCTTTGACTTTATGCATGGAATGTATAGAACATCAAGCTAGAAAAAAAAAATCTAAGTACACATAGAAGAGGGACTTACAAAGTCCTACCCCTAACTGGGGAGGAAATGGGAACTTATGGCTGCTTGGGCAGGGGGACTTAGATTTTCTTCAAGGATGCAGTCATTGATAGTTTACCTAAATACCTGCAGATGGTGTTCCTCTCATGCAAATACTGACAACACTAAGTGAATCTCAAAGTCTTAGGAGGTTTTTAAAAAGCACACAAAAAATTGGAATAGAAAGTTGTAGAAAAAGTTAATATCTTGAAGGGAGAGAATGGGTAAGAATTTGAGCAAAACATTACATATATGAATGAAACTTCAAATATCAAAACCAGAATAAATCAAGTTAAAGGTGAAATTTACTCAAGGGAAATATTACATCGGAGGGAAAGGATGTTGGGATGTACGAAGGGCTCTCATGAAGCAGTTTCTAAAATCGCACCTCCTATTTTAAAAAGATAATGATAATTCATAAAATAAATATTTATGGCTAGCAAAAATAGAAAACACAAAGATTCAAGAATGAACGTGTGGTGGAAGTGCTAGGGTTTGGCATTCATTCCTGCTAGGACCTGAGCCAAGCGCCTTCTTTCTGGGAACCAATTTTATTGTTGTAAAGAGGCCGCTTGTTAGTTTCCAGCAGCTCAGCCCCGAAATAATCACACAGAAACTGTATTAATTAAATCACTGCTTGGCCCATAAGCTCTAGCTTCTTATTGGCTAACTCTTACATATTCATTTAACCCATTTCTAATAATCTGTGTATCACCATGTGACTGTGGCTTACTGGGTAAAGATCCATCGCTTCAGTGGGGCTACATGGCTTCTCTCTGACTCTGCCTTTCTTTCTCCCACCATACAGTTTAGTTTTTCCTGCCTACCTACGTTCTGCCCTATCAATAGGCCAAAGAAGTTGTCTTTATTCATTAATGTAATCATAGCATACTGAGAGGGATCCCACATTGTTTTATCTCAGCTAGTAAAAAAAAATCTTTAGCAGTATCACATACCTTTTGATCTACTGTGTTCTATCCTACTGAAGACAACAAAAAGTTTGACAAAGATTAATGATGTGCTATTGCTTTTAATATGAAGATATTGAAAATTACCTATACCCTTAATGTTAGAAAAGTGATGAAACGTATGTTGACACATCCATTTTCTATCTAGGTATCTAGATTATGAATAGTTGTAAATCCTGATTGTCTGTTTGTGTTTGGATCCTAGTATTTCTTTCTTTAAGTACAAAATGAAGCTGATTGTATCACTTCAGGGCATTTTGTAGTGATACTTTTGATAACTGAGCTCCTCTCACGTTGTTTACTTGAGAGATGTCATCAGAAACAAAGCTGGTTTCCCTCAGTGTAGGTATTCTGAGGATCTGCCCTTAGGGCAGCGTGCAGATTGCAGAAGTCTTTATGATCAAGCTTTGCTTCAGTGGGCTGAATAAACGGAGTAAGTAGTAGGGTTTTTCCTTAGTTTGTGGGAGCCAGATATTGTTGTATGTTTTTAAGGAAAGAGTTTTGAAAAGAAGAAATATGGCAGGCTGGTAGACAGAAATGTGGTATCAGTTTATATATGTTCCCTGTGTCCTCAGATAACAAAAATGCATCCCCACACATTGAGAGAGTGTAACTCAGATGTAACATGAGGGCTGGCTTGTTGGGGTTTCTGTCCCACCCGGTACACCATAGCCGGCATACCCCAAGGAAAATCACACACAAGACTCCATAAGGTTATAAACTGATTGGCCCATTAGGTCAGGCTACTTATTAGCTCTTATAACTTATGTTACCCCATTATCCTTATCTATGTTAGCACATGGCTCAGTACCTTTCTCAGCTGGGCAAGTTACATGTTGCCTCTTCGGTGATGTGTGCGGGAATGGCGGAGGGAGCTTCCTGTTTTCCCAGAATACTCCCAGTCTCTTTGTTCCACCCCTACTTCCTGTCTGGCTTTCCCGCCTATACTGCCTGCCTGGCTAATCAGCGTTTTATTAAAATATGATTGACAGAATACAGACAATTCTCCCATACCACTCAGATAATGTAAAAATAAAAAAAATCTAATGCAATTCTCTTTTCAATACTATGAAGTATTAATATTGCCGAATCCCTGTGTTTATGCATGGCCTGTTGAGCTTGCTTTAATGCATTCATTGAGTAATACCAATTTATGAAAAAGGAAAAAGAAATACAGAAATGAGAAATGACTTCTCCAGAGTCATAAGCCTCACAGCTATGTATACAAGGATCCAGATCCACACAGCCTGACTTCATAGTCTGAGCTCTTGACAGTGTGCAGATATTGTTAAGACTCCTTGGCTGCAATGTTAATAGCAATAACTATTAACTAGCTCTGGATGAAGATTATCTTCTTTAATTCCCTTGTAACAAACTCTGATGTGTATCTATTTTGCTTGCTAGTACACTTTGATGACTTTCTGATGTTAACGTCTAAATTTAGAAACCAATAGACAATATATTCTCCAGCTGGCAATAAAGGAAGATCAAAAACATGCTTCCTGAGATTGTAGAATGTTTGCTGAGAAAACACTAGACAATAAATAAGCATCCTTACCTACATGCTAAATTGTTGAAAAAAATATATCTTCTGTCCCGTAGAATCCTGAACATCATTCCTTTGGAATCTAAAGTTCGTGATATACTTCCCTAAGTACAGAATTTAAAATATAACTGTCATGTTGGATGTATGATTTTATAAGTCATAAAACTTGTCATCATTTCTAAATGCCTTTTTCTATTACCTGTTTTATGAATGAGATTCCTCTTTTGTTTGTTTCGCTTTGCTTTTCTTTTTGGTTTTGGTTTTGAGGCAGGGTTTGTCTGTATAGCTTTAGAGCTTGTCCTGAAACACTGTAGACCAGGCAGGCCTCAAACTCACAGAGATCGTCCTACCTCGTGCTAGAATTAATGGTGTGTGCCACCATAGCTCAGCGAGATTCCTCTACGAATTAGAATTTCTGCTCCTATGCTGGTGCTGTAGCTCAACTGGTAAACTGACTGGCTGGCATGCAGGATTCCATAAATTCAAATCCCAGAACTTGTCCTACAGAAACTGGGCAGAAGGGTCAGAAGTTTAAGGCCATCCTTAATAGTACAATGGGTTCTAGACTAGAATGGACTACATCAAAGCCTGTTTTAAAACAAACAAACAAACCTCTGGAGGCAGAGACAGCTCAGTGGTTAAGAGGACTTGCTCTTCTTTTGTAGGATCTAGGTTCAGATTCCAGCATCCACAAGATGGGTGGATTAATTATCTTTAATTCGTGTTCCAGGGGACCATATGCCTTGTTTAACCTACCTGGGCAGCAGAGGCACATGTAATACACAAATATACATGCAGACAAAACAAATAACATTTTTTTACATGAAAGAAATCAATTACATAACAATGTACTGTCTCAAACAGTAGCTTCCTTATCTGTTGCAAAAAAAAAAAAAAGCCACAAATTTGGTGGCTTAAAACTGCAGCCTTTTATTCTCCTGTAGTACTTGAGGTCGAAGCATGAAATTAGTTGCATTTTGCAAAAACCATGGTATTTGTCTTCCAGTTGCTAAGAAACTATCTATTTTTTTCCTACCAGTATCCTACAAAGATTATTCCTGCTATTACCTTGTCCACTGTCCCTTTCTCCAGTTTCAAAGCCAGGATGGCATCTTCTTGCTTCAGAATTCACATTGCCTACTTCTGTCTCAGATTTGTATTCAAGGTCCATCAGAATAATCTAGGGTGGTCTTTTCATCACAAGATTCTTAATTTAATCATATTGGAAAGTCTACATTGCTACATAAATTCTAAGACACGGGGATTATGTCTGGGTTCTCTTGGGAAACAATTATACTCCGTCTGCCACATTTCAAAATTTGATTACTTTCAGCAATAGTGAACCATGAAATTGTAACATAGGCAGATGGAAGACAATGAGTGAGCACATAGTATTTCTAGATGCAATGGAAGATTCGTTGCTTGGTTTATCTCAAGGACCCATAACGAACTGGGAGCGGAGATTACTAAAATACAAACTCAGGGAACATGAACCAACATTCTATCCTCAAAATTACCTGTTTACATTTAAATTTCAATGTTAAATGTTTGCCTGGTAGAATATTGAATTCTCTTTGCTAGTCAGCTTTGTATTACCATGACAAACTATCTGACATGAGCAACTTAGAAGAAGAAAATGTCTATTTTGGCTCCTGATTTCAAAAGTTTAAAGCCATGGCTATCTGGTTCGCTAACTTTAGGAGTATGACAAGACAGAATGATACATTGGGTTATATATGATGATTCACTGATGCTTATTTATTGCAACTGGAAAGCAACATCCAAAAAAAAATCCTCTAAACCAACTGTGATATGTAATCTGTCTGTTAAATCCAAGTCATCATGTTTGAGTAACTTGCCAAACGTCCCATCACTGGAACTGCTACAGACAGGAATATGAATATTAGCTGTGAAAGTGTTAAGGTTCAAATATAAAACCCTAGACACTATTTCAGAACAAAAGCTGTTTCATCATTTTTGGAAAACTGCCCTGTAGTCCATCAAAAGACAAGACACAAAGGTATAATCTGACTCAGTGATTTTATTTCTTGATACGTGCCCAGAAGAAACAAGCTCGTGCGAAACATGCATACACAGATGCCTATAGCAACATCTGATTCAGGGTAGACAAAAGCTGAAATAGCTAAAGGTCAACCACCTAAGGTATAAGTGCATCATGTATGGTCTATTTATACAGCAGAATATTGTGTGCAAGGAAATAAAGTGCTGTAAAATATTACAAAAGGTAGAGTCTTGAGAGTTTATGCTAAATCAGACAATACACAGCAATGGTTCTAGGATAGAATCCATTTCTAACAAATGTCTAGAGTAGACAATCCATATGGAAGATTAATCAGCATTTGCTTGGAACTAGGAAAGAATAAGTTGAAGAGGGATATGGGAGGAGAATGCTAATAGTTGGGTGACTTCCTTCAAGGGCAACCATTATAGGTACAATCACACAACTTGGTAAATATACTAATATGTTTCAACTATACATCTATGAATGATGTAAGTTATAATTTTAATACATTAATTTTGCTTCCTAAAAGTACTAAAAGTACCGTTACAAAACTTCTTACATTTACAAACAGTGGTATCAAAATCTACAAGGTCAGTTCAAGTGACCACTGTCTCTCCCTGGGTTACATAAGATGATGTAATTCTTTGGGAGCTAGCGCCGTTTGTTTCCTTTTGTGACACAGTCATTTTTCAAGGCTAGCAGGCTCTTAGTTTCCTCAAATTGGTTTATGTGTACTTTAAAATGAAGAGTTTTCCAGATCCTGACATTCAACAAAATTCCTTCTTGCATCTACATTTTTGGTTATTTGCTTTAACTTATTACAACATACTTTATTCAGATCTTGAATGATCTCTTCAGGGGCGTTTCTGGAGTATGCAACAATGCAAATTTGTTTATGGCATTGTTTATTTATGTGATATTTATTTTCCGAGAAGGTAAATTCCACAGGGCAGGGGATGGTTTAGAAACAATCTGGCCTAGTTTAGTCATGCACAAATTTCAGTCATTTAGATTTTATTTTTATATGTGCTGATTATAGCACTTGTCAAAATGCCTTAGATAGCATGCTGCTCCCCCACAGTCCTGCTTCATCTTCACAGTTTTGCTGCTATATCAGAACTGAGAATTGTTTAAGACCCATGTTGTTACATGCCAGATACTATTAAATATATGGTCATTAGTAGGTACAAAATAATTCACACAAACCATTCTGTACATCTAAACATTATGATCCTGTTTCTTCAAGGTCTCCAAATACATTTTGCACAAAGAACAGACAAAATAATATCCTTTCTATACATTGTCATCTTCTGGCAATTGTAATCACCTTACTAGAGGTTAGCTGAAAAGTAAAAAGATACCAGATTTATTTGATTTTGGTTTTCTTTGTATAAAGACAGAGATTATTGCCAAAATATTTTAACTAGTAGATACTTTTGACAAGCATTAAATTCTCCACTGACAGTCCAAATTTTTAATTTATCATAGTCTTCAAGTGTCACTACTTTCCCCTAATATATGTCCCAACTTCAACAATGCCAATTCACAATTCATTCACTGATCAAAACACCTACTTATAACAATCACTATACATCGGCCTTCTGCACATAAAGACTGACTTTCACGGCTTTTCTTACCCATTGTATCTTGAACTAATCTCTGAAGGAAAATATCACCCTTTCGAAGCTGCCATCTCTAAAGTAGGGTAAGCCTCATTTCCCCTTTGCATAGTACTGCATTCTCAGTATCTACAGCCATAAACAATGTAGATGCAAAACAGGTATTTCTAGAATGAGTTATTGGTAGTAGCTGACGAAGAACATTGTCTGGATATTTAAGACTTAGTTGAGTATCCAGTCTTCGTGGTGTGACTGCTTCATGTCTGTAGTTCTGGAAATTCCCTACTTCTTCTAATTCCCATTATGTCTCAGTGGGTGGTCCACAGGTCCAGGTTTTTGGGATTCTGATGTTGGTATTTTGCCACTGTCTCAGTAAAAGGGGCCAAGAAAGTGCAGGTTTAATCCCAAAACACTCTTGTTGTATTTTTCTGAAAGAATCAAGGAAGTACCTCAAAATGTGTATCTCTTATTCCCATATAATAATATGTATCTATTATTCCCATATAACATATGATAATAATAATATTTCCCATATAACTATCCCTGGGTGGGCTCAGATCCACACCAGTAGTTACCGGACTATGATCTGGCATAGCGTGCTTTTTCTCAGCACCAGAGAAGTTAAAATGGATGCAGGAGCCTCTCTGCTATGCATCACACTTGTGGCCAAAAGTACAATCAAGTTGTATCATGCCCTGAGCCCATAATGGACCAAGACCAGCACCAAATCGGAGTATAATAATTCTCAAATTACTGTGAGCTATCTATTGTTGAAGAAGGTCAGTGGGCTAAAACTGCCACAATCAACCTTCCATGCTGGAACAGAAGTCCAGGATAGTGTGGCCAATGGTCACTAAGTTTTCCCAGAGTCTCTGTACACAACAAATAAGCCTGGGGCACTGAGGATGGAGGTCATTAGGAACCATCAAATATTATGTTTTATCAGCTTAACACCGAGTTTTCCGTCAAAATATCCTTTATTATCCTGTTTAATGCCGAGAAGATACAATCTTATGACAGATGATCTTGTTTTAAAGTAGACCTGCATGCTTTTCCTATGGCTGAAACTATTTCCTGATTCTCAAGACCCTCACTCTACCTCTATACAAAAGACAAAACCAGCATTTACCCTTGGCAGACCCCAGATTTCCCACAGGAGAGATGCTGCCCTTCACTATGTGTACAAACAGTCCTATCTGTTGAGGTCACACCCAGAACTCTTTCTGCCTTCCATCTCTTTGCTGTGTCTCCAAAGCCTAACAGGTCTCTTACTCGATTTACTTAGCTCTAATAGAGCTAGTCTGGTAGGTGAGAAGCTACTAAACTTGTTTCATCTCCTCTTTATCTATTCCTTTAGGTGTGCTGGCAAATTTTTTTTTAGCTATTTTTTTATTAAAAATTTCCACTTCCTCTCCTCCCATTTCCCTCCCCCTCCCTCAACTACCCACCCTCCTCTTGCCAGTCCAAAGAGCAGGCAGGGTTCCCTGTCCTGTGGGAAGTTCAAGGTCCTCCCCGCTCCATCCAGGAATAGGAAGATGTGCATCCAAACAGACTAGGTTCCCACAAAGCCAGTCCATGCAGTAGAATCAACAACCAGTGCCATTGTCCTTGGCTTCTCAATGAGCCCTCATTGTCAGCCACATTCAGAGAGTCCGATTTGATCACATGCTCCATCAGTCCCACTCCAGCTGGCCTTGGTGAGCTCCTATTAGATCAGTCACACCGTCTCAGTGGGCGGAGGCACCCCTCGTGGTCCTGACTTCCTTGCTCATGTTCTGTCTCCTTCTGCTCCTCATTTGGACTTTGGGAGCTCAGTCCAGTGCACCAGTGTGGGTCTCTGCCTCTATCTCCATTCATCACCAGATGAAGGTTCATACTCATCTTTTTGGGTCTGGGTTACCTCACTCAGGATAGTGTTTTCTATTTCCATTTATTTGCATACAAGATTCAAGATATTTCACTAGAGAAATGATGCGGGATTACTAAACATGTGACAACTCATTCATTGCCATTAAACATGATCACCTGTATAATTCACAAATTAACTGCTAAGTGATTATCATCAAACCCTTCAGAGAGCTAATATTTTAAAATATACGTTAGTAGTAGTTGTAGTATTTGGTAGCAATCACTAATAGGAACAAATTTCCTGTTGAATTTGAATTAGATGATAACCTGGATATTAATCATACAAGGAACTAATAACAAGAACTCTAAATAAAAGCTATTGGCAAGTGCAAAACTCAGGGATTTTACATACATGCATACATGCATACACACACACACACATATAAGTCAAAACAAAACGTCCCATTGTCTTAACCTGGAGAAACTCTATCATTTTATGTTCAGAATTAATACTTTTAATTGGTGCTCCATGATATATTAATACTCTGTAGAGTCTTTTTAATACTGTGTATCGAAGTATAGTTAACAACAATTAAAGCGCTTATTCTAATGGAAGTAATGTTTTCACACTGAAGAAATCTCGTGTGAGTGTGAACTTTGGTGACTGATTTTAGTCTTAGGTATCTGTGAATCTCTGTCTTCCTCAACTCTTAAGTCCAGGAAGCCAACTACTAATTATTCATCTCCACATCTTCTTAAGACTGCTTGGCTTGGGTGTTTATCAACTTCATGTTATTGCAACAAGGCAAAAGAGAAAAGGTTCCTGACCAAGTCCAAGATGCTCAGGGAGCCCAATGTTTGGAGATCTTCTTAGGATGGCATGTCAAGGCAGAAATGCTTCTAAGAACAGTTTACTTCTTGCGTGAGGAAGCAAAGGAATAGGCCATTTCAATAACCTAAAGTCTGCTCACGGGGCTTAGTGACCTGAAGGTCCAGCATACTGTCCCAATAATAACATTTTGAGAAACAAATCTTTGGTTGGGGCTTTAGGAGAAAATTATCAACATTAAACCACTCTACCAGGATACAGTTTGACCTGGAGAATATGAAATATTATACAGGAAGCTTTATTTATTGAACGAATAGGTTGATCTTTTGAAGAAAAAAAGGTTTTTGTCTTTCACCAACTTTAATCTTCTTATTTTTGTCTATGTCAATAACATGATTATCAGAAAGACAGGAGAGGAAGTGGAGGTATACACAGCAAAGAAGATGGAGCAATAAAAGCAGCCTGGAAGGTCTATCTAATGATGACATCTTTAAGAAACTTTACTAGCTTTGCTCCCTACCTTCAGATATTTGGCTGGAAAAAAAAAGAAACCATTACTTCTGCCTTGATAAATAAACTATATGAATATGTGAAGAGGATAAAAACTAAAACAGTTGCAGTGATAGAAAAAAAGTCTTAGTTTTTTTTTATTTTATTTCTGTCAATGGAAAAATGTAAATGAAAAATTATCGTTTTACTTTTAGATACCCATATATCCAGAGTTGTTCTATGGGAGAAAGGAATACTGTGTAAGCTTACTATCATGTATGTAATGTGATCTCAACTTTAAGTTTGGACAAAATAATTCCTTTACCACAGGGACTCAAGTGTCTTATTGTCCTAACAGTGGCTGACAAAGAACTTTTCAATTTTTAAATAAAAATATCAATATTTAAGTTTTCAAAACATGGGACATAAATATCCTTATCTAAGTTTTCTTCTGTAAGAACAGGCTGACAATAAGGGGTATGAATAAAAAAGCTCCTGAAAAATATGTTTATATATTGTGGTTACTATTTTGCAAATTGCAATTCTAAATGCCACCGTTTAACTCTCTCTACTTTCAAATTGCTATTTTCAGAGCCTAGCTAGGAGGTTTACCATTCATGGGTAGGGAGGAGTAGAACCTGGGGTCTAAAACACCAGCTCCATGAAGAAAATATCAGGTTTCTTCACTTCCGGTTTGATCCGGTAACAAAGAAAACAGTCATGCGCTGGGAACAAGTCAATTCCCTCAGAGATGGCTGTGCTTTATCCCTTTTTATCCTTAATAGAAAACAGCTTAGAGATAAACCAGTTTGTGTCTGTCCAGGGCAATTATAGGAACAGGAGAGAGAGAGAGGAAGTGAGATTAAATTTGGTTGCGTTTTCTTCTGTGAATTTTGGCAGGGAATGAAGATCCCACTTAGATTGTAGATTTAAACTTTGAAAATAAAGCTAAAGTTCAAGATCACCAAAGTTCTTGCGAGATAAAAGGGACCCTGAGGGTATCAGGGAGCAACTAGGGATATATCATCTGAACTTTCCTGCTCAGTAAATATGGCCAGTCAAACTGGGGAATCATTTACGGGGAGAGCCATGAAACGCTCAGTTATTGAAAGTAAGCAGCTTAGGAATTATACAGGTCAATGATTTCAAATTTAATGCTCACTAGTATTGACATATTGGCAAAGAAAAAAATGAAACTCATCAATTTTCAGCAAGCCATCTCTGTCTTTCTTTCTGCCTGCCTGATCAGTCTGTCTACCTATATTTTTGTCTGTCCATAGATATGACTGAAATGTTACACACTCATGCGGTTAAACTTGTGATTTCATAGATTGCTTAATTCTAACTCTATGGTCTTCAGTTAATTTTTTTTTTTAAAAATAATTTCCCCAGTCACTGTTTAGGGCGTACCTCTGTTTTCTGATGCAATAAAACATGCCCATTTTATAATAAATTCTCTTGCCCCAAACTCCATCTCCTAAGTTGGTAAATTGTCATCTGGAACAATGGAAGAGACCGTGTCTACAAAACGACAGACAGCAGCGACAGAACAGGGCAAGGGAGTAAGACCGGCCTTCACAAATGTGTCTCTTAATTCAAACCAAACACATCCCAAGCATAACCACTTCTATGCTGAAACTCACAATGCCAGCACCCCCTTATATTTTACCTAAGAGGTAGTAAAAATATTGGTCAGTTAAAATAGTAATTTTAACTGATTACAGTTAAATATTATTTTTTAATTAAAATTAATAAAACAGATATAAATTCAGACTGACTTGAGGAATTAAGGAAGGATTGTGACTTTTTATTTCTTCTAATGGAGTGAATGCTACTGAGGCATTTAGCTTATGTGTTTGATTCTTGTTTATGATACATATTAAATGAAAATAAAAGCAGAGAATTGCATTATTTGTTAATTTTAGTAGTTTTCCTTTATTTTATTTTCTAATAGTTCATCCTTCTGATATATAAGTAATAACAAAAACAGAAATAATTTATACAAAAAAGAAATCCATTAGTTCTGTGAATAAACAGGAATCACTCAGGGCTTGAGTTAATACTTGTATACGCACACTCACGTAATTAAGTTATATAGACGTATATCAGTAAGACCAAAATCACTCTGCGTCCTCAGATACTTCTCCTTTATAAAGCCGGTGAGTTACATAATGTGCTTGAGACATTTAGACTTCAAAATGTAGCAAGCTAAGAAAATTTATGAGAAAGAGGGAAGATTGATCAGTATGTTCTAGAATATTGTGGTCATTAATTTCAGTAGCCGAAGCATTAATCATTTGTTATCTATAGTTACACTAGAATGTTTACTTACATTTGGCATTAAAGTGATTGTGTAATAAATGTCAATATTGTCAACATGGGTCAGGGAGATAGAACAAAGGGAAATGACTTTGCTGCCAAATCAAAAACCGCACACCCCACAGCCTACAGGGTTGAAGGAGTGAACTGACTCTCACTAGTTACTGCCAGGTTTGCCTACAGAGATGTACACACATACACACACACACACACACACACACACACAGAGAGAGAGAGAGAGAGGTACACACACACACACATACAATAAAATTGAAATTCAAAACAAACTGTCAAACCCCCATTGAATGTATCTTCTCACTCATTGAAATTCAGTTTAGATTTTGCAAAATTACACAAAGTCTTGCATTTCCTATGTGAGCTTTAAAGTATGTTTTAGCCTAGATTTCACGTAATCGATAAGTATTGTTAGTCTATGGTTATTCTATAGAAGTAAGTCATTTGTTCTTCTGCAAATCATTTACAAAACAATAAAAATGATAAACTTAAACTCAAATGGAATATCATGTATTATTAGAATTAGAATTTGATTCTGATTTTATATTTGAGAATATGTAGCATATAAAGAGATGATAGCATATTGAGTCTATG
The DNA here is from genome assembly GCF_982192425.1 of Myodes glareolus. Taxonomy (NCBI): domain Eukaryota; kingdom Metazoa; phylum Chordata; class Mammalia; order Rodentia; family Cricetidae; genus Myodes; species Myodes glareolus. The sequence goes on from NC_142051.1 coordinate 25,023,637, forward strand.
CAGTAAAGACTTACTAGTTATGTACATAATATTTATCTGTACATTATGAGAACAGGGAAAATAGAAGAATTTATTATCTGTTGCTCTAATAGTGTTTAAAACACAGGCCTCTGAAAATAAACTCAGTTTTCATAGATATGAAGTTGCCTTGTGTTGATGCAGACTTCATTTAGGTCAGAATGTATTCCTTTTTTTCCTCATGTTAGCAATGAATTCTGAGGGTTTTAAGCAGCAGATTACTTTGTTTGAATAGAAATATTTTTGGTATGATTCCATTTTAAACAGTACGGCATGAGAAACATAGATAAATAGGTTTGAAATTAAGCATACGGAAGAAAACACATCAAAGGTAGTGTATAACTCAGGGAACTTGAAAGAAATAGTTCTAACAGTCAAATTCGACCAAGAATTGTTTATTAAAGAAACTAATTGAAAAAAAAAATGAGAAGGTCACAACTTTCACAGGAAGAATTCCTTATGGGAAAAAAACAAACAAACTGGTATAGTAAGCAGCTACTTTTCTTTCAGCTTATTGGCAACGGGGCAGGGTAGCTTTGGTCCCAAATCAACTAGATGTCAGAGAACAGAATAGCTTGCTAAACTGGTCAGTACAGTCTTTTCCCAGAAGTTCAAATGCAGTGATCCCAAAGAGACACACAGTCACACAAAGTGCCACATATTTCACACTTTGGTTTTCCAGTACGCTCTCCTGTGGCCCAGGTAACAGGTGTATTGCCTTTCAAATACCCAGACAGTCCCACAACCTGTCAGTTCAGTCTAGAAAATATCTATCACAGCCATTGTTCTTACAATGAAGTAAAAAGGATTAGCTAAGTATCTTATGGCTGCTAAGCCTCATTTTTGTAGTTCATTGGAAGCCCTAGGATGAGAAAAAAAAAATCTTCTGTAATCTACAGTGTGCTTACTTCATATAATTCTTTCTGTCTGCCACTGGCCAAGCCTCTCCCCATAGAATTGGAAAGCCTACTTCCCCAGAATCCTGTTGATCCGGACTAGGAACCTCCCAGTAAATGTAGTGGCTTCTTGGTATAGGCTCATTGTACAGTTGCCTTTTAGTAAGGAGACCAATAATCCCAGTAAAACCTCTTTCTGTTGATTTAGTAGGAGAGACTCAAAAGAAGTAGTAGACTTAGCTTCCAACTGCTTGGAATTGTGACTGTTTTAATAGAGAAAACATTATTGATTCATGGGACTGCTGTCTATATCTGTATCTAGGATGTGAAATTGCTCTACATTGCTGAACAAGAAGGAAAAGTCCTCAAAGGGAGAGTACCTTCACAGTTAACATTCGGTTCCCATGACTGAGCGTGCTAAGAATGTAGGAGGCAAGTGGAAATCATGTTGCTTAGTTTCCTCCTGAGATTCTCATTATATGAGCAGACAATCCTTAAATCCCATTAGTCTATTTTTGCTGCCAGAAACGTCACACACATCCTCAAAAAGGCAACATCGCCCCCAAGTGGGGGAAATTGGGTTTGGGGTATGTAAGTTTCAGCTTGTTAAGAAGACAAGTAGGTAGGGAAATAACACTTAAACTCCTTAGTAGTTACTTAACGAAACAAGATGACGAACACCCATCTCCTTCATCAGTCAGAGTCCAAGAACCTCAATTAAAAGACTATTTAAAAGCTAGGAGTATGCACACCACCACAGAGGTAATGCAATACCCTCAAGCTGTTGCTGAGGGCTATTTTCATTTGTAGGCTAAAAATAAAAATACCAGAAGAGAGGATAGATATTGGAACCCAAAGGCCATCAGTCATGTCTCAACAGCTGATTTGAGAAACTAAAAGCCCCAGTTTTGAGAGTATGTAAATACGCGCTTGCAATTAAGACCCTTTGAAGGAAAGCAACCTGGAGATATCAAGCCTCCCAAGGTCCTTTTGGCACTTTTTCTGATCTGGGATAATTTCTGGCTCATTGATCTCCACTATGTGGAAGACATTCATAGTTCTAACAATGCAAGGAACATGATGAAAAGAGACATAAAATTGAACCAAAACTTGTATGAAAAGGTTCTTGATGATTGATAGAAAAGATGGCAGACTGCAGATAGATGGATATATGGATAGAGGATTGATAAATGGCAGATATTTAATTTGGACTTGATAAAAAGAAAATGAGTTTTTTAAATAATGAATAGTTAGAAGAGACACAGCAATAAACAAAAACAGCAAACTAGTCAAAATATCTCAGACATATTGCCCAAGAATAATATAGGTAAAATTAGAAATTCATTTAGTGTGCAATTTACATTAAGTTTAAGGACAGATGATAGGTGTAAGTCGATTATATACATATTATATACATATTCTATATATTATATACATATATATGAATATTGATTGTCTCTGGGAGAAGGTATTGATGATAATGGAGTAGAGTTTCAGAGAAGTTTTTGGAGTTTGCTATCTCTGTTCTGATATCTCTGTTCATGTAGTGGCTACACAGATATATTAATATGCAGATATTCATATGTTAAAGCCATTCCAGCCACTTAAAATTGTTTTAGTGCCAAACTATAATAACTGGATACTGCTAGGCTTTCAATTGGTATAATTAATTACAAGTACATTCCAATTTAAAAATAAAAGACACACAATCAACATACACGCAAGAGAAATGCAATAGTTGTGAACAAAATCTAAATGGGGAGGAGAAAGCTATTCTGTCCCTGGGATAAGCCATATGAAGAGAAGCTAACCCCTCATTCTTAACAAATGTTTCATATATTTGGCTAAGAACAGGCAAATTCAATAAACACCAAATTATGCTACATGCTTACATTAATGCATCATGACTTCTAGTTTTTTCAGGCTTTGGGAGGTTTGCTGAAAGACCATGAATCTTTTTAAATTAATAAACTGACAAGAGAAATTACTTTGGCGGCTATGCTTTTTTAAAAATATAGTGCTTCTTTTTGAGCAATTAATAAATTTTTATCCAATAACACTGATGTTTTTAAATTGTTTCTTCCCTTTTCCTTCACAAAATGAAGCACTTGAGCATTTCTTACAGTAGTTTGTTTCATTGCATGCTTAATGTTGTATTGCAAATTGGCCTCTAGTTAAATCATGAGCGAATGAACTTAAAATAGTAGATATAACAATTGAACTTGCCATCTTCTGGATAGCTAAACATATGAACTCAAAGTAGGTGTGACAGTATGCACAGGAGAATTCAAATCAAGCATGGATAGGGAAGATGGGCACAAGTTTCATCTCCAGTCTAGTAGTTTTGACTATTTTTAGTTGCTGAGAAAAAATAAGACTCAATCTTCTTTATGGGGATAGCCTTTGATGATTCTATCATGCTCCAGTGGAAGGTTACATATTCAGAAATATTTAGGCACCGCAAATTGGTTTTGATGATATAAAAGGATTCATAGTTGTGTTGGAAGAGAAGGGGAATAGATCTGGGAAGAGCTGGGGGAAAAGGGATCATCATGATCCAAATACACATAAAATTCCCAAGGAACTAATGCAAATATTTTAAAAATTAGAATTCATGAGTCAAAACAGAATTGAAAGAAAAGTTTAAAGCATAAAGAATCACACTTGTTTTTCAATTAATGATATAGAAGAAACTCTTTTAACATCAAAATGTCAGTTATCAAGGAAAATGTGTTGAACTTTTAGATTATATTTAAAATATATATTCTAATGCAGTTATTTCACTCAGAGTATTATCTTCCTTTCTTTTTAACAATGTTATCAAAATCTAATTGTTATTTAAATGAACATATTTAATATACACAACTAGGTAAACATCTATATGTATTCAGTTTAAAAGACAATTTTGTTTCTTTTCAAATGTTAGAACTATTTAGTCTTAGTGTGCATGGAGTGAAGAGAAGAGTAAGCAATAATGTCATTTATAATATGGAACTGACTTCAAATGTGATAAATTATATTTGGATATCAAAAGCAACCTGACTTAATTTAGCAAAAATAATCAACTGGAATATAGTTAACCTTCAGTTTTGTGGCCCAAAGGAAAAGTCTGTGCATCTAAAATAAGTATGACCATTTAAAACCGATTTCCTTGCTGTCTGTCTTGTCTCTTTTTCTTTTCAAATGTGTTTCCTCTTCAAATTGAAAATTTAAGATGCTATGATAATACATTATCAATTCATGACATTTATCATACCTGTGTATTTTGTGTCTAAGATCTTGGCAAGATGTCTAAACGGAGTGAAGCTGATGTGAGTTCAGCATCTACACTGGGAATTGCACTACTGTCATTTATGAGCCTGGCTCTTGCTGTTGGCCTCTATCTACAAGCTTCTCCTTTTTAATGCAGAGTCAGTATTTTCCTTCTCTGATCTCTCCCATACCACCCAGCATTGATATGCCTATGCTTCTCTGATTTGCTTAGACGTAAAGTCGTCACACTGTCCAGTTAAGAGGTGAGGACAGAGAGGCACAGAGCTCTGCCATGAAGTTGAGGACAGATTGAAAATTCTACTTCATTCCATGGCACGTGTGAGGGTCCAGTGGACAAAGGCATCTGTTGCTGAACCAGACAACCTTAGCTTAATCCAAAGGGTTGAAAGAGAAAACAAACTCAACATGTTTTCTTCTGGCCTTGGTACAGGCATGCCCACACAAATACACATCACATATACACACTATTAAAACTTAAACCACACTACACTCCAGTTCCCTGTTTTTCCATTAGATAGTCTCACCAAAATGTATTTTCAAATAAAAATAGAACAGGTCATTTTACTTAAAGGTTTTCTTTCATAAGCTTTGGTGTATGTCCTCACGTGTGTCTGTGTGTTGGATCACCTGGAACTGGAGTTAGACAGTTATGAGCTGCCATGTGGGCACTGGGAATCGAACAGATGTCCTCTGGAATAGCAGCCAGTGCTCTTACATGCTGAGCCATCTCTCCAGCCCATATTTAAAGGTTTTCGATGAATGACTTTACTTTGGTCATAAGATCAATGCCAAACTCTTAACTATTGTTTTGATCACTTGGCCACCATCTAAGAAAGGTATATAGTTTTCAGAAATAAAGGATCAAACTGTCTGGAATAAAATAATACATACCCTACTTATATATTCTGAATAATGCTAAATAAAGAATTCCACAACAAGATGTTGGCCTGGCCTACTCTTCTCATCTTATCATTCAAGTTTTAGTGATATCTCTCTGTGTTAGTCTCCTGGAATGATAGTGCATTTCACAAGGTAACGTTATTATGACTATGCAAACAATGTATTTTATATGCAAAAACTATATTTTAAACATCTTTTACAATATGTTTAAAGAAATTAACAAATCTTCAGCCTATGCCATATATACTTTCAACTAAGAATTTGCTTGAATATCAAAACCTATACAAAGTTTATCTGAGCATCTTCAGGTAAAGATTTGCTGCTGCTTCAGCATACCAGGTGAGCTGCTGTGGTCCCGAAAGTAAAAAGTTGAATGAGTGTGAAGGTCAATTGCCTGTGTTAAATTTAAAAAGAATCATTTCCTTGACAATCATTTTGCTAGTATTCATAAAAATACACAAAGGGTAAAAAACACACTTGAAATCTCATATTTGTTCTTGTCAATCATCAGCAAATTTTAATAATTCAGTACAAATTACTTTTAAAAATTCACTAACTTATGCATCATTTATTTCTTTTTTTTCTCATTCTGGGTACAGACTTAAAAAATGTTTTCGACTGTTCTACTGTGACTAACAATTTCAAATCCTTTCTCAGTAGTGGGTAGTTTGACATGTTTTCCAAGATGCTACAAAATATGTCTCAAAAAGTGTTTTTTCCAGCTTCAATGGGTGTTCTATAAGACAAAACCATTTTTTTCTTTTATCAAATACACTTAGAAAATACCAAGAAGACCAAAATCAATTGTTTTAAAGTCTAGGTTTTTTTTTAAGGAGGGTCTTGTTTGTTTGCATTGTTTTTGTTTAGTTGGTTAGCCTTCAGTTATCAAGTTAATGTTTCTCTGTATAGCTCTGACTATATTCCAACTTGTTCTCTACACCAGACAGGCCTCGAACTTAGAGACCTGCCTGCCTCTGCCTGCAGAGTGTTGGACTAAAGATGCGTGACATTACTACCTGGCTTAATGTTCTTTAATAATCTAGTGTTCATAAAGAGTTATTAATGTAAGAGAAACTATGTTTTAGTTAGCAAAATTCTCTAATCCGGTGTCTTTTATATAACAAGAAAGCTATATCATAGAACTTTGAAAGGATGGGAGAAGCACACTCATAGATTAAATTAGCCATAATGTTTCAATTTTCACTACTAAATCCAACACAGTTGTTGTAACTTCTAACATGGATTTACCTGGTATCTACATGAAATGATTATAGGTCATTGTTTCTCTTTTCCTTGATGTAACTAAAGAAATTTAAGCCATCTTTGTAAACTTCACTCTTACCATATCATAATATAAATCTGTTCTTCCTTGCAATCACACTTTACAGCCATCATGTATGAAGTCTGTTTCCTTCAGTCTTTTCTTTTTAGATTGTCTCTTGTTATTGTCTACCCAATACACATAATGCCTTGGGAAAGCATGTGTTTGGTTATTATTAGTGAAATAAATGAATACAGTCATTAAAGAGTTCCGACTTTAAAATATTTAAGTAAAAGACAAAAATCTCACAGTAAGATATATATAAAGGAAGCTAAATCAGTGTTAAAAACTATTCTTGATTAAGGAACAATATATTGTTTTCCCCTTAGTGCTATCATTTTCTTATTAAATAAAATGATTTGCAAGGTACTCATTTTAGTGCTTAAATTATCTTTCTTTTTTTTTCCTGTGAATTTCCCAGAAATTTAATAAGGTCACAATTTCAAAAAGTTTAATAAATTAAATGGATATTACATTTTGCTAGACCCTTCTTGACCTGCATTCAACTTGAATTAACATAAGAAAATTGGAGACAAATTTTATTTATATAATTGCTTAAATTATGTTCTTTTATTTTTGTAAAAAAAAAGATAGGCAATCTAATGGAAACTTTTAGCATTAGTATGAGGAAATTTTTTTTATGTTGCTTTTAGTTCAAACTGGGACAATTTTAAATAAACAAATCTTTAACAGGTTAATTCACACAATAAATACTATGATGTACAAACTAATCTACAAAATAGGCATAATAAAATTAAATTCTTTCAAAATATGTCACTAAAACTCTCTAGTTCAGTTTTATTTGAGTCTTGACCACAGACAATATATTCATTCTCAAACAAAACAAGATTATTTTAATAAACCAAAAGAAGAAGATAATCAACAAATTAAAAATTCGCACAATAGAATTCTAAAAAGCAATGAGAATTAATTATCTATATTTATAGATACGACAAGAAATAAGGCTGTAATAAGAAGCCACATACAGGCAAAAGTGACAGAATGAATCAATGAATGAGTAAGTTACAAGAATGTGGGAAGATTATTTAATTCCTACAGCCCTCAGTTTTCTGATTTGGTTTCAATTAGCAAAATTTATTAAGCCCTAACAATGCTATATATTTTGTACTGTTAAATATATTCTTAAACTAATATTTTAATTGCTAGCAAATTTCACAACCAAATAATTATTCTGGGCAAATATTCCCAAATTTTTGTGAACTGTATAGATATTTATTCTTTTCTTTTTCTATTTTTCTGTGGGGAGGCATGTATGTATGTATGCATGTATGTGTATGCATTGTGTGCTCATGTGTGTATGTGGGTGCAAATCACACAATGGTGTGAATGTAGAAGCCAAGGCATTTCTCAAGTATCATTCACAATTTCTCCTCCACCTTCATCACTGAGGCAAAATCTCACAAACAAAACAAGAACTAGGAGACATGATCAATCACAGTAGTCGGCTTCCTCTGGGGATCTGTCTGTAGTGGGAATTGCAGGTGAACAACCACTCTTATTCTGCATTAGGTGGAACCTGGGGATCCCAGGTCCTCAAGCTTTTACAGACACCACTTTCTCTCTGAGCCATCATCTCCTCACCTCATCCTATACATATATATATATGTATGTATATATATGTATATATATGACATCCTGTACCTATATATATGTATATATATGTATATATATATATGACATCCTGTACCTCCTCCCAAAATAATAACTTGCTTTCACTATTTTATTTTTTCATAAAGTGGTTTAAATAACTAAAAAAATATGTAGAAATTGATGGTTAATAAACATGAAAAATTTTACATATTGAATCAAATTTCCAGAAATAGAATATTCTTATTTGAGAATATCTCTCCAGCCATACTAACGTGCTGTAATTTAGACAATAGTACCTTAGATGGAATAGATTCTCACTTACAACTTTTTAAAACACGTGGATAAATAATTCAGTTCAAGCTTTCAAATGTAAATTTATTTCCCTTTATTGTAAAATGGTGTAGTAGGCCCTTCTGTCTATGTTTTGCTTTCTTTAACAAATAAAGAAACTGCCTTGGCCTGTTGATAGGGCAGAACTTAGGTGAGGGGGGGGAAAGACAGAACTGAATTTTGGGAGGAAGAAAGCAGAGTGAGAGACACACCATGGAGCTGCCAGAGACAGACACTGGAAATTTTACCCGGTAAGCCACTGCCACATTGTGATATACAGATTAATAGAAATGGGTTAATTTAAGATGTAAGAGTTAGCCAATAGAAGTTAGAGCTAATGGGCCAAGCAGTGTTTTAATTAACACAGTTTCTGTGTGGTTATTTATCTGCTGGGTAGCTGTGACTAACAAGTGGCCCTCCTCCTACAGTAAAATATTGTGTATATTAAAAACTTAATAAATTATCTAATTAAAATTTCACCAACTTTAGATATTGCTTTTGTTTTCTTTTTAAATGTTTATTCTTCTCTTACACATCACATTCAACTGATGTTTCCTCTCCCTCCATTCCTCCCAGACCCTCCCAGCTGATCAATTCCTCCTGTGTTTCCCTTCAAAAGAGATAAAGAGAAACACATGGTAAGCATGCACTGATCCCACATCAGTAGATGTAAGACTTTCTGTCTTCATGGACCATTGACATTACTGCAAGTAAGTCCTCCCACAGAGCTGTTTAAATATAAAGAAATATCATAGATGAAATACACACATTATTCATTTTCTTGAGCAATGAGACATAAGGATTTAACACACTTTGAACAAATACCTCCATTTTAGACTTATTGTGGTAATAACACCTTTGAACTGGTGTGTATTTCCACTAACTAATAAGAGTCAAAACTACTACAGTAAAAGATCTCTATAGTAGCTACAATACAGGTTTAGCCTTTATAGCTGGCTAAGATTTAAGCAACTCCCTATATTCTTGCAATGCCTTGCAACTTTATGTATCCAACAAGCCACAGGTCATGCTACAACTGCCTGTCATAGTAAGATCCTGCAGAGAATCCAAAAGGCTTGTAACATTTCTCTGCATGGTACTTGTGGGAAGGATGTGTTTGCATTTTGTTTTTGGGAAGGGCAGGAAGAAAGACAGATTCTCACTAGCTGTCTTTCAGCTTTCCGTTAGGCATGATTCCTTCGCTCCTCATGTGTAGTCATCACAGGAGCGTGCTGCACCTGGCTCCAGGGAGCAGGGAAGCAGTTGAGGGCTTTGCAGTCTATTGTTTGTTAAGGACCCAATCAATAGTGCATTCTTAGGAAAAAGTAGTCCAAAGATTTCAGTTCATCCTGTCTATGAAGATGTGACGGAAGAGCTCGCACCATTTTGAAGAGAAAACGGAAGGAAAACAGTAACGAGAAGAGGCCAGAACATGATAAAGTCTCCTAGAACATGCCCAGATGACTTGTTTCCTAAATCAGGCCACACCTCCCACAGTTTTACCCCTTCCTAATAGTGAATTAACAGTTTTAACCGATCAATACATTAAGTCATGTATCATGTTTGAGCCTTCATGATCCACTCATCTCTGAAAAGTCCTTGCTGGCATGTGTAGAGGCATGTTTTACTAGTCCGTTAGGCATTTCTCAACCCGATCTAGCCTACAAACAAAATTAACCATCCTACCATCAGAGGTGTCCTGTTTTCACCATTTAACTGCTTCGGCCATTCTATGGAGTATGCGTGCTTTGCTAATACAGTCAGCCTGCCTTTTGTGAGGCACAACTTAAGCTCTCTTCTCACAATGAACAGTTTGTCAGAAATACTTTTTTATCTCTCTTAGCCATTTTTAACAGTACTGTAAACTATATCTTGGTATTTATTGCTTATTTTTTTAAACAATTGGTTGTTTTGGTAAGATAATCAAAAGAAATGTCAATCAGCCCTAAAGTAAGAGAATGAAAACAAACCCAGCCTTTAAAATCCGCGTGCCACAGTATTCAAAAGGTATTTTCTTTCTAAATAAAAAAAAACCAATTCTGCCAGCAGCAAATGCCTGCATCTTTTGTTCTTCTTACAGTGTTTTTCTGATAAATAAATGCTTCAAAATTGTGCTCACCCTGAAAATCACCTGTGTCAATGTATGACGGCCTGAGATGGTGAAGGGAAAAGAACTTATTAGAGGTTCAGCAATTGTTTTTAGCCTTGTTTAATGTTGAAGACAGCCAATATCTAAAATATCTAATTGTGAATTTGATAACATAGTAAAATCAAATTATTTTCTGGTTGCGTTTTTGTTAGGGTTGGACCTAACCTTTAATAATCCATTCAGTCATCTACAGACTGCCAACATTATTCGATACATTCTCTGCTAGAATTTGCAATTAACAGGGTGGATAAGATGTGCCATTTCTTAGAAATTTCTTCAGCGGTCCTCCCAAACACTCATACTCTATTATGAAATTACCATGGTACCCAAATAACCCTCCCATTACAACTTGATCCCCTCCAGGACCTTGGAGGCATAGGATTTCTGCTTTCCACAAAGCAGTTCATTTGCCTACTCTAACATAGTTTAAAGAAGACTAAATGGCCAAGAGTTATTATTTGTACTTTGTCCAATGGAATACATTGTAAGGCAAGCCCATGAACATGATTGCAAATAGAGTAATCAAATAGATTGACTAGTTTTCATATTTAAATCCGATTTATTCCCAACATGAAAAGGAACTTGTATTCCCAACCAACCAAATGATGCCTGAATATGGTTGTGTGTTTCAACACAGTATGGCCTTTATTTTAACGAGTTCAAATGCTAAACATACCATATGCATAAAATAGTAATGAAAACTTCTTAAAAAACCGAGTTATTAAATTTTGTCCTTGTTTGTTTTGTTTGCTGCTGTGACAGAGACCAACACAGAGAGATCAGGGTTTACGTTCCTCTCACTTCCATCATTGGAAGAAGTCATAAGAGAAATTCCAGGCAGGAACTATGGAGGAAGGACACTACCCAGCTTTCTCCAAGGCTCACGTTGAGGAACCACTTTTACATAGCCCAGGCTCGCTGGCCTAGGGATGATACTGGGCTAGAGTGTCCTAAATCAATCAGCGGTCAAGAAAAATTTCCACTAAAGTTTCCACAGGCCAAACTGATCAAGGTAATCACTCAGCTGAGAATCACTCATATAATTCTGAAGAGTGTCAAGTTGACAGCTGAATTTAATCAAAAGAATTCCCACTTACAGAAGAAAATGAGGGAACATAAAAATATTGTGTAAAAAGTAAATAAATAATGAAAATCCCTACCATGAAATGCTTATAGATCTTGTTCTTACACAAAACTATGTTAGTTTGTTTTTTTTTAAACTAGGCCGTCCTTTAAATATGAAGTAGACAGAACTAATTAACATTTAATATATGTATCATATTCCAGGCACCTTTTCAAACCCATTGCATATTTATTAAACTGTTTAATTCCTGGAGTAAATACTACTGTGGATTTTCCCTTTCCTTCCTTCCTTCCTTCCTTCCTTCCTTCCTTCCTTCCTTCCTTCCTTCCTTCCTCTCTTCCTCTCTCTCTCTCTCTCTCTCTCTCTCTCTCTTTCTCTCTCTCTCCACTCAAATTTACTCAGTATAAAGCAGTCTCCTCTGACTTCATTCATGTTGATGGCCATAACCACAGCCAAAGCCCCTGCTGAACTGAAATTCTCAGCTGTCTCTCCAGAGCCACGCTACTGTCATGTTACCTGCCAGGATAAACATGAATTAACCAACTGAAACTTAGATTAAGAAGAGCTTAAATCTTCCTTTTGTAAAAAGAAGTACTTAATTTGGCGCTCAAAGTCAACACTTCCCAGGTAGTGGTGCAATTCCCAATGTACTGACCTCTGCTACGTCAATGAAGAACATCTCCCACAGACAAGCCCACAGACAAGCCTGCTCAGGATTGTGTCTCATTAAGACTCTATTCCATGGATAACTCTAAATTATATCAAACTGACAGTCAAAAATAATAAATGTAGGCTGGCCGGTGATGGCAAATGCCTTTAATCGCAACATTTGGGAAACAGAGGCAAGCAGCTCTCTGTGAGTTCAAGGCCAGCCTGGTCTACAAAAGCTAGTTACAGGGCAAGCTTTAAAGTTACAGAGAAGCCCTGTCTCAAAAAACAAATAGTAATAATAATAACAATAATAATAATAATAATCACAGAAACCCTTCTCTATTCTTTAAAATTTTGCTAAGATTCCAACTCCTCTACAAATGGTTCTCTCAGATCCCCAACTGAATTCTATGTTCCCCAAGTTTACTAAAAAAACATTCTGTGTAATAAATTTTAAATGTGTTCCCAGCATAGAACAATACCTCATCATGTGTGATATACTGAAACTGAAGGTATGTATTGTTTCTATTTTAAAGTCCTCCAACAATATTAAATGATAAGAAGAAATCAGATGTGTGGTAAATGAACAGAAAACAAGGAGTTGTAAAAGAGAAACACCTTTTAGAAGAGAAACAGAATTCAGTTGAGTTATTAAAATCTACAACAGTATCCCACTGATTTATATCATATGTAAAAATAATCTGTAAATTGGTACCATGAAAATTATATTTACTTCATTATTTTTAAGAAATGAATGAGTCAGTCAGTAGTGACTCCTCTCATACTCCTTTAACATCAGCACTCGGGAGGCAGAAGCAGGTGGATCTCTGTGAGTTCGAGGTCAGCATGGTCTGTGGAGTTAGTTCTAGAACAGGTAGGGTTGTGGCACAGAGAAAGCCTGTCTTGAAAACCAAAAGTAAACAAACAAACAATTAGACAGAATCAACCAATGATTAGTTATATTTTCTGTCGTGTCTATATATTAGTGACTTTATGTGGCAGTGACAAAATACTTGACAAGTAGCAACTTAAGGGAAGAAAGAGGGGTTTGAGATTATAGTTTACATATAATAAAATAAAATCCAACATAGTTAGAAAGCACAAGGCTGGAGGTTCCATTGTGTACATCTAGGATTCTCTATCTCTTCTCATTCTGAAAGAACAGGAAGTAGAGAGAAGACAAAAAATTCTACAAGGCTATGAAACTTCAAGTCTGTCCTCAAGGGACACTCTTCCTCCTGAGAGATTCCACCGCATTAAAGAACCACAGCCCTCCAGAACAGTGTATCCACTCGGCGTCACGTATGTAAACAGACAAATACTATCTGTAGGGGAGATCTCACAGCCCAACCACAAGAGGCTAACACTGGAGATGTCCCAATACTACTTTCCAGTTAATAAGCATAAATTTATTTCACACAATGTTCATTGAGTGTTTAAAATTTTAAAAATCCTTTTGCATATTTTAAGGACCAGATGCATTAAAATAAATAAATTATTCAATAAATATCAAAATAAAACTTTAGTGAAAAAGGTTTTATGGTTTATTTTTTCTAACACAAAATGGAAATGAAACAGATACACCTCAACCTCAATTATTTTCTCAGTGGAAGATTTTGTCTTGTCAGTGAAAATGATGAACACTATTTTCCTTTCTACCATGTTTAGTTTGTCTGAGACTGCCTTTCTTTTATTGTTTTCAAAGCAGTGGTTAGCATTCTCTCGTGAGGAAGTGATACAACAGGGCTCTGGCCAAGGCTGAGGTGAATGCGATCGATCACACAGTCACCCTTCCAACCTTAAGTAGACCCAACAGCAATAAGAGTTTCTAAAGGCAGGGCCAACTTTGATCTGTTATCTGATTGGATCTTCCTAGTGATACATGTTTTCCATAGTTCCCTCCCATCACTAGCATATCCAACATCTTCCAATTTCTTGACTTCTTCTCTTAGGACTTTTTTCCAACCAGAATGCTCTGCCAGCTTAGTCAGATGATACACCATGTGGTGTTCTTGCTCTCTTTGAGTTCCTGAGCCTCTTCCAGAATGTAGTACTAGACAGCCTTCTTGACTCCAGGCTCTGAAACACTGTCATCTCCACCCAAGACATCCCAGAACCCTCTGAGACTTTTGCCAGAAATCAGGTGGTAGATATGGGCTTAAATATCTTTTAAAAGCACTATAAATTGCAGTATTATGTAGTACTAAATTATGTTGGCTAGTTTTATGTCTACTTGACACAAACTAGAGTCTTCTGAAAGGAGGGAACGTTACTTGAAAAAATGCTTCCATAAGGAAAGGCTATTGATTATTTCTTAATCAGTGTTTTATGGGGGAGGGCCCAGGTCATGTTGAGTTGTGCCATTCCTGGACTGGTGAACCTGAGTTGTATAAGAAAGCAGGCTGAGCAAGCCATGAGGAGCAAGCCAGCATGCAGCACCCTCCATGGCCTCTGCATCATCTTCTGCTTCCAAGTTCCACCTCTTGAGTTCTTGTTCTGGCTTTTTCCATGATGGACTATGATGTAGAAATATAAGCCAAATAAACTGTTCCTTTGCCAATGTCTTTTGGTTATGATGACTCATTTTAGCAACTGTAATCCTAATTAGGATAAAAATATAGAAAGATGAGGAAAACAGATAGTGCATGTGATCAATTTAATAATTAGCATGGTGATAAACTTCATTCTAGAACTAATATTTTGCAAAATATAACTATCTATTTCCTTTTCTAAAAGATGCAAGGATTTTCCTTTGTGTTACAAATCGCTGATGCAGAGGCTGGAGAGATAGCTCAGAGGTTCAGAGTGCTGGCTGTTCTTCCCCAGTCCTGAGTTCAATTCCCAGCAATCACATGGTGGCTCACAACCATCTTTAATAAGATCTGGTGCCCTATTTTGGCCTTCAGACACACATGCAGACAGAACAATGCATACATAATAAGTAGATAAATCTAAAATAATAGATAAATGGTCATTAAAAATGACAAAAGTATTTCTGATATAGTTTAGTTTTAGGCATGTGAGATTCTTACATAGTCAATTATAGTTTATATGAGAATCTCCCCATTGGAGCCTTTTGACATTTTTTCAGGTGTTGGATGCAATTCATTAACTAAGATGCACAGTATTGATGTTGGTGGAGCAAGGACAACAGAATATCAATCTTGATCCACATTACCTAGTATATTATAAATATAGTTAAAAAACAGAAAATCATCTTCAGTCAAATATAAAGCTGCTTCTCATACTCTGGACTATAAATATTTGTTATATCTCATATTAAGTGAAAATACAAACCAAATATGGGAATGACTACAGTAGAATTTTAAAAAATACACAGGTATTTTTTCTTTTAATTGTATTTCCTCTTGGTTTATCTCCATTTCCTTCACATTTTATTATTCTTTCTTCTCATTAAGCTGTATTATTTATAAAATGGACTATTGGTTCTGTCATATTTGCAATAATGTTTAAAGCTAATTAACATATATTAAATACACTACCATTTTGTGTTACAAGTTCTGTACTAAGGGGTTCCTCACTCACTAACTTTTCAAAATGAATTAGAGATAAGTGTTTATACCAGTTACCCTCCTTTTATAGGCAAAGCTCAGAGTGTGCAGTGTAACCATATGCTTCATTCACTTTTAGAGCCCTTTGTTAGAAGAACACCAGTATTCATAACTTATGCTTTGCTTCACCATGAACTACAAATACAAATAGCAAATATACACATTCTGCTGCTGGCCTTTGACTCTCAAGCGCTCTGTACTTTTGGAAGCATGTACACAGAAGTTATTTACACACACTTAATGGTACAGTGTGTAACTAGCATAGACTTCCATATTCACATTGCCACATTTGTGTACTGTGCACTGATATTCAACTACAAATTGATACAATCAGAAAAAGAGATACAGCACCTTACCTATGAGGTACTTTTAATGATGTTTTTGATTGTAAGTACATATGGTATTTGGTGTTGCTGCTATGCTACATGTATATTAAACAATTAATTTGTTTGATAGTGTCTCACCTCATTTTGAAACAGTCTTACTATATCATAGTGGCTTTCCCACCATGTGCTCTGTGGACCAAACAAGCCTCAAATTCAGAGGAATCTGCCTCCACAATACTTCTGAAACCAAGTATCAGTGGAAATACTAATTGCCCTATGTCAGTAGCAAACTTTAAAGTAATCCCATGTGAAAATAGTGTTGTAGGAATAACAACTTTATTTCTGATTCAAAAAGGCTACAAAACTTCAAGACTTGGCATTAATTATGTGAGACAATCCATGTCAGTTTCCTGATGCTTATGGGAATAATGGTAGCACCAATCTTCATGATGATATTTTATGTAGTATTGGGAACATTCAATGCATTGATAGAGCAAACTGGAGATTAACTGTTTAATAAAGATTTCATATATCAAGAAATTAGGCCACTTGACAAGTGCACCCTTGACCTGGTTGTCAGAGGACTCTGGTTTGCTTCAGTTGGGAGAGAGCTTGTTTCCTCCCGCTAACTGTTTTTCAGTTAAATAAAAACGGAAAACGTAATTGTTCCAGTATATTTTCCAGATTGCTGAAAGTGATGGCTTCATTTATTAGTGATCGGCAGCTGGTAACCTCACAAAGCACGCCAATCAGCTGGGCCACTGTTATCACTTGCCTTCTCTCCTTTCGGCTGCAGCCTTCCCGTTGATTGGAAATGGGGTTCTGGTTCCTTGAAGGCAGAATCAACGCGGTGGGTATGAGTCTGGGCTGGACTGCGCCTGTGAAAAGACAGGAGTCTAAGGTGTAAGGAGAATAACTCAAAGCTTATTTATTATAGAAATATGAGTGTGGTCTGCAACTTGACATAAGGCTGTTTTAATGTGATAGATTGCTTTAATATTACTTGGCCTAACATTTGTCATCTAAGCTCAGTATATGACTCTAAAGATAAAATCCAATTTTATTTCTTATCTCTAGGAAAGACCAACAAAGATTGTATTCTTGACAGTGGCTTCTGTGTGAAATGGAACTGGAAAACGGGCCTTTCCAATGGAACACACACACACACACACACACACACACACACACACACGCACACATAAATTAGTGGTCTAAAACAAGATGGAGGGGCTGGAGCGATGGCTCAGAGGTTAAGAGCACTGGCTGCTCTTCCAGAGGTTCTGAGTTCAATTCCCAGCAACCACATGGTGGCTCACAACCATCTGTAATGAGATCTGGTGCCCCCCTTCTGGTGGGCAGGCATACATGCAGACAGAGCATTGTATACATAATAAATAAATTAATTTAAAAAAAATAATAAAACAAGATGGAAATTCTCATGTGAATTATATTTAATAAAATTCTTACCATGTCCTTATCTGGTAAGTTTAATAATTAGTGATTTTAGTACAATCCTTTTTTAAAAAGAGATATCAGCAAATATTTGAGGACAGAAATTTGTCTTTAATGAGAAAATTGATATGAAAATAATTATTTATTTTATCACCAAAGACTAGCCTTGTCACCTAAGCCTTATAACTTATTGTCACTTGGCAGAATCCCTGAATAGATTAAGAATATATGATGAAGAACCATAGCATCCAGTACCAAAAGTATATTATACAGAGTTTGACAGTCAGCATGCCAAAACATGCTAGCAATAGCACCATGTAAGATGAAATTCAAGACTTGGAGGGCTTACAGCAGGTTGTGTGTCCAAGAGTATTAACTCTGTACATATATATAATTATATATATATTTAATGTCCTCCAAGATGGACCTCTAGGAGTTCCTCCTTCAATCAGTTTAATCTAATCAAGCAGCAATGTTTATTCAATGCTAAGTAAAAACCATTTGTCCTCTGTAAATTTATGATGTTTTGAGAAAATAAATATAATTTTAAGCCCATTAAACATAGACTGACTGAAAGATATAAAAATTATTTGTTTTAAAGATTATTTTTTTTATATGGAGGTGTTTATGTGTGTGTTCCCAGGAAGGCCAGAAGAGAGGGTTGGGTACCCTGGAGCTGGAGATGGAGGGAGTTGGGAATCACCTGATAAGGCTCCTGGGATCTGAACTAAAGTCCTCTGGAAGAAAATCAAATGTTCTGACACTGATTCATCTGTCCAACCTCATAAAAGTAGTAGTTAAATATACAGGAATATATTTAGAAAAAATATTATCACACTTGATAAATGAATTAAAACTGGCCTAACATTTGAACTAGCATGGTAAATATTTTATAAAAGTGTTTTCTCTGATTTATTAATAGTTTTTCTCAAATAAGTTATGAATGTGTTAGAACTTTCTATGATATATTAAAGCCATATGAGTACATAGAAGAAAGTGATTATTATGTAAATGTACAGATGAAGCACCTAATTATTCATGTTCATTGGTTCAGTGTTTAATTACTAATTATATGGTGCTGGAAATACCTTCATCATAGGGTAAAATTGCCTTTGATATGTTTTGATTTTAATATTAGTTATTTTATTCTTTAGGGCATGTATGACATAATATTTAGCACATTGTCTTAAACATAGAATGGCTCAGATTGTACCAATACATTTACAACTGTGTTACTAAAAAAAACCATAATTTGCTAGGTCTCTTCTACTAACTTAAATATGTACAGCAAATATTTATATTTTGGTACATTAAAATATTTTTGGAGAAAGCATGAATACACACATTATTTTTCTACTATATAGAAAACATATATTCTTATTTTAAAAGATGTAGCAATGAAAATAAAATTTTATGTGGTTTTTTTGTAGCTTTACCCATTGCCCTAAGATAAAAGTGACCAAGCCATCCAAACAAAAGAAGTATGTGGAGTAAATTATATCCTTATTCACATTGCATACAACACTTACACCAAAAAAATAATTATAAATAAAATGATAATATTCACTGAGTATGTGCCATTGGCATCATACAATGTTCACTGAAGTTATACGGCATATTATTTCATTAACTCTTTACAGTAGATTTTTAGTTTATTCATGATTGAAGAAACCACATACATAGATATTATGTAATGCACTTGCTAGAATGGCAATAGATATGGTATTAAAGTTTACTTTTTTTCTAAAATCAACACTTGACTTTTAAGCCATATATTTTATCACCTCACATCTCAGTAGCTACTGTGTGTATTGTGCATGTGTGTGTGTGTGTGTCTGGATATAAATGTAGTGTGTACAGGTGAATGTACATGTGGGCACATGTGTGTGCATGACAGAGGCTAATGTTTTGTTGTATTCCTCAGGAGCTGCCTGCCTTGTTTTTTGCTTGTTTTTGGGTAGGTTTGTCTTTCGTTTTTCAGGAAACCTTCCATTAACTTACTGTGTATGTATGTTGGGATGGTTGCACATATGGTTGCACAGTATGTATGCATTTGGAGGTTACAGTTATTATTTCCCTACCATGTGTGTATGGGGGATCTATCTGATGTTAACAAGTTAAGTCTTAAATGTTATCTCAGGATCGCAGCTTTCTTTCCCTGGAACCTGGAACTTGGCAATTACATTAAGCAGTGTCACGGTTCCTGTTCTATTGCTTTGAGGGGACACAAAGACCAAGACCAATTGCTAAAGGAATCATTTAGTTCGTGGTTTGTTTTCAGTTTAGAGGTAGACTTAATCATCATAGCAAGAAGAGAACAGGCATTACACCAAAGCAGTAGAAAACTTTAGATCCTGATCTACAGCAAGCATGCAGAAAGAGAGAAGTGTGGGAGAAACTGGGATTGGTGTAGGGATTCAAAACCTTAAAGCCTCTTCCCAATGACATTGCTCCAAATAAGCCACACCTACTCCAACAAAGCCCACACCTTGTAGTTGCTTTTCGTTGATTGGTTGGTTGGTTTTTGTTGTTGCAGTTCTTTTGCTCTTTGAGAGGTCTGTCACCCAGTTCCCAAGTAAATACACAGAGACTTATTCTTACTTATGAATGCATTGTCTTAGTTGGGCTTATTTTAGTCAACTTTTCTAACATAAATTATCCCCTTTTCCTTTAACTATACTTTGCCGCTGGGCTTTTTACCTTTGCTTATTCGATATATCTCTCTTTCATTCTTACTCCGTGGGTGGCTGTGTGACTATCCCTGGTGTCTTCCTCTCCTTCTTTTCTCCCATGTACCTTACACTCTTCTCTAGATTTCTTTTTCTGTTGATTTTCTCTGCATGCCAGTTCCACATATTTCTCTTTGCTGTGTAACTATTGACCATTTAGCTCAGGATCGGACCAATCAGGTGTTTTAGGCAGGCAAAGTGATACAGCTTCACAGAGTTAAACAAATGCAACATAAAAGAATGCAACACATCTTTGTGTCATTAAACACACATTCCATAGCATAAACAAATTTTTCACATCTTAAACTAATATTTCACAATAACACCTCCTAATCCTTTTGAAACAGTTCCGCTAACTAGAGACCCAACATTCAAAATACGAGTCCATGGGAGTCATTCTCCTCCAAACCATTAGAGTCAGAAAGCCTGAGAATCTGCCTGTCTCTACTTTCTCAGCTCTGGAATCACAAACATTTATTGCCACGTTCACACTCATATATGGATACTGGAGAGCAAACTAAGCCCTTTATGGTTTTCATTGCAAGCACTACAGCAGATGAACTATTTCCCCAACCCAGTACTTTTTTTTTACATTGTATACATACATATACACACACAAGATTTGCTGCCTTGACAGCTGAGTTTGACAGACTGATGGCTGATACACATTAAAAAAATTAAATTTAAGTTTTTACAGTCCTTTTTGAAATTTTAAATATGAAATTCACTTCATTGTAATAAACTCACAGAAAAACATTATTACTAGTTTTTTCTTGAATTATTTTTAATTAAAGAATATGCATTTTATTTCATTTCACTATTATCAAATATTAATAAAATATATAATTGTAGTTTAAGTTACTATGTTTGATACATGTAAACTAACTTTTCATAATCATTTGTCAAAATTAAGTTAACTTTATATTCTGATCAGATCTTCTATTGCTGACTTCTGTAGACAGCATATGTTAGCCATTAAGCATTTTTACCAAACTAATGACAATAGTTGATTCAGGTGATTTATATTTAAAAATGAGCATCTTGCTCCAAAAGAGCATGCAAAATTTTTTGGATAAATATGTTTAATAAGAAGTTTGAGCTACCAAAATGGCTCAGTGGGTTTGATCCCTGGAATGAACATGATAAAAAAAAAAGAACCAATTTCTAAAAGTTGTCTCAGAATAAGCATCAGGGTATGGGCACAAGAACACACACACACACACACACACACACACACACACACACATGCACACATACATACACACACCTTAAATAAATAAATAAACATAATAAATAAATTGCATTAAGAATTGCTTTATATTACCATAAAAACTCTTAGAAACTTCGTAGACCCTAAAATAAAACATTATGAATAAAAAAATTATAATTTTTTCTTAGTATTCTACAAATTATAGAAGCAATATACACAAAATATATGAGGCACTTTGTGTTAATCAGCTTCCCAGTACACAGACATGACATTTCTCAATAAGCAGAATACTTCAGTGTAGGGAGCAAGCAAAATACCATGGATAAGACAAAAAGCCTCCTACATTTTTTTCTTGTTTTATAACTGAAATTCTTTACATTACTTTTGCTCACGTAGCACGCATGCATAAAGAAAAGGATGCTTAATTTTTTCAGCTTAAAGAATTTTTAATTCTTAAGTGATACTCTTCCATAAATTTTATTTAAAGAAAGATACAATTTGTTGGCTCTTACTAAGCTTGAAAAGGGAAGGAAAAGTAAGAGACACAGGATTTACCAGGTTATGTGCCAGAACCCTAAAATCATTTCCTCATTTATAACGGGTACCACTTGCCCCATGTGGCACATAGGAAAGCTGGAGCCAAAGAACAGTCAGTGTAATATAGTAGCCATGCAGCTTCCTCAAAGCAAAAAGGGCGTTTTGGTGTCTCACTAACAATATGTGTAATTTTACATTTTGGAATTTGTACTTAGGCTCTGAGCTTACCCTATATGGTTTTCACTGATAACTCTAAAAATTTAAACGTGTACTTGACCACAACCTTCTGGTTGATTTCTGGTGTTTTTTTTATTGTTGTTGGGCACTATTAGTCATATAATGAATGTTTTAGTTGCTTTTACTTCCTGTCCAACTCTTCCAGTCCCCTCCTTTTCTCACTGAAATCCTCTTCCCATCCTACTTTCATACCTTTCACTTGTCTAAACCCCACTGAGTTTAATTAGCATTCTTGCCCATACGTGGGTAGGAATTTTTGTACTAGTGTATGGGCTATTTTTTAGTGGGTACACCTATGAAGCAAACGACCGCCTTTTCTCCTAAAAACTGTTAACTCTCCTCTTAGAACCCTAAAGAGGGTGGGGCTTCATGGTTCCCTCTTTTAACCAGGATGAACCTCTCGGCATGATTTCTCTTACTCTTATAGGGCTTATGAACCACCATAAAAGTAGGAACATGATAATATATTGTTCATCTTTAATGTATTTTGTTTCAAAAAGCTAGCAGAAAGCCTCTGACAAGATTTTATGTATTAATTACATTTAAAATATGTTTAAATACTTAAATTTACTATTTTGTTTCTAGTGACACAAGGTACGCCCCAGATAATTACTACAGGGATGCCTAGCTTCCCGAAAGTCGCAGAGATTCTACTGTTTCTGTCTCTGAACTTGCAAGTCAGCGTCTTACAAACTTCCATAGAAACGAAGAAAAAAGATCATCTACTGCGATGAAATGATTTCAACCTAACAGGTGATCTCATCAGGGAAAAGACACTCTTTTACAAAAGGAGGATTACACATCTTTCTCCAGATAACCATCAAGCTTTGTAAAGACGTTTTTCATTTTACCCCCTTTACCCTTCATCATTTTCTACACATTCTCTCACATGAAACCATCTCCTTATTGTTAATATATTTCAATTTAATCTCAGTAACCAAACACCAGGCGATAGTGATAATGATTTACCATCTTTTAGAGATGCTTTTAATGTTATTTAGAATCAGTAATGACAGTTTATTAGTTACCATAGCAACCTGAAACTCTATTTAAAAAGGTGACATTCCATTTTCTCGGAAGACATTTTAATTAAAACACACTCATGTTTACTGAAATGAATATCTGCTATCACCGTTCTAGAAGAAAGGTATATAATATAGCTATGTTTAATAATATAAGGAGTACTTATCACTGAAAGAAAAGTGAACTTAATCTGGAACACATCTTTTTCATGGGTTTAAATGTTTCACTAATTGGGCTAACTTCAGCTTAACTCTTCCATCATTATCAATAATTCACCACACTTTTACATCTTTTCACTATATCTCTTGGACAAATTATCATTTGAATATCACAGACTAATTCTTCTTTCACACCTTGAGTCTTCCAAATACACCTGACAAATATCTTTGTTTAACACACATACATCTTAGCTCATGTTCTTTAAGAATGTTTGATCATGTTTTACCCTAGAAATTGCTATAATTTCCTCTCTGGTGATTTCTATATATGCTGCTAGTACTAGTTTCCTCTTCACTGGGTTGATACTTCAGAATGACAGGCTGCATTTATTTCCATTTTCTGGTTCTAACCCACACAATGTACCTTCCATAGTAGAATTAGTGTTGAAATTTTAATATATGTAAGAATGGATGAAAAGAAATCAAATGAACTTTTTAAATTCTTTCACCTTATACTTCCAATATATCTTAGCTATCATTTTCATATTTATTTTATTATAATTTAATGAAGCTATTATCAAAATGGTCTATATGTATTCTAAAACATATGTTGAATGGAAAACTTAGTAAAGTAATGATGCATTCATATGTACTCTATAGCAAGTGTGTATGTATGTATGTGTGTGTATGTATCTCTGAAATAGGCATCTTCAAATGGATTTCTCAAAATATTAGAATGGTTATTATATAATGATATTAATTTTTGTCATATTGTCTTTATTCCATTTGTAAACATTATTCAAACTTTCAGATTCATTAAGTAATTTAAAATATGCTTCATGTATTAAAGTATTATGCTATCAAGTATGTATATAAAATGAAAGTATATTGGTCGAATGTGAATATAAATACTAACATTTAGTATTTTAAAATGTATTTTCCTAGGCAATTCAGTGGATTGTAAATTGTTTCATCTTTCATATAACAACAAATTATTATTCACAAATGACCATTTTGCACAGTGAGAAAACTATAATCTCTAAAATGTATATAACGCCTTTAAAATGTAATTTCCTTTCATGTTTAAAAAGCTTGTGGCTGGGAACTTGCAATTTTTAAAAGGCAAGGAATAATGGTATATAATTGAGAAGTATAACACATGAATGTTCCAGTTGATTTTGGAGAGTCTAACAAAGATTTTGGTAAAAAATATTTAAATATAGTTATTGTGGTCTTCTATTTTCCAAATTATACATGTATTGCTAGAGTATTTCCACTTTTGTTCAGCTGGCACATTGTATAATTTTCCCATGAATTATGCATTTTTAAGAGATATTAAAATTATTCTCATTATCAATAAAATAATTTTTTTCTCCATCAGTATATTGACTTGAGCGAGTGGTTTGATAATTATCCCAGTTCTGAGTTTTAGTAGGTTGAAGCACGCGCTTGAAATTTCCCACTGCCTATGAACCAGAGCAACTAAAATGACTCAGTGGTGAATCCAGCAAAGGCAGGAAAGAACGCTTTCTAAGAAGACAATTTCTGAGAGTGTACACAATGGCTCAGATGTGTAATCTACTCACATGCTTGAGACTGTCTCAGTAGTAACTATATTGGGTTGGGGGCTATAAACCTTTAGGAAGTACAGCCCAGGAGTAGGTTCTAGATCATTAAAGGCCTAGTCTCCTTTAACAGGGATTGTGGGACCATGACAGTTTCTTTATTTCATAAGGAAGCAAGACAGTTTGCCCTGCCTTACACCTCATGTGTAACTTGTCATTTTGCTATATGCACCGTGGGGCTGAAGGATCATAGACTGGATGATCCCCAAAATTATGAGAGACGGGTAAGCCTTTTTCTCTTTCTAAGTTAACTATCTTAGGTGTTTCATTATGGTGATAACTCTGATATTCTAAGCTTCCAGCTGACAAGATGAAATAAAGTCAACTGGAGAGCAAATTGAGGTAATGAATTTTGTAAGAAAAAAAGAAGAATTTGATTACTCAGATTCTGGAAATTAAATCACGTACTCGCTTCCTTAAGTGAGGACCCTAGCTTTTAATTTATAGATTTCTATATTAAGAGTGGAGTGTGTGTGTGTGTGTGTGAGTGTGTGTGTGTGTGTGTGATTAGAAGCCTGGGAGTAAGAAAAGATGATGGGGGCTGATGAGGAAGGAACAGAGTAAGTACAGAGAATAGGAGGGTAGCTGGAAACTCACCTTGTAAAGGTTTAAATAGGGTTTAAGACAAGGGAATTGGGGAAATATGGAGGGCAGGAAAGAAAAAATTCAACAAGTAGGAAACACAAGGATACAAGAAAAAACACAGAAACATAATACTTTATTCAAACTGAGGTGTACTTCATCACTGGATAATGTGCTAGACATCATGAGATTTTACTTAACAACGCAGTACTTTGTCCAGTCTACCTATGAATGAAATAATGTCCAAAGAAGGCCTAGAGAACACCTCTAAAATATCAGTGCCTATTGCCATGACTCTTGGTTGATCATCAGAACGATATGTCAAGACCCTTTTGCTGAACATATCCCACGAGGTTATAGGACACAAAGAAATCAGATGGGAAGCAAACTGGAAAATCCCTTCCTGCTGATCAACATCTATTGTGCCAGAAGATGCAATGTAAGCTTCAAAGGGAGAAAACTCATTAACGGTTTCACCCACCTGAGGACTGTGCTTGCTTCAACACCCACCTACTGGGCAAGAAACACAGACCTGTGCAATTGTGGCACAACTAAACTGAGAGTAATCAACTTCTCTGTGATTGGATTGGCAGCCTGCTGCACAGAAAGGAATACACATGTGGTACTGTAAATGTGTACAAATGCCTGCAGTTGAGAAAGCCAAGAGGGGCACCTAATACCATTGTTTTCCTAAATGGATGTGTTGCTAAGCTTCCCTTTACATTTTTATGTTCCTATGACTAGTGTCACTCTCTGGAGCAGAGAGACACCTTCTTGGAAAAGATGACAATTAATGCAGACTATGACTGATCAAAACTCTGGGAAACTATTGTTTGTTGGTTGCCCATTTCTTAATGGGACATCTATATCATCATATACATTCTTGATAAGGCCCCTGGAAATATCACAGAAGATGGCATAGAAAGCAAGTAAGAGCTGGAGGAAGGACGTGGTGCTGTGAAATGCTTCTCTCCAGATATGCTACAGCTGTTGCAGTCATGAACACAAAGCAGGAATTTGTATTTGCACAAGGCTGGGGTCTTCAACATTCCCCCATGAACAGAGAAGATGCTCTGGAGGCCCCTCCCATTCCTGAGGAGCTGTGGAGCGTTGTTGGTTCCTGCTGGAGGGGTGCCATGTTCTTCAGTGGCACAGTCATAGGAAGACTATTTGGCAAGAAAGAATTTATGAAAAGAAGGAGATGTATGAGGATAACGAGGGGCAAATATAATCATAATAAATTGTACCCACCTATCCTCCCACATACACACACACATACACACACACTCACACACATCATTTTCTTAGTTATATAGCTAATCTTATTGCAAAGTGATTTATGATTATAAAGCAACAAATGTTCCTATGTCTTAAGTCAATTTTGCTACTTATATAAGAAATTGATTTCCAGACTTTGGCATCAAATCCATCCTTCACTCTCTCTCTAATTATCTCAGAAGGTCACCAATGTTCACTTTCTATGATCTCAAACATATCCTCTAAGATTTCCATACTTGCACCATAGATGATTTGCACATAAATTGTGTTTCCTCTCTGCCTCCCTTAAGGCATTGACTCCAGACACATCCCACAGGTTCTCCTCCCTCTGTCATCTATTAATAGTGCCTGCACCCTAACCAAATGTCACTTACAAACAAGAAAGCTAGTGTTAAACAATGAAAATTTTGAACTGCAAGTACGTTGCTTGGCAAGAAATGTGATGATGACACACTATACTAATGACAGGTAGTGGTAAACCACACAATCTGGGTGCTGACAAGCTATACACAGGTCCACTGTAAGAACAGTATATGTTCTCAAATCTGAGCCATCTCTTCAGCCAGTATGTTCTTAGCAAACCATTTTAAAGAGTTTTACTTACTTAATCCTCCTGCCATTCAACAGAAAAATCCTACCGCACTACTTAAGGACAACAACTACTGGCCCAGAGCTCTGGAACATGAATACAGGCCTGTGGCTATTCAAAGTGAGGAGCTACTATATTCTCAGAGTAAAGGAGATATTTGGAAACTAATTAAATATAATGCATAAAAACAAATGTCATAGACTAATTGATGCAGGGGAATTTGAATGAAGTGGGTCATGAAATATGGACATTCCTTTACCTTTCTCAGTCACAGTAGGCATGAAAGAGAGAAAACCAAACTTCACAGACATTGCTTAGATAGCATTCAAAAGAACATTTGCCCTTTAACCTTTATTAGGTATCATGCACTTTATACTGTTAAAAAATAGTTACTAAAATGTAATTGCATATTATTCAGTTTTAAAATTATGATTATTATATATTAGTATGGAGCAAATTATGTGTATATAGAATATGAAGAAATAAGCCTTAATTTTCTTCTTAACTTTGCATCCCCGCCAAAGGTTCTTTTGCCATTTTTCATTTTGGCAACTCCCAGAGCTGGTATAATCACTCTCTTCTTGGTAACCCTGGCCCAGCTCATTAAGAATCTTCAGGGAACATGAGGGGTCATTATAGAGATTACATCATGCCCAGGTGTGAGCACAACAGTGCCCTGGAAGAGAAAGCGGCAAGACAGGTTTTGGTCCTCGTGGAGAATTTTTCTAATGTCATTGATAACATTTACCCTTCACAAATACACCCACAGAGAGTCACTTAGCAGCTCAGAAATCAGAGCTCATCCTTAAATTAATTGTTGAACACCCCACAGATTTAGATTGGGTCATTTGTATTCGGTGGCTGTGTGTTATTTCCTTTGGATAAAGCAAAGGGAGCTGGCAGGTAATCACAGGCTATTTTTAGAATCCTAGCTCTATGATTTATCTTCTTGTTTGCATCATATATTGAGTTGTGTTTGAACTGTATCGTTGTACACAGAGGACTGCATGCAGCTGACACAAAACAAAGCAAATGTACTTCTGCTTCTACAACAGCTTTGGGAGAGCACTTGAATTTGGATAAAATAACAATAAATTAATCATGAAGATCTAGCTCTTAACAAAGTTATTACAAGACGACTCTCTGATTATTGTCAAAATTTAGTAAAATGTTATACTTATATACCATGGTAATTATTAAAATAGTGTGTTATATGCAGGATTCCATGAAATGCTGTTAATATGTCAGCATTAACAATACATATTGACTAAATATTAATAACAAGAACCAGGCAATTAGAACTTACAGTAATCTTAAAAAATCCTTTGTTTAATATTTATATTCTTGCTTTTCCTACAATATAATTTATTAATTGTGTTATATTTGCTTGGCATACTACTGGATGCTTACTGTATCTGCTAGGATCCCAGTAATAAATAGACTCATATCAAAATGGAAAACTGAGCATGCACTCAGAGAGGAGCATAGTTCTCCCTGTTGATCCATTTGACATTTGTTCTGAGGCATATTCCTCCTGTTGGCATTTGTTCTGAGGTAGATCCCTATTATTTGAGACCAAGGCATGCAGGTGAGTCTTTCCCTTATAAAAATAGATAGTATTTTCACATCAGCTGCAATGTACATAGTCCGGCATTGCTTACGTTGTTTAGTGTATAATGCCATTAAAGTATGTACATGCTCCTTCTGCAACTTGCTTAATATATGACGAAGGAACCCGTGAATGAGGGAGAGCAATTGTGCAAGGTTTAAGAATGGTATAAAGAATCAAAAGATGAAGGCTATGGATAAAAACAGTGGAGGATTTAACCAGGAGACTACTGCAGCCTGAAGGAAAATGCAGCTATGGCTGTTGGGTTCCAGGAAGTTTTAACCAGTGTAATTTTCTTTTCTCTCTGATACTCGGAAAGTAGGGCCTATTGTGTAGGGGAAATCTTTTAAGCATTCTGAAGAAGCTGACCACTGGGATATGAGACAGACAAGCAGGAAACCTGCAAATAGTTCTATTGCAGCAGTCAGTACTCCAGTGTGTGCTCTTTTAGGCTATGAGTATCAGCTGTAAATGGAATGACATCCTGCAGAAGGCAGTCTACATTCTAACAGTGTAGTGAAGAAAACAAGCAGAATGAATATCTGTCACGTACGAATTACAAACAAAAGCATAGTGCAAATAGAAACCAAGTGGGGAGAAATGTTTTCCAGTAGTACTTACTTGGCTGAAAAGGTATCAGTGAGGAAGTGATATTTGATCAAAGGTGGGAAGGAGGAGGGGATGAGGCTCTGTGGTCATCTGGGGATAAAAGATCAATAGAGGGACCAGCAAAGCTGTTTCTCCAGATGGAATTACGACAGAAATCATTTAGTGAATGGAAATAGATAACCAAGATAAGTACTGCAAAAAAGTAGCTGGAGCCATGAACAGGATAAATTGTCAAGAAAAAGTAAACTCAACCAATGCAGAGCCTTGAACCTTGAACATCATGTAAAAAGAAAAAAATAAAGATCTGTTATAGTCCAAAAGCACAGATCAGCCAGCCAAAAGTTTAAATAAGACATAATACATTGATAAATCACCAGATTACATTCTCAAAATTCTCAAAAGATCTCTTTTTCTGTAGCTGTATTTCTACATTTTGATGTGCTTGTGGCATGGATGAAAAAATGCCGTCGGGAGAGTTGAAAGTGGTCCACGTCATGACAGTTATGTCTAGGCCAAGTGACAGCACTGTGTCGAGGGAAGATTGGCAAATTAATACAAATGAAAGAGCTCAAAAGATGTGTAAGACGTTGATGGACCACAGCACAGCAAAGCAGCAGAGGTGGATGTTGATGATGAAGAGGGAAAGGGTCACAGTGTGGGTAGGTAGCCCCAGCAGAGGACTATATTTTGTTCAGTATCAAATGTCAAAACATTCTGCAGACATAAAATAGACTGTAGGCATAGTACTAACATTTGACACATTCTCCTTCATTCAGTAGTGAGTTGTTCAGTTTCCACGAGAATTTAAGCTTTCTGCTGTTTCTGTCGTTGATATATAACTTCAATCCATGGTGGTCAAATAGAATTTGTGGTGTTATTTCAATTTCCTTGTATCAATTGAGACTTGGTTTGCATCCCAGTATTTGGAGAAAGGTTCATGAACTGCTGAGAAGTAAGTCTCTCTCTCTCTCTCTCTCTCTCTCTCTCTCTCTCTCTCTCTCTCTCTCTCTGTGTGTGTGTGTGTGTGATTGGATGAAACGTTCATTAAATATTTGTTTGGTTCATTTGGTTTCTGATGTCACTTAGCTCTATCACATCTCTGTTTAGGTTTGTCTAGATGGTCTGTCCATTTGTGAGAATGCGAGGTTGCCAAATGATAGATGGAGACCCAACTGCACATCTCTTATCACCAAATGAATCTTCTTGGGCTAGGAATGGGTTACATCTAGTGAGTTCTTGGCCAAAGAGGCCCATGATTACAACAAAACCACCCAGGCTATTGTTAAGATTGTTGCTTGATCTCCACAAACTGACCAAAAGGCCTTACTTTGGAAGGCAAAACCTATACAACTCACTGAAGACAGAGAAGTCAAGTTGGTACCTACCTGAGCCTATACCCCAAGAGACTAGTATTCATAGTACTGAAAGATAATCTGTATGTTATCAAATACCAATCCAGTTGTACACTCTATGCTCTACATTAATGACCTGCCTGAAAGCTGCATTAGTGCAATAGTGGTAGAAAGCTTGTGTAAATAGTCAATCACTATCTGATTGGATTTAAGACCCATTCAAAGAGATGGGACCTATACTTGGCACTATTTTGGATATCTAAGTAACCAGATAGGCCAGGACCTATGAGAAAATCAAATACTATTGCTAAAGGAAAGTAGTCATGAAAAAGGACACTCTGTTATATGCACAGATCGTATCTTTTTCAAACATCACCAGAGAAGCTGCCTCCTGCAGCATATGGGGAAAAATACAAATACTCACAGCCGAACAATGAGTAGAGAATGAAACCTTGAATTGCTCCATCCTATATGGAATCTCTCTGTCAAATCCTTCCACTCAAGGCTCAGGGAGCCCTGTAGAAAAGGAAGTTGAAAGATTACAAGAGACAGAGATGATGGAGGACACCAAAGAAATAAGTTCCTGTAAACACAGTGTAACCAACACACATATTAATTCATTGACTGTAGCAGAATGCACGGGGCTTGCATAGGTCTGTAAAAGATGGGATCTCAGGCCTGAGGGAAGAAATGGACACATACCATGATCCCTAACTCAGAACTTATCTCCAATTGATAACAACTGGAGAATGAAAAATTGTCTCCAACATAGTCCCACTAGGAACAGAAACCATTCTTAAGAGAATATCCCCTGCCCTCCACTAGATGACCAAGACAAAGCAAACTCAGTAGCACCTTTGGAGGTTCTTCGTCTCATAATTCTTTGTCAGGGCACTGTGTTTTAACCTTACAGGTCCATGGAGTATATTCTATGGCTTCCATTATGATTTTGTGGAATTCATGTGAGTACAAACAGGTGTGTTTCTGTGTGCATTTGGTTTCCTTGGGCTTTTTCTTTGACTCCTTTTCTTATTTGTTTGATTTGACCTACACTGGTTTGTTTTTGTTTCATCTAATTTTTTTTTATTATTAAATGCCCATTTGTTTGCTAAGAAGAGAGAAAGATTGTGGATTCGCGAAGTGGGGAGGTAGGGAACTTTTAGAGTACTTGAGGTAGGGTAAACTGATCAAAACATATTGAATAAAAACATCTAATGTCAATAAAATAAAAATAGAAATGAAATATGTAGAAAGTATGAACAGACCCCTATATCCCGTATTAAATCTAAGAATACTGTCAGATAGCTTCTAAAGCCTATAGCAGACATTTCTCTGCTTTGCCATAACCTGCCTAACTGATGTAGCCAACAATGTTTGAAAATTGTATTATTTTATGACTTCATTTTTTCTCTTAGTATAAAAAGTTCATGGAATTGCTGCCTCATTACCACAGTATATGGTGGTGACCTAAATCTGCGTTCCCAAGCTAGTATCACTCATATTGGTTCAAGAGTAAACCATCTCTGTATTCATTTGAGGTGAGAGTTGTCTGTTTTATCAACAATTCACACAGATGAAATTGAGTATGTCAGTGTGGAGAAGAGCAAGGGAGGGTCAGCCTTTGGACAGCTTCACTATTAATAGCAGAAGGAGAAGAATGAACTTGATAGATGTGTGTGTATGTGTGTGTATGCTTGTTAGTGTGTGTGTGTATGTATGTATGTGTGTGCACAGGTGTATAGGTACTATATATATAACAATAGCACTTGCAAATACAGGTCATGAAGTTTGTGAACTGATATAATGAACTGTAATTAGTGCAATAATTGATACATAGCACAAATATCTGTAAAACTAAGAGAGATGATAAAATGATGTGTTTTCCTCGCTAAGATATTTTCTGAACTTCAAAATAGCAGGAGTTAGCTTCCTTTGCTCTGTTTCTACCACTTTTCATTGGACTACTTCCTCTCCTTTGGTCCTCACCCCATGGCATGCACACATGCTCCTTCTGTACTTAACTACCATTAGAAGCATGTATACCAAGTATCTTCTATTCTAGCATTTTAGTCATGCAAAAGTCTAAACATAATCTTAGCTCTTCGTCTTTGTCTTTGCTCAAGAAATGAAACATTATTTGTCATTTGCAGTTATAAAGTTTGATGCCAAGGAAGACCAGGACCGTTGAAAAGCTGGTGCATAGTAAGAAAAAGGAGTGGGGTCCTACCAAAGGTAGTAACTTTGTTTTACAGTAAAATGCTTAAATTCCTTTTCTCACAAAAATTGCTGTTAAGCCTTAGTTTCTCACAATGTATCTTTTACACAATGTTCCTTAAAGGACTTCAGGATCGTAGATGCCATTTCTAGTTAGCAGTTGGGCAGATTATTGGCCCTCTTTGTCTTTGACGGCAGATTAACTGCTTTTTCTCTCTGGAGCAGTTTGTAGAAACATTTTTTAGTTATCTAGAGACCTTGATTTGATGGAAGCATGATGTCTCAGAGAAAAATAAAGTATAAAGGAAGCCAATACGCAGATAAATTTGAGACAGTAAGCTGTTAATTATTACCAAATATATTTAATGTAAAAAGTATAATATATATAATTTTGTAAAATATTTGTTTCTGGAACAATAATAAGACTATTAATGTAGTTTAAAAGTTATTGATATAAATAATCATCTTCACATTCCCCTCAAGTTAATTCAAATTTAGGCACAACTCTCTCCTATTGTGGAACCCTGAATGTCCCTTCTTAGAACATTTTCTTTAGAACTTTAACACTTATAAATTCTTTATTGAGATGGACAACTTGAATAATACAGGAATATATCTCGACAGTACTTGTTAGTCACCCTTTATCTTTTTAACTTTAAATAATTTTTAATTTAATTTTTACTCTAGGACTCTAAAAATATTACAAATTGTACAAGTTATATTCAGTGAAAACCCCCTTCATTGCTTTAAGATGCCTGTGTGTTGTAAAGGTCATCATAAAAAGAGAAGAAAATTTTATATAAATATAACTTCAAAAATAAAAAATGATTAAAAATGAAAAAGGGTGAGAATATTGAAAATATTAAAACTTTCATACACCTTTATGGTCATTTAGGAAAATGGCAAAAACTGAAGTTTTATGAACAAGTAAATATTCCTTCAATGAATTATTTTAATCTACTACATGATGACTTTTACAGTCACCCTTTTAAAATGAAATTATCTTGAAAATTCGAACCTCTTTGTCTCCCCTAGAGCAAAGGAGCCTAACTGCTGTAAATGCCAATAAAATACAATTAGCATATTTAAATTGTCTAAATCTCGTTGACTATTCTCCCTATTGGCCTAATTCTTAGATATTTTTCTTCTCTTTTCTGTCTTTTCTTTCAGTGAAATTTGCTTGTCTTTTCCCCATTTTGCAATTATTTCTCTCTCTTATTGTAATGAGCTCAAATTAAGTCAATCTTCACTGTTCAGATCTAATGCAATTTCATTTTAGCATAGCGGAAACTATGTGAATATCTGAGTCAGATGGGAAAAGATTCTCTACTGGTTATAATATAACTGTTATTCAATTAAGAAGTGCACATACAAAATTGAAAAGGACTGCGATGTCCAAACGTTCTTAACCATATTCATTATTCTCTTATTACAGATTTGAAAGAAAAAGAAGGGCCATGAAGTCATTCCAAATGCAATTGACACAACAGCAGTTAAGGGACAAAACTCCTTAAGGGAAAATAGGTTTTGTGGTTTTTTTTTTTTTTCTGGCTAAGAGAGTAAAATATTCTGTTTTAGGTGGAGACTTAAGCTTCTTATTTTGTAGGCTAAAAGACCTAGCTAAGGGATCAACTCCCTTGATCAAGTAAGGGCTACACCTACAAAGATGGTTTCACCTTAATTTATGATAAAATTTAAGAGGAATAATCAGTTCTTAAGTGAGATTCTGTTCCTTCATTCGTGGAATTCCTACCCTTTAACTCAGTTCCTACAAGCTACCATAAATTTCTGTTGTCTTCCCAACTTTCTCAGGAAGATACAATTTTTCCTTTTACTCTTCTTCCTGTCTCCTTGTTTCAAATGCTGCCCAAACTATACATGGTTTTTATGAAACTTTTGGCTACTTTACTTTTGTTGAAGACCCCTTCTCACAAAGTGATGCTCTGCAGCCATGTGGTTGACTTCCCTCCTGACTTAACTCAAACTTTATCAGTTTTGTTTTTCTCTTTGTGACCGAGCAAGACCGGTGCAGAGGTTCCTCTCTTTTGCACTCTTGCTGAGGCCATTTTAATGGTGACTGGAATTTTGACTTCCTTCATGGCAATTCCCTTGGATATTGTCCAACTCTATTCTAGGCACCAGAGGTCAAGGTGCCCCAGCTAATTTATCTTGGCTTCCATTAAACTACCTGATTGTGTAATCCTCCCCCACCAGCTAACACCTTACGATAGCTTCTGTTAAACTGCTTGCTTGTATAAAATCTTTCCTGCACCTGCCAAACAAGATAACACAAGATAGTAGGACATGCTTTTTGCCTTTAAAAGTCCCTTACTTAATAAATTTTAGCACATTGCTTTGAGGCAGGATCTAGGCCCTCCCCACTATTTCTAGGCTGAGCAAGTTATCCCTCCAAAGAGAATGGGCTCCAAAAATCCAAAACAAGCTGTCGAGATAAATCCTGGTCCCACTAACAGTGGCCCCACGGTCTGCCTCAGCCATACAACTGTCGCCCTCATTCAGGGGGCGTAGTTTGACCCTATGCTGGCTCCCTCGCTGTCACGCCAAGTAGGTGGGCTCTCATTAGCTCAGGTAAGCTATTTCAGTAGGTGTCCCCATCATGGTCTTGAGTTCTTTGCTCATATTCTCACTTCTGCCATTCTTCGACTGGAATTTGGGAGCTCAACCCAGTGCTCTGCTGTGGGTCTCTGCATCTGCTTCCATCAGTTGTTGATTAAAGGTCCTATGAGGAGTGGATAGGGAGTGGGATTAGAGAGAAACATGGAGGAAGCAGAAGTAGGGGAAGGAGTAGGAACTGGTTTTGGCATGTAAAAGGAGAAAAGATAGCTTTTAAAAATAATTAATTAAGTAAGTAAGTAAAAAAAGACAAATTCAGACAAAAAAGACACCCCTGAATGGGTCACAGTTTGGGATAAATGTACATGGTTTTAGAAAAGAAAGGAAAAAAAAGAGTACAGATGATCATGTATTAATGGAGTAAAGATAATAAAATAAATATTAAATCTAATAGAGTAAGAAAATAAGTCACATAAAAATGGAATATATACAAAGGAAAAAATGGCCCCTTGCTTTAAACACTAGAGCCTGTACTTGGGTCCCAGATATTTGAATATGGTCCCAACTGGCAGAAATAAAACATTTCAATTGGCTATAGACTATGTCTACGTGGTTTTCTCTGGTGGGCTCCCCATAATACCTTTTTTTCCTCTCTCTCTTCTCAGCTTCTCACAGCTGGTGTTTGTATTTTGAACTCTAATAAAATTGTCTGCTACTCTCCATTTAAGTCATTTTAAATTCATTCATAAATGAGACTGAGAAACTCAAGAGTAAATTTTAGTTTCCCTGGCTTCATCTGGCAACCATGAAGGTCCCAAATGTCCTCAACTTTCTAGTAACACAATCTTTTCTTTAAATTTTTACATGCAAAATCTTACCACATTTATGATGTTATTTTAAAATAGTTCAGTTCAATTTTGCCAAAAACTTGATTATAAATTATAAGATTCAACTTAAAAAGAACGGTATCCACGAATACTAATGACAGAGTCTGTAATTCTAGTTCATATTCTAGTTCTTGGGAAGCTCAAGGTAAAAAGATTTAAAGTTCACGGTTATGTTAGTGAAAAAAGTGACACTTTCTCCACAAGAAAAAGTTATTTCAACTTCAAGTACCTTGTTTTTCAAATGACCACAAGTATTAAAATAGAAATTAGAATATCTTTTATTTATTTACACATAAATTTGTTTATACGTAAGAAATTATATGTTAAATAACAAGTTTTAAAACATGGAGGCCATAACAAATACTTTTAAATTTTGACATATTAGCAATACCTCTGAAGGGAGTGGATACTTTCTGAGTGCTGAAAACAGAACTTTGAAAACTATTTATCTATACTATAAAATTACTAATAAGCATGCAATAAATATGATATAAGTTACCTCAATTTATTTAAATTCTTATCAGGGCATTAGTGGGACATGTGTTTATGTTAATAACTTCTCCATGGTACACATACTTCTCTACCTCTATACTTTCTGTCTGACTGAAAGTGCCTGACTGCGCTCTGCTTTCTTCGCCTACACCTTGAAGTCTTTGGAATGCTGAATCTCACTGACTTTCACCCGGGCTTCGGCAAGTATGCAAAAGCAATCAATCATGTGGTAATGTCTTTTCTATATGTGAAGTGTCTCATCAGCCACCATTCCACAATGTTGGTATTTTCTCGGTGTTGTAGAATATTATTTTAAAATGTGTTATATCTGTTTATGTTGTGTCACATTTGTTTTAATGATGCAAAGATGTATTGCATTCTTTTCTGTTGCCTTTGTTTTATGCTGCAAAACTGTTGATACTTTGCCTTTCTAAAACATTTGGTTGGGCTAATAAAGAGCTGAACGGCTAATATCAAGGTAGGAAAAAGGATAGGTGGGGCTAGCAGGCAGAGAGAATAAATAGGAGAAAAAAGAAGATCGAGGAAGAAGAGCAAGGAAGGGGGGACTCTAGGGGAAAACCGCACAGCCACATAGCAAGCCACAGAGTAAGAATAAAAGTAAGACATACAGAGTAAGAAAAAGAAGAAGCCCGGAGGCAAAAGGTAGATTGGAAAATTTAAGTTAAGAAAAGCTGACGAAAAACTAAGCCAAGCTAAGGTCAGTCATTTATATGTAAGAATAAGCCTGTGGTTTGTTTGGGAACTGAGTAGAAGGTCCCCCACAAGTGCTAAAGAGTTTAAAAAAAAAAAAAAACAGCCATCAACTTCTCGGAACACTGACTCTCACAGTTTCACTAGAGTGATAAACATTAGAGAAAACATGTAAATCACAGTTTCGTTGTATGAAAGATCACGTGAAAGTGATTTAGAATGGATAAAAAAATGAAGAGAGTTGAGGAATAACTGGAAATATAAACAGTGATGTCCATGACTCTTTGACTGTCAGGGTTGAAATCCAAAGGGTTGTAGGGTGGTGCTGCCCAGACATACATGTAGGGAAAATACCCATAGGCTTAAAATTATAAAATAAAACAGGTTCAAAAAAGGGAAAATTCCAAGGGCAAGATATAGGACTACGCAGGCTTCTACTGTCGGAATAGCGTGCTCCATGTCCGCTAAGGTGAAGAACCCTGCACAGCACTGGTTTCACTTGGGTCAGACTCCTGACAGCTCAAACCTTCACAGTCAGGACCATAGAGAGAACAAAGACATTCTACTAGGGAAATTAAACTCTAGTAAAGGGCCCAGCAAAGAAAACATTCTGGTGACAAAATCAACTGCATACCAACTTCTAAGAACAAAACTTAATATTCCTTTCACTTTTGAAGCACACAAAATACAGTCTTTTTATAAGGTATTATCCACAAGGTTTGGCACAAAAACACATGAAAGCGGTTCCAGCTCTTATAATGTGTTTGCAAATAAATACCGTATCCCTTCATTTCACATGTTAATGATGACACTTTTTTTTAAAACGTTCATTTTAGCGACAATAATATTTCTTGACAGTCACAATGACCTCTTCGACCTTGACTATTTCTACTCAATATTAGAACGAATAAGGAAATGGTTACGCATTCTATCTGACTTTTTAAAACTTGTTTTTGAGAGGCTAGAGAGAGAGCTCAGTCAGGGAAGTACTCACTAGTTATGCATGAGAACCTAGATTTGATTCCAAGTACCCATGTGAAGCAGCTGAGTGTAGAGGAGTAGAAATGTAATAGCAGCAGTGGGGAGGCAGAAACAGTAGGATTCCTGGGATTCGCTAGCCAGGCAGTGTAATTTAATGAGGTTCAATAAGAGAACTCTTCTGAAAAATAAAATAGAGAGCAAGGAATGGTGACATCCAGCTTGGACTTCTGTTCATCACAAAGATATACACGCAAATGCACATGCATGATGCCCTCTGTCCGTCTGTCTGTCTGTCTGTCTGTCTCTCTCTCTCTCTCACTCTCTCTCTCAGACATATACACACACATGCACAAGTTATTAATGATAATGAAGCAAAGTAGAAGTATTTTTACTGTGGTTTATAAATCTCTTACATCTCCCATACATGAATAGCATTGAATCTTAACATGCTAACATTACAATGTTCAGAAAGGTTTATTATGCCATGGACTTGAGGAAAAGCCAAAATAATCATACTCAGCTCATGCAGTTTGGTATGTCTACTGGATTTATTAGTAAATGGCCCTACATTCTAATAAAAATAAATAACATGAGTCACAAGTGACTTTCACGTTGCATGAAGATATTAAAGAATTACACAGATTTTGTGTCATTTAGATTACGTTCTCACACTCAGCTTTTTACTTATTTTCTTTTTGGTGAAAAATTATAAAGTATTTTTGGTGATTATGAAAAAAATTCTAATTCCTTAAGAATGTCCACAATGTAGACTACATTCTATAAATTCTGCCATCCAGGCTGTTCCACTCTTTTACAAAACTGTTCAAAATTCAGACATCTTCAGAATTTGGGAAGAATAAAATGACCTCAGCTGTTATTACCACTCTTCAGTTCCCTCACTATGACCTCACTGTGGTGACACCTGAGGACCACACTTTTATCTTCTGCTTCACTGCCCTTCACGATACAAATCCTGTTCTCTACCTGATATTCATCTCTATCACATTTGTTTTTCATATTCTAGACTTTTGCTCTGACAATTTTCAAGGTAGATATCTCTTTCATCCAAAATTATATTTCTTGATACACAGCACTGCTGTGTTTTCTTCTATCTTAAAAAAAGAGAAATTTTTCATGTCCGCACTATCTTTCCTCATTAATTCTGCTTCTTTTTTACTGGTAGAGGAAGAG
The DNA here is from genome assembly GCF_982192425.1 of Myodes glareolus. Lineage (NCBI taxonomy): Eukaryota > Metazoa > Chordata > Mammalia > Rodentia > Cricetidae > Myodes > Myodes glareolus. The sequence goes on from NC_142051.1 coordinate 25,063,808, forward strand.
AACAAAAGTTTTCTATGTTTAGATTCTATGGTTATTATATATGTTTCTATTTACAAACTTCAAGTAATGCATAAATCTTTTATATGTCATACCTTCATATATCTAGCCATCAATTCACTACTCACTGGGATAGTTAGTTGAAATGTTGAGTGACAGATTACCAGCCAGACATGGTAGGCAGCATTTGGAATCTACACTTGGAAGGCTGTGAGGATTCCACTGCGTCCAAAGCCAACACAGCTACACAATGAAAGTGCGTTCCAGGACGGCATGGACAGCAGAATGAGACCTTGTCTCCAAAAAATGATAAAACTGAAAAAATATTTGATAAAGTAACCATAGAACCATAAATTTAGTGACCAATCAATGCAAGTATAAGACAGCATGACACTCTAGGTACAATAGAAAATTTCTGAGAAGGCATATTAATTTTATAGTTTCTCTTGGCGTTAAAGCCCTTGTTGATACTGCTGAATTCACTCTGGGAACTCGAGATTCACCCTGACCTCTCTTCCACAGAGAGAGGGAGCCCATGCTCAGCAATCTTAATGCAATGGCATGCAAAATGTGAGCCAGACAAAGTGGCAGGTATATATAATTCCAGAACTCAGAAGGCTGAGGAAGGAGAATTGTTGCAAGTCTGAAAAAAGCTTAGGCTACTGGTTTCCATCCTCTACTCAAAATCCAATTTAAAAATGTAGAAAATTTCACAAGCAAATCACTCACCAGAATCTCCCTAATGGAACTGAATCTGAAGCATATCCCAGCATCCTCTTTGACTTTCTAAACACGTGTCAACAATGCTCCATGTGTTTTCAGTTAAAAATCTTATGAAATATCAGTACAATAATCTCTCAGGATATTTTAACAATGATGCTTTAGGCATGTGTCTTAAATTGATCACAAATATTAACAAAGCACCTAAAATATGTACCTAACAAATAGACATAAATAACATAAACAGTGAAAAAATTCTCTGCTCAAAAGTAACGTCAAGTGTTTCTTATAATTAACATCTATTGGTATTGTATTTTCCTCTTATTTTACAAAATCTGCATCAGGGCACTGGACTGAGCTCCCACGGTCCGGTTGAGGAGTGGGAGGAGTGAGAGTATAGACAAAGAGGTCAAGACTGTGATTGGGATAGCAACTGAAATATAACACCTGAGCTAAGGGGAGCTCACCAATACCAACTGGCCTGGGAAGGAACAAGCATAGGACCAAACTAGTCCCTTATGATGTGGTTGACAGATGTACGGCTGGATTAGACTGAAGGGTCGCTGGCAATGACATCAGGATTTGTCCCTACTGCTTGCACTGGCTTTTTGGGAACCTATTCTCTTTGGATGGATACCTTGCTCAGTCTAGATATAGTAGGGAGGGCCTTGAACCATCCCCAAAGCAGTGTGCCTTGCTCTCTTTGGAAAGTAGATGCGGTGTGGGGGATTGTAAGTGGAGGGAGTGGGAGCTGGGATTGGTATGCATAATGGAATGAGATAGTTTGTTTTCTTTTAAAAAAATAAAGAAAAAAACGTAAAGCAAAATATTCACTTTAAAATGAGGGGAGTTTATTGAATAAATTTTGACTACATTAGAAATGTTCAATATATTATATCAAGAATCCCCAAATTAGCTTGTGATTCTTAATTTTAGTCAATTTGGATTTTGGTCTGCTAGAGTGGAAACGATTCTGAATTTAATGACACCATTTCAGTCAATTCTCTTAGTGCCTTCATTATGAATATAATAGCTTTAATATTGTATTTCTCTTACTCTACTTGAATGGAGAAGAAAGAGAGAATCCCTATAAAAATTACAGTTAAGGCTAAGCTTCACACTTCATTCAAAGGAAAAGGAGTATGAATATTTTTGAATGATAGTGATGACACATATACTTGCATTTTCCTTATGTTATTTTGGCAGAGTTGGCAAGTAATAGACATCCTCTCGATCTGAGTTCAATTCCTAGCATCCATGTAGAGATGGAAGGGGAACTTCAGCTCCACTGAGTTCTCATGTGATGCCCACAGATGTGCTGTGCACATGCATGCTCACATATATACTACACTCTCACATACAAACAATAAATATAAATATGACATGAAAATTTTAATTCTGAATACCTGACAATTGTTTGATGGATAGACTTACTTCTGGTCATGATCACTGTTAGATTTAGCAAAATAAACACAACAATTTGCCAAAAAAGTGTGCTGATAGGAAAAAATAGGCAAATACACTTTTCCAAGAACTCATTTGTCCATATATAACTTACATATGTATCTTAATACCCCCTCACTTAAGAACACAAGCCATCACGTTTTCTTTCTCTTCCTTGTCCAGTTTTAGTGAAATACTAAACAGTGTAAAAATTAATATTGGAGGATGACTAAGTTTGTCAATTTATATTAGTCTGCTCAAGGTAGTAAAATACCATTAGAGCATGTGGGTATTATGGAGCCAAAATCAGTGCATATGTTCAAACACTAGCAATGCAAACTTAGGGTATAGGAAAATGTTTCTGCTCAGAGCTTGCTGTTTTCTTTTCTGAGGAGCTTGTTACTTATGGGAAGTGCATAATATTCCATTATTTGAAGTATTAAGGGCAGAAGAGGTGACCCAATTTGTGTTCCTGTGTTAGCTCTGAAGAACAAAGTGTTCAGTGTGTTGATGATAATGGTACATGATATGCATACAATTCATAATGGCAGCAAATCTCACGGTCAGTTCAAGTTGGGTCTAAACACATCATACACCACTGTGTTCCAAACCCTTAAATGGTTTCAATTCCAGAAAATGCACAGATCCTCACAATGGCCAGAAAAGCCACATAAGTGCAGCCTCTAGGGATCGCCTTTACTTTGCTCACTCTACTGAGTCAGCTCAGAAGATGTCTTGGAACACAATGCACACTCACTAATTTGGTAACTTCCCCATAGTTTGGTGTGGAAAAGTGTGAGTCCCTTATTATCTTCATCCTTAGTGGAAGACGTGCTTTGCCGATATCATCCCCCAAATAATCACAGTTGCATAAGAACATCAAGAGTCTTGAAGCATGTGTTGCCTACATCACTGAAAAAAAAAAGCTCCTTGCCTTCCATGATAGCTGGTGTTCTGATGCCATCCAATAAGTAGTGTGCAATCACCATACGGACTTATATACACTGAGTTTTCATTTAGTCTTAGTCTTTGCTCTTAGCGGATTGGGAATTTAGGTAACTGTAACAGATTGTAACTATTCATTCACAAATAGCACCCTACTGCTTCCTAAGCAGCTCAGAGAGCAAGGAGTCACAAACTAGCCTTCCTTCTCTTATGACATTGCTGCTATTAATTTCATTTGCTCATAGTTATAATCCCCCAGACTGTTGGGTGATATTATTATTGTGAACAAATGACAAGTTGCTAGATTAATTAATAAACAGTTGTGCTATTTTATATTCACTTATCTCTTCTCTTATTCTCCTCTTTGTGTATGCATGTTTCTCTTTTAAGGAATTTTTTTTCTTTTCTCTGAGGAATGCCTGTACTATTTCTCGAATTTTGGTGGTAAATTAATCAATATTTGCTTGTCATATAAACTATTTCTCTTCATTGGTGAAGATAAATTATTTTGCTTCTAGTTATAGAAGTGGAGGCTGGTGGTGGCTTTTTTTGTAGCATAGGTTTTGATCAGTCTAATACAATTCTTTCTTGCATTCCTCTTAAGTAAATGTTTTCTCTACCTTCTCTGTTTACCTTTAAACACAATTGTTGTCTTTAATTTTTATGCAATTTGAATACAATGTACCTGCATACAGATTCTTAACTGTCTATCTTTGAATTCTTTAAACTGTCCATATCTGTGGTTTGGATTGCGTTATGAATGTCTCAGCCATTTCTATTTCAAATATGTCTTCTGTCTTTCTTCATGTCTCTACGGTTTCTCCATTGCCCCATACACAACTCCTTATGCAATCCCTCACAGTTATGAGACACTATTTCAGATTTCTGTTTCTTTTTCTTTTAAGTTTAAGAAATCTCTGAAGACCTTTTTTTCCCAATATCATTGTATTTTTCTAAGTCATGGAGGTCTATTGATGAGCCCTTGAAAGACGTTTGTTTGTTTTTTTTCTTTTTTTTTTTTTTTGGTTTGGTTGTTTTTAATTAATTAATTTAAAAAACTATCCTTTCTCATCTACATACCAGTCCCAGTTCCCACTTCTTCCCCTCCTTCCATTCCTTCCACCTTCTCCCTGACCCCACTGCCCATCCACTTGACAGAGAGGGTAAGGTTACCAATGAGAAGTCAACAAAGTCTAGCACATTGCTTTGAGGCAGGACCAAGACCCTTCCCACAGTATCTAGGCTTAACAAGATATCCCTCCCAAAAGAATGGGTTCCAAGTGTCAGTACAAGCAGTAGGGATAAATTCTGGTCTCTGCCAGTGGCCACACAGTCTGCCCCAGCCATACAGCAGTCACCACATTCAGAGAGACTGTTTTGGCCCTAGGCTTGTTCTCCACTGTCAGGCCAGAGTTGGTGAGCTCCCATCAGCTCAGGTAAGCTGTTTCAGTGGGTATCCCCATCATGGTCTTGACCCCTTTGCTCATATGATTGTTCCTCCCTCTCTTTGACTGGACTCTGGAAGCTCAGCCCAGTGTTCTGCTGTGGATCTCTGCATTTCCTTCCATCAATATCTGAATGAACTTTCTATGATGACATTAAAGATAGTTATTAATCAGACTACAGGGCAAGGCTAGGTTAGGCACCCTCTCAACTGTTGCTTAGGGTTTTAGCTGGGGTCATTCCTGGGAATTTTTCTAGTGCCAGTTTTCTTGCTAGCCCCATAATGACTCCCTCAATTAAGATATCTCTTTCCTTGCTTCCCCTCTCTGTTCTTTCCCCATCTCCACCATCCTGTTCTCTCAAGTTCTTCTCTCCACTGCTCTTCTCCCCTCCACTTCTGCACTACCTTCTCCCTCTCATCCCCGTGTTACCTAATTTCTCTAAAGTCATAGATTATAGGCTTGTTATCCTTTGTTTTAAGTCTAAAATCCACTTATGAGTGAATACATACCATGCTTCTCTTTCTGGATCTGGGTTACCACACTCAGAATGTTTTTTATCTAGGTCCATCCATTGGCATCCAAATTTCAAATGTCATTTTTTAAAATTTTTTTCTGAACTACACGTTTTTCTCTGCTCCCCTCCCTTCCTATCCTCTCCCCTTCTATCCTTTTCAGTGATCTCTATGCTCCAAATATACTCAGGAACTCTTGCTTTTTTCTACTTCCCATGTAGATTAGACCCATGTATGTCTCTCTTAGTGTTTTCTTTGTTGTCTAGGTTCCTGGGATTGTTAATTATAGGATTTTTTTGTTTTATGTCTAAAAGCCACTTATGAATGATTACATATTATATTTGTCTTTCTGGGTTCTGGGTTACCTCACTCAATATGATGTTTTTGAGATCCATCCATTTGCCAGCAAATTTCCAGATATCATTAATTTTTTCTGCTGTGTAGTACTCCATGGTGTAAATGTACCACATTTTCTTACCCATTCTTCTACCGAATAGCATTTAGGTTGTTTCCATGTTCAGGCTATGACAAATAATGCTACTATGCACATAGTTGAGCACATAATACTAACCACACTCAACCTCATATAAGAGAAAGAGGGAAATACACTTAATGCCTTGGCACAGAAAAAACTTTCTAAATATAACCCCAGCAGCACAGACACTGAGAGAAACAATTAATAAAGGAGACCTCCTGAAACTGAGAAGCTTCTGTAAAGCAAAGGATATGGTCAACAAGACAAAATGGCAGCCTATAGAATGGGAAAAGATCTTCACCAACCCTACATCAGGCAGAGGACTGATCTATGAAATACAAAGAACTCAAGAAATTGGTCATCAAAAGAACACATAATCCAATAAAAAATGGGGTACAGACCCAAACATAGAACTCTCAACAGATGAATCTAAAGCGGTTGAAAGACACTTAAGGAAATGTTCAACATCTTTAACCATCAGAGGAATGCAAATCAAAACAACTCTGAGATTCCATCTCATACCTGCCAGAATGGTCAAGATCAAAAACACTGATGACAGATTATGTTGGAGAGGATGTGGGGTAAAGGAAACACTCCTTCATTGCTGGTGGGAGTGCAAGCTGGTACAGCCCCTTTGGATATCAGTATTCAATTTCTCAGAAAATTAGGAAACAACCTACCTTAAGACCCAGCAATACCACCTTGGGATATATACTCAAAGGAAGCTTAATCATACCAAAGAATACATTATCAACTATGTCATTGTTTTTATGACTACAACTGAGTAGTACTCCATTGTGTAAATGTGATACATTTTCTTTATCCATTCTTCACTTGAGGGGTATCTAGGTTGTTTCCAGGTTCTGGCTATTATGAATAATGCTGCTGTGAACATAGTCATGCAAACGTCCTTATAATATGACATGATTTATGTTTCATTTCTATCTCTCAGCTCACATTACCTATCAGTTCTTGCATATTTCCCATAATAATGTATTTTTAGAATTTCTGCTCCAAAAGTCCAAAGCTTTGTACCATATATAAGTCTATTTATAAATCATCCTTCATGTTTTCATACTGGGTTGATAATTCCTGCCATTTCTCGCATTTCTGTGGTTGCAAGTTGTAAAGGCACTGAGGCATTCAATTCTGATTTACCTAAGAATTAGGATATATTTACCATTTTATGTGGCTTCAATGCTGCAGGCTAAAACTCCTTTGAGAGTTCTTGCATTTGTCTCTTTCATTGCTTTGAGTTACGATAGAGAATCTTTCTGAGACAGGACCTAAGGCTTACAATTTTCCGGTTGTAATATCCTTTTATTATGCCTAACACAGTTGATGAAATGGTAAAGTATTGAGGTAGGGAGACATTTGCTAATTCTCTGGCTGTCTTGACTTTCACTGACTCTTTGTCTGTGGAGTGTAGCTTTTATTTTTCACACCCTGAACATGTGAGAGAACTTAACAGGGCTGTAACTGGATAAGTCTGTGCCTACCACACTGCACGACCCTTCAGTTGCGCTATGATAGAATTCGATTTGATGACGTTCTTAAAAATTAGCTCCCTTTGGAATAAGGTCTTTGGCAAAGCGCACACAGAGCTCTCAGTATTTTCTAGAATTATGCCTTTCTCTCCCCAATAGGCACAGAAGGGGATGATTTCTTGAGAACCTGTGAGAGTAAAATACATGAAAGTGTAGTTTCTCCTGAGGAACTTTTATCTCTGTAAGTAATCCAAACCTCATACTCAGCATCCAGTTACCCTTCAAGTCTGACCTTCTGTTCTAAGTACACTGTGACTGTTCTGTGCTCAAGTGTCTCTACAGATTTGGTGCAGAGCTTTGTACTAGAAGCTACTTGCTCGGCAGTTCTAAGAAAAATAGCAGCTCCCACTTCTGTGTTATTCTCCCCGTGGAGCTGTGAATGACGACTTCCAAGTTATCCGCATGCCAAACCAAAACTCTAAAAAGAGGGCAAATAAAAGATAAACTAAATGAACTGTATCTGATCGTCTTGGTATTTCGTATACATACCTTATTGACAGTAATTTATGCTTTTATCAACTCTTCTTCAAACAACAGACTGAAGAATACATACTTTCTTCATCAATGGCTCATTATGTCATTCATGGACCATGCTCAAATAAGGACGCTAATTGAGCTAATATTTTTGGAAATGAGATTAAATTAGCAATTTCCTAATTTTGCTATAGGAAGGGTAGAAACTAATAAGTCAATCCTAAGAACAATCTAGAAATAGTGGACAAGTTAAATTAAGAGGATGAGCAGGGGGTCATGGCTATCTCAATTCATGATTTTCTTTTGACAGTTAATGCCTACATACCCTCATATGCGCATCTCAATACTTGTAGGAAATAATTTTAAAGAAAGTATTGAATATTCTTCTAATTTTAGCAAATAGGCCATTTCCTTTACCTAATTTTGAAATCTCACCATCATATATTTTGTTAGTTTTAGGAGAATAGAAATGGTATCTTAAACTTAGACCACCAAGGATATTATCTAAGAATCTTAATTGTTTAGGATTTATAGAATTGGTCTAGCTTTTACAAATCGGACATTTCTATACTTTATTCTTTCTGGGACATAGTATTAAATTTGGTTTTGATCAGTCTCCATCTGCTTTTAAATGTTATGGTCTCCTGGGCTACATGTCTAAGAACAGTTTTATTGGGATAACTTTTAATACCTAGTTCAAGTATAATGTCATCAAAAAAACCTCTCCAACTTCTGAGTGTCATTAAAGAAAAACTCTATATCTATTCTTGTTCTTCCTTAAATGCATGATCATTATCCTCAAGTCACATAACTGTGGAAGGATTACGTTCTCCTTTGTGCTTATATATTAATATATGCAGTGCATATTTTGTGCTTTTCACATTAAACATCAACAGACAGTAAATATTGTTACTCATTCAAAATTTTATTACATAGAACACGAGACAGTTGGCCAACTGCTAGGAAAACCTAATAATAAACAGATAGGTTTTAACTACAAACTTAAACAGCAAACCAATAATCTCACATAAAATATAATATGCTAAGCTGCGTAAGGAAAAATCCACCGATTATCTTAACAAATTTTACGTGCGCCCTGCCTGTGAAGAAAAACAATGAATATGTCACGGAGTATCTTGTTGAAAATTAATTTGACTGCTGTTAAAACATTTCTTCTGGAGGATAAAAAAAAGGATTTCCCACAGTATATTTATTTGGCACTTTAGGAGATAATATTAAGTTACTGTGAAGAAACAAACAGCTGCACATGAAACTGATACTATATGCCTCTCCTGATGCAGAACATCAGGGTTGATTTCCTCAATTTATTTACAGTTACTTTTAATAGCTTTTCAGAGAATATAGAAATGGAAGCCATACATGATGAGTTTGAGTACTGTAAGAGTAAAATATGATTCTCAAAACTGACTGTGATAATATTCTAAGAAATATTTAATGGTCAAAACAGAAATATCTCTTTATTAATCATTTTCTATCAACTAATTAATTTGTATATAACATGCCATATAATAAAAATGGTATATGATAAATGATAAATAGCACTTGAGACACTAAGAAAAATCTTATAACCCAAACAAATTTAAATTTATGAAAATGAAGACTACCATATTTTTCAATAAAGCAATATAGTCAATCCAAACATTTACACATTCATTGGAAAAAAAAATAAGCCAATTGCTGAATTTCCTCCTTCTTCAATGCTACATAAATAGCAATAGAAAATTCCAGTCAGAACTTAAGTCACTTTTTACACACTGTTCAAAAATCCTAATGCATTGTGTGGTATGCTTTTAGTGTTTGTGTGTGTGTGTGTGTTTGTGTGTGTGTGTGTGTGTGTGTGTGTGTGTGTGTGTGTGTGGAGGGGGTTGCTCCCTGAAGCCCAGGCAACCACAAGATGTTTTGAAATTTTTCATATAGCCTTCCATGCATTGATAGTACTTCCTCTTATCAACAAGTACTATTCTAAATGAAGGATAAACCTGACTTTATTTAATTAGTCACTTCATCAAGTATGTTTTTGCCGCTTTCCATCTTTGAAAGTCATGTATGTTTTTGCTATGTTCTATCTTTGCAAGTCTGAGTAAAGCCACCGTAAATATGAATGAGTCAATGTGAATATACATTTTCATCCAGTTAGAAAATACAAGAATAGGAGAATTTCTGTGTCATAGAGAACGACTTTAAACTGATTAGTCTATGAAAATGTATTCCAATGTGATTTTTCCTGGTGCGATGAATTCCTGTTGTTTTACATTCTTTTTTTTTCCTTCCTTTCCCCTGCTACCCATCTTCTCAAGGATGAGATCTGCATCCAGGTATGATGTCCCTCCAGCAGTTCCCTTCCCTCTTTCTTTGCCTTCACGACCTTTGCCTGTGAACCTTATGACTTCCTCTTGCGGAACCCAACTTTAAAATAGTTGTATTAAAAAGTAGGTTTTGCTGGGTGGTGGCATGTGCCTTTAATCTCAACACTTGGGAGGCAGAGGCAGATGGATCTCTGTGAATTCGAGGCCAGCATGGTCTACAGAGCAAGTTCCAGGACAGGCTCCAAAGCTACACAGAGAAACCCTGTCTCGAAGAAAAAGCATAGGTTTCACCCAACTGTCAAGCTTTACCTATGCTGACCATTTTGGGGGGGTTGTTTTACATTCTTATTCACACTTGATGTTTTCCACATTTTCTTCTTCGAAACTTTAATGGTTATATAGAGAAAGAGTGAGGTAATTGAGCATTGCTCACTCCAATGCTTAAAAATATCTCTTAATAATATCCCTGTTAAGATCCGAAAATCACTTGACACTACCAATGTTTTCTTGCCCTGAATGTCAAGTATACCTACTTATACACATTCTTCTCTGTAAACTTAAGAAAATTCTTTATCCCACTGCAACATTCAACTTCTAGAACAATTCAAACAACGGCAGACAGTGTAAGCATTGGCGCTCTTCTCCCAATTTCTTTCTGTACTGCTAAAACTTCACTGGATGTAATGTTTCCCTCCTATTTTACCTCAGTAGACAGGTTCACTAAATATTTTGCTACAGTGAAATAGTATAGATCACTATTTCATAATACAGACTGGTATATGTTGAGCTACCAGCCAAGCACATATCATATTCATATAACATGGGTCTATGGGTGTGTGTGCATATGCGTATGCATGAGCATGTGTGTTTTGTGTGTGTGTGTGTGTGTGTGTGTGTGTGTGTGTGTGTGTGTGTTATAGAACTTTAAATTAGTTTTCTAACTTAGGAATTTATTTTAAAAAACTTGGCATATTTTATGAAGTCCCAAATCAGAGATATTTAGGATAACGGTTTACAGTTCAGTCTGCCTCATGTTTATGCTAGGTCAACGTGACATTTTGTCATCTCTTAGGTTTTAGAATCTAGAAATTCTACCTCTTGAAATGTGACTTGCCACAAGAGGCCAAAAAGAACAGGATGAATGAGGCATCATTCTCAAGGGTTCTGACTTCTCGAGGGCTTCTACTATTATAACTTGCTACTTCAACCCACTGTTTATTCAGCACGAAGCTATGTCTAGCTTCCAAGATGCCAAAATCTGACCAGGAAAAAAGAAGCAAGGTATCAGTAGATGACTCTGAGCACAACCACAAGAACAATCTCGTTTTAAGAAAACAAAGCATCCTCCAAATCCTATTAAATGCTACTTTTTAAAACAGCGAGCTTATTTTATCATTTTCTCTAAGACAGATTAAAGTATTGCTAAACGGTGGTAGATGAAAACTATGCTAAGCAGATGAAAGCTAAACAGAATGGCTTTGCATAGGCACCGATTATTGACATCAAGGATAATTAAAATGAAATGCAATGCCTACACTTTGAAAACTAACTTTACCACATACTAAGGCTTCCACAAACGTTATAATCTTTAGTGAAGATCAAAGCCATTTACAGCCTTATTTCACTCAGTATAAAGGAGCTAACAAAGAGAAAAATATAAGCTACTGTGCATCTTTTAAAACAATAGGAGATAAAAAACCAGGTAACATTAAAATATGTAGAATCAAAGAAATTCACACATATAATGAGCAAGCCTATTGTAGAGGAGTGGCTCAGAAGAGGAGAATAAGAATTAATCTTTGCCTACATTAGAAAAAAAGGAGAAAGAATTTTTAAAAAGTAAAAACAGTATTTTTAAAGCAAGTATCACATATTTTTTTTCCAAAAAAACACCTAAAGGTTTGATCAAACCAAGATACATTTTAATAACAATGAAGACAAAGCACTCTTTTTGGAAGCCTGTGACACATGAATTTAATGGTCTAAAAGTTGCAGCAGTTCAATCAATGATAACTTATTTAATTATTCTGGTTGCTCCAAAATGAGAAATGTTCATCAAAATGCTTCAATTAATTCACATATAAATGAACTGTTGAAGTAATCATCTGAACATATTTCAAATCATTGTAATTTTTTTATTCATGAGGATGTCCTCTAAGAGTTAGAAAACATACCAATGGTAACAAATACATCCTTCTCTTAAGAGATGCTATTCCTGGTAGAGAAACAAAGCTGTGAAACAAAGCTGTGAGGTCAAGAGTAGACGTATAGATCTCTGGATCTTCTCATCAATATTTCCATGAACCTAAAACAACTACAGGAAACAACTTCCATCATCTGTTGTCCTCTTTTCTTTGCAGTGTGAAGATGTCATAGTTCATATGAATTCATAGTGAGCCTTTCCCTACATTAAATAGGGATCTTAAAAGGAAAAAAAAATCTTCTTTTGTCTAAAACTTGCCTTTCTTCTCTGGATCATCCTTTCATGCATCTCTGCAAATTAGTCATCTGTCAATGGATCTGTCCATCCACTCTCCTAGTCTCAAATGTTGTATTGAGGTTCTGTTATTTGTGGCACATTACACTAGTCATTGAGGCTACAGTACTCCCAGAGAACATGTTGAGTAAATAGAAAAGGTTAACTTTGGCCTGGGATTTAAATATAAAGATCAAACGCATTTTAAGGAAAACACACTTCAAATGAAATAATCACCAACCCTTCACATTCTGGAAAAAAAAGTTCAGGGGATTTGCATTTTATTTCATTCATCATAAATGGGTCAAAATATTGATTCACAGTGTAGCCTGGCAGGGTGCCATTCTCCATTCCAACTCTCATTCTCAAACTAGAGAATACAGAGTTTATTTTGAGAAAGAAAAGAAGTAAAAAGAAGATAATGGAGTCATAAAAATAAAAGATGCTCCCTTAGCTATCTTATCAATACTTTCCAGCTATAATATTTCTTTTCTTTGTTTTCTTGGACCTTTTGTTTTATTATAATTTTTATTTTTTCAAATTATCTATTCTCATTTTACACACCAATCCCAGTTCCCACTCCCTCCCCTACTCTCATTCCCTCCACTTACCCCATTTATTCTACCCCATCCACTCCTCAGATAGGGTAGGGCACAAGGCTTTGGGGGAAGGACCAAGGCCCTTCCTTCTATATCTTAGTCTGAGCAAGGTATCCATTTAAAGAGAATAGATTGCCAAAAAGCCAGTACAAGGGGTAGGGAAAAATCCTGGTGCCACTGCCAGTGGCCAAGCAGTCTGCCCCAGCTTGAAACTGTCAGCCACACTCAGAGGAACTAATTTGGTCTTAAGCTTGTTCCTTCCCAGTCTGGATAGTGTTGGCGAGGTCCCATTAGCTCAGATAGACTGTTTCAGTGAGTATCTCCATCATGGTCTTGACCTCTTTGCTCATATTCTCATTCCTCCCACTTTTCAACTGGACTTTGGGAACTCAGCCAAGACTCTGATGCGTGTCTCTGCCTCTGTTTCAATCAGTTGCTAGATGACGGGTCTATGGTGATATTTAAGATATTCATCAATCTGACTACCGGGCATGGCCAGTTCGAGCATCCTCTTTTCTATTGCTTAGGGTCTTAGTTGCGGTCATCCTTGTAGATTCTTGGAAATTACTCTAGAGCTAGGTTTCTTGCTAACCCCATAATGGCTCTTTCCAACAAGGTATCTTTTTACTTGCTTTCATCTCTGTCCTTCCTCCTTTTCTACTATCCCATTCCCTCAAGTCTCCTCACCCCTCCCCTTCTCCCCTCCTCTTCCCCTCCTCTTCCCCTTCTACTCTTTTTTCTCCCTCAACCCCTATGTTCCCAATTTTGTCAGGTGTTCTTTCCAAGGTGGCTCTATATATGTTTTTCTTAGGGTTCAACTTATTACTTAGCTTCTCTGGGATCATGAACCATAGGCTCAATATCCCTTGTTTATAGTTAGTAGTCGTATCTACTTATGAGTGAGTATATACCATATTCATCTTTCTAGGTCTGGGTAACCTCACTAAGGATGGTGTTTTCTAGTTCCATCCATTTGCATGCAAATTTCAAGAATCATTGTTTTTTACTGCTGAGTAGTATTCTAATGTGTAAATTGCCACATTTTCTTTATCCATTCTTCAGTTGAGGAGCACCTAGGTTGTTTCCAGGTTCTGGCTATTACAAATGATGCTGCTATGAACATAGCTGAACAAATGTCTTTATAGTATGATTAAGCATCTTTTGGGTATATGCCCAAGAGTGGTGTTACTGGATCCTTAGGTAGGTTGATTCCCAATTTTTTGAGAAACTGCAATACTGACTTCCAAAGTGGTTGTACAAGTTTGCATTTATACCAGCAATGGATGAGTTTCCATAACTCCACATCCTCTCCAGCATAAGCTATTACTGGTGTTTTTGATCTTAGCCATTCTCATAGGTGTAAGATGGTATCTCAGAGTTGTTTTGATTTGTATTTCCCTGATGGCTAAGAAATTTAAACATTTCCTTAAATGTCTTTTTAGGTCATTTGAGATTTTTCTGTTAAGAATTCTGTTTAGTTCTGTACCCATTTTTTAAATTGGGTTATTTGGAATTTTGACGTCTAATTCCTTGAGTTCTTTATATATTTTGAAGATAAGTTCTCTGTCTGATGTGAGGTCAGTGAAGATCTTTTCCCATTCAATAGAATGCTTTTCTTTCTTATTGTCTGTGTCCTTTGCTTTACAGAAGCTTATCAGTTATAGGAGCTTCCGTTTATTTATTGTTGCTCTCAGTGTCTGTGCTACTGGGGTTATATTTAGGAAGTGGTCTCCTGTGCCTATGCAATAAAGGCAGCTTTCTGCTTTCTCTTCTATCAGGTTTAGTGTAGTCAGATATATATTGAGGTCTTTAATAAGTTTGGACCTGAGTTGTGTGAATGGAGATAGATATGGATCTATTTTCATTCTTCTACATGTTGACATTCAGTTATGCCAGCACCATTTATTGCTGATGCTTTCTGTTTTCCATTGTATAATTTTAGATTATAAAAAATCATGTGTTCATAGATATGTGGGTTCATATCTGGGTCCTCGATTTGATTCCATTGGTCCACCTCTCTGTTTTTATGCCAGTACAAATCTGTTTTCATTACTGTAGCTCCAAATCCCCTTGATCTCTTTTTGTTGTCTAATTACTATAACTAGAACTTCAACAACTATATTGAAGAGATATGAAGAGAGTGGATTTATGAAATCACTTCAAGTTTCTCTACATTTAATTTGATATTGGCTTGCTGTATATTGCTCTTATTATGCTTATATATGTTTCTTGTTCACTCCAAGACCTTTATCATGAAGGGGTTTGGATTTTGTCAAATACTTTTTCATCATCTAATGAGATGATCATATGGATTTTTTCTTTCAGTTTATTTACATGATGGATTACATTGATAGTTTTTCATATGTTGAACATTGACGAAATCCAGATAATTATTAGGTCATATTACAAAAACCTGTACTGTACAAAATTGGGAAACATAAAACAAATGTACAATTTTCTGAATAGATACCACATACAAAATTAAATCAAGACCAGGTGAACAATTTAAATGAACCTATAAACTGTAACAAAATAGAAACTGTCATCAAAACCCTCCCAAACAAAAAAGCTCAGGGAAAGATGGTTTTAGTACAGAATTCTACTAGAATGTCCAAGAAGAGCTAATACCTAAACTCCTCAAAGTGTTCCACATAAAGAAACAGAAGGAACATTGCCAAACTCTTTTTATGAGGCTACAGTTACGCTGATATAGAAACCACACAAAGACTCAACCAGAGAATTACAGATCAATCTCACTTGTGAACATAGATGCAAAATACTCAATAAAATACTGGCAAACCGAATCCAAAAACACATTTAAAAAAATCATCCACCATAATCAAGTTGTCTTCATCCCAGGGGTACTGCTCTAATATTTCTGGGGCAAAATAGGAGGGTTCTAGAATGACAACTAGTGATCTAGAAGTTCCTGTCAGTGTTGTATTTTGGAGTCACCTCTACTCTAGTGTCTAAACCAGATGGATTATCACTATCAGATAATGCCAAACTGCCTATAGCAAACTTGGATTTAGATTAGACCCTTCAGGCAGATTCCTAGAAGCTGGATAGCTAGACAACTTCAGACCTTCTTTGACTGTCCTGTAACCAAGTACTAGCACTGTTTTGGGATAAAATTTGTAAGCACCCCTTTTCATCTTTACATAGTACAAAAGACAAGGAGTTAGTACAAATGCTGATGTTTTGACTCTTTGGTGATAAGGAACTGTCTCTCCTTCCTGACAGGTCCATGGTTCTCTTCTTGTTTAATTTGCTTATTCGCTTTGAGAAAGCCTTTGGGGTATTGTTTCAATCTCTTTCCATTCTAAAATACAGTTTCTTATAAATTAGTATCTGGTGGGGATTAGCTTAGCTCAATTAGAGCCACCTGAAACAGTTGGCTGTTGTCCAAAATCATCATTATAAGGTACAGATGGCCAGTTGTAAGGGAAAAGTTATTTATGGAAAGTGAAGAATTGTTATAAATACAATAACCAATCAAAGATTTCCGAGACAAGCAGCCTGTCTTGCCTTTATACTCTTGACACCTTTCATTTCTAGGTTGCTCCTTCTTGGTTGTAGTTGGCTCCCTTCCCACATTTTATGCCTGCACTTATCTACTCTTTTCAAGGTCCTTCTCATACTCCTAGACCACCCTCTAGAAATTTTCTTTCCACCCCAAGTATAGATTTCATGACTATCTGAATCTATATCTCCTTCTCAGGTTTGATGATGTCAAAAGATGCAATGAGCTGGATTTAAGTGGCCTGAACCACATCTGTTCTGGGAGGTTCCCTAACAAGAATTCCTCTGTGTCAGCTAGATCAAGCTGGGATTCTTTGGTCTGCAAGTACAGGATATCCAAGAAGGCTAAAGTATGTTTCCTAATTTCCCTTGTTTTATGAAGTGGGTTCTGCCTACATGCTTTCTTTCTCCATTCACTCACAGTACATTTTATTTCTCTTTCCTTTTTTTTTTCTGTCTACTATCACTCCACAAGTCATTTTCAGTCTTCTCCAGAAATAGTCTCACGATATTCATACTATCACCACCCTTTCCCAAATAACACAACCCTGAAAACTGAATTCAGAGTGTTATCATTAGACAATTAACAGTTCACCCGAGTGCACAGAGACAAGAATCAACCCCAAGAGTCGTTTGGTTTCTGGAGAGAGATTTCAGATTACAGCGTGAAATATTGGGAAACAAATCCAACAAGGTGAGCACAAGTCCTACAATAAAATTAGCTGGGAAAACAAAAGAAATTAAAAGTTCTACTTATGCATAACCTTTTTTAAATTCTTTTAATTAGAAATTAAAAGTTCTACTTATGCATAACCTTTTTTTCACAATTTTTTAAAATTTATTTTTAATAATTAAACTTTTTTCGCCCCTCTTCCCAACACCCTCCCACTCCCCCCCGCCTCCTTCTCCTCCTCCCTCTTTGTCCCTAAGGGCAGTCAGGGTTTCCAGCCCTGTGGGAAGTTCAAGTTCGTCCCCCCTCCCTCCAGGTCCAGGAAGGTCAGTATTCAAACAGACTGGATCCCAAAAATCCAGTATATGCAGAGGAAACTAGTCCCAGTGTCATTGTCAATGGCTTCTCAGAAAGACTCCGGGCCGGCCACATTCAGAGAATCCGGCCACATTCAGAGAATCTGGTTGGATCACGTGCTCGTTCAGTCGCAGTCCAACTGCCCTTGGTAAACTCTCATTAGATTCGACCCCTTGTATCAGTGGGTGATAGTATCCATCGCAGTCCTTCGTCCTTCTGCTCCTCATTTGGACCTTGGGGGGCTCAGTCCGGTGCTCCAATGTGGGTCTCCGTCTGTATCGCCATCCATCGCCAGATGAAGGATCTATGGTGATAAGCAAAATATTCATCAGTATGGTTATGGGCCAAGGCCGGTTCAGGCACCCTCTCCTCTGTCCAGAGAACAATCTGGGGATCTCTCCTTGGACCTGGGATCCCATATATAATCAAGTTTCCTATAAACCCTAAAATGACTCCCTTAGTTGAAATATATTCTTCCCTGATCCCATATTCATCCTTCCTCCCTTCCCCCCATCCCGGTCAACCGAGCTTTCTCCATTCCTCCCCTACTCCCTTCTCTCTAACCCTCTCCCCTTCCAACAACCCTCCCACCCCACGCCCCCATGCACCCAAGGTTACCTGGGACTCTTGACTATTTCCTACCTCCTGGCGGATAGCTAAATAATCTTCATCAGGTTCGTCTTCTTATTTAGCTTCTCTAGGATCACGAATAATAGGCTCAAAGACCTTTAAATTATGGTTAGAATCCACTTATGAGTGAATACATACCGTGTTCCTCTTTTTGGGTCTGGCTTACCTCACTCAGTAAAGCGTTTTCTATGTCCATCCATTTGCATGCAAAATTCACGATGTAATTATTTTTTACCGCTGAGTAAAACTCTAATGTGTATATGTTCCACACCTTTTTTAGCCATTCTTCTATTGAGGGGCACCTAGGCTGTTTCCATGTTCTGGATATTACAAATAGTGCTGCTATGAACATAGTTGAACAAATGCTTTTGTAGTATGCTAGGGAATCTCTAGGGTATATTCCCAAGAGTGGAATTGCTGGGTCCTGAGGGAGGTTGACTCCCAGTTTCCTGAGAAACTGCCACACTGATTTCCACAGTGGCTGCACAAGTTTGCATTCCCACCAACAATGGATGAGTGTTCCCCTCACCCCACAGCCTCTCCAGCATAGGCTATCATTGGTGTTTTTGACTTTAGCTATTCTGACAGGTGTAAGATGGTATCTCAAAGTGGTTTTGATTTGCATTTCCCTGATCGCTAAGGAGGTTGAGCATGACTTTAAGTGTCTTCTGGCCATTCGAAGTTCAGCTGTTGTGAATTCTCTGTTCAGTTCAGTACCCCATTTTTTAATTGGGTTAATTAGAGTTTTAGTGCCTAGTTTCTTGAGTTCTTTGTATATTTTGGAGATCAGACCTTTGTCTGATGAGGGGTTGGTGAAGATCTTCTCCCAGTCAGAAGGCAGCCTTTTTGTCTTACTGACAGTGTCCTTTGCTTTACAGAAGCTTCTCAGTTTCAGTAGATCCCATTTATTCATTGTTTCTCTTATTGTCTGTGCTGCTGGGGTTCTACTTAGGAAGAGGCCTCCTGTGCCTATATCTTGTAGACTACTTCCCACTTTCTCTTCTATCAGGTTCAAAGTGGACGGATTAATGTTAATGTCTTTAATCCATTTGGACCTGAGTTTTGTGCATGGTGATAGGTATGGATCTACTTTCATCCTTCTACAGGTTAACATCCAGTTATGCCAGCACCATTTGTTATAGATGCTTTCCTTCTTCCATTGTATACCTTTAGCTCCCTTGTCAAAAATTAGGTGCTCATAGGTTTGTGGGTTAATATCCGGGTCTTCTATTCGATTCCAAAGGTCGATTTCTCTGTTCTTATGCCAATACCAAGCTGTTTTCAATACTGTAGCTCTGTAATAGAGTTTGAAGTCAGGGATGGTAATGCCTCCTGAAGTTCCTTTATTGTATAAGATTGTTTTGGCTATCCTGGGTTTTTTGTTTTTCCATATAAACTTGATTATTGTTTTCTCAAGGTCTGTGAAGAAGTTTGATGGGATTTTGATGGGGATTGCCTTGAATCTATAGATTGCTTTTGGTAGAATTGCCATTTTTACTATGTTGATCCTCCCAATCCAAGAACAAGGGAGATCTTTCCTTTTTCTGGTATCTTCCTCAATTTCTTTCTTCAAAGACTTAAAGTTCTTGTCAAATAGGTCTTTCACTTCCTTGGTTAGAGTAACCCCAAGATATTTTATGCCATTTGTGGCTATCGTGAAAGGTGATGTTTCTCTGATTTCCCTCTCAGCTTCTTTATCCTTTGTGTATAGGAGGGCCACTGATTTTTTGGAGTTGATCTTGTATCCTACCACGTTACTAAAGGTGTTTATCAGCTGTAGGAGTTCTTTGGTAGAGTTTTTGAGGTCACTTATGTACACTATCATATCGTCAGCGAATAACGAAAGTTTAACTTCATCCTTTCCAATTCGAATCCCCTTGATCTCCTTATGTTGTCTTGTTGCTATTGCTAGAACTTCAAGCACTATATTGAAGAGGTATGGAGAGAGTGGACAGCCTTGTCGCGTTCCTGATTTTAGTGGAAAGGCTTTGAGTTTCTCTCCATTCAATTTGATGTTAGCTGTCGGCTTGCTGTATATTGCTTTTATTATATTTAGGTATGATCCTTGTATCCCCAGTCTCTCCAACACCTTTATCATAAATGGGTGTTGAATTTTGTCAAATGCTTTTTCAGCATCCAATGAAATGATCATATGGTTTTTTCTTTCAGTTTATTTATATGATGGATTACATTGATAGATTTGCGTATGTTGAACCAGCCCTGCATCTCTGGGATGAAGCCTACTTGATCATAATGGATAATTTTTCTAATGTGTTCCTGGATTCGGTTTGCCAGGATTTTATTGAGAATTTTCGCGTCGATGTTCATGAGTGAGACTGGCCTGTAATTCTCTTTCTTGGTTGTGTCTTTATGTGGTTTTGGTATTAAGGTAACTGTAGCTTCATAAAAGGAGTTTGGCAATAACTCTTCTGTTTCTATATTATGGAATACATTAAGGAGTATAGGAATTAGCTCTTCCTGGAAGTTCTGGTAGAATTCTGCATTGAAACCATCTGGTCCTGGGCTTTTTTTGGCAGGGAGATTTCTGATAACAGCTTCTAATTCTTCACGACTAACAGGTCTATTTAGATTGTTCACCTGTTCTTGGTTCAACTTTGGTATATGGTACTTATCTAAAAAAATGTCCATTTCTTTTACATTTTCCAACTTTGTGGCATATAAACTTTCGTAGTAAGATCTAATGATTCTCTGAATTTCCTCTGTGTCTGTGGTTATATCCCCCTTTTCATTTCTGATCCTATTAATTTGTATGTGCTCTCTCTGCCGTTTGATTAGTTTGGATAGGGGTTTGTCAATCTTGTTGATTTTCTCCAAGAACCAGCTTTTTATTTCATTGATTCTTTGGATTGTTTTCTCTGTTTCTATTTTGTTGATTTCAGCCCTCAGTTTGATTATTTCCAGTCTTCTACTCCTCCTGGGTGAATCAGCTTCTTTTTTTCTAGAGCTTTCAAGTGTGCTGTTAGGTCTCCAATGTGTGCTTTCTCCGTTTTCTTTATTTGGGCACCTATTGCTATGAACTTTCCTCTTAGCATTGCTTTCAAAGTGTCCCATAGGTTTGAGTATGTTGTGCCTTTGTTTTCATTAAATTCAAGGAAGACTTTAATTTCTTTCTTAATTTCGTCCTTGACCCAGGGGTGATTTAGTAGTTGACTGTTCAACTTCCATGAGTTTGTTGACTTCCTGGGGGTAGCATTGTTGTTGAATTCTAATTTTAATCCATGGTGATCTGACAAGACACAGGTGGTTACTAATATTTTTTTGTATCTGTGGGAGTTTGCTTTGTTACTGAGTATGTGGTCAATCTTCGAGAAGGTTCCATGAACTGCAGAGAAGAAGGTATATTCTTTCCTATTTGGGTGGAGTGTTCTATAGATGTCTGTTAAGTCCATTTGATTCAATACCTCCAATAAATCTCTTAATTCTCTGTTTGGTTTCTGTCTGATTGACCTGTCCATTGGTGAGAGAGGAGTGTTTAAGTCTCCTACTATTAGCGTGTGTGGTTTGATGACTGCCTTGAATTCTAGAAGAGTTTCTTTTACATATGTGGGTGCCTTTACATTAGGGGCATAGATATTCAGGATTGAGACTTCTTCCTGATGAGTTGTTCCTGTTATGAGTATGAAATGTCCATCTCCATCTTTTCTGATTGATTTTAGTTTGAAGTCGATTTTGTTAGATATTAGAATGGCCACACCCGCTTGTTTCTTAGGTCCATTTGCTTGGAAAACCTTTTCCCAACCCTTTACTCTGAGTAGGTGTCTGTCTTTGTGGTTGAGGTGTGTTTCTTGTAAACAGCAGAATGTTGGATCCTGTTTTCGTATCCAATCTCTAAGTCTGTGCCTCTTTATAGGTGAATTGAGTCCATTGATATTAAGAGATATTAATGACCATTGGTTGTTGACTCCAGTCATTTTTTTGGGGGGTAATAGAGTGTATGTGTTTTCCTTCTTTGAATTGTGCTAGTGAAGGGTCGCTAGATGTCTGAATTATTGTAGTCAGTGTTGGCAATGTTGGATTCCTTGGGATGTAATTTTCCTTCTAATATTCTCTGTAAGGCTGGATTAGTAGTTACGTATTGTTTAAATTTGTTTTTATCCTGGAATATTTTGTTTTCTCCGTTGATAGTGAACGAAAGCTTGGCTGGGTAAAGTAGTCTGGGCTTGCATCCATGGTCCCTTAATTTCTGCAGTACCTCTATCCAGGACCTTCTGGCTTTCATGGTTTCTATAGAGAAGTCTGGTGTAAGTCTGATAGGTTTACCTTTATAGGTTACTTGACCTTTTTCCTTTGCAGCTCTTAATATCCTTTCTTTAATCTGACTGCTTTGTGTTTTGATTATTATATGGCGAGGGGATATTTTTTTCTGATCCAGTCTATTCGGTGTTCTGTATGCTTCTTGCACCTTCATAGGAATATCCCTCTTTAGGATGGGAAAGTTTTCTTCTATAATTTTGTTGAATATATCTTCTGGACCTTTGATCTGCAATTCTTCTCCTTCTTCTACTCCTATTATTCTTAGATTTGGTTTTTTTTATTATGTCCCATATTTCCTGAATGTTTTGTGATGAGAATTTGTTGGATTTGCTGTTTTCTTTGGTCAGGGCGTTTATTTTCTCTATGGTGTCTTCATAATCTGAGATTCGTTCTTCTGTCTCTTGTATTCTATTGGTTAAGCTTGATTCTGTATTCTCCGTTCGTTTACCTAGATTTTCCATATCCAGCCGGCCCTCGGTTTGTGTTTTCTTCACTGCCTCCATTTCAGTTTTCAATTCTTGAACTGATTCCATTACCTGTTTGATTGCTTTTTCTTGGTTTCCCAGGGTATCATTTATGAATTTACTCATTTCTTCATACTTTTTGTTATATTTGTCTTCCATTTCTTTACTCATTTCTTCCATCTTTTTGTTATATTTCTCTTCTATTTCTTTAAGTGAGTTATTCATACCCTGCTTAAGAGACTCTATTGCTTTCATAATGACACTGTTTTCCACTTCTTCCGGAATAGGGCGTTCAAGTCCTTCTGTCATAAGATCGCTGGGATCTGGTGTTTTCATGTTGTTTTTCAGATTGTTGGAGGAATTCTTGCCTTGGCGCCTGCCCATCTCTTCCTTCAGATGCTCTCCAATGGCTCTTCCCTCCGCTGGGTCTTCTTCTACTGGATTAGTGCCCCTTGCTATCCAGGAATCACTTTGCCTGCAGTCTTAGCAGGGGATGGCGTAGCAGGAGAGAGGGATTAGCTGGGGGAAGCTGCCCCTTTGGAGTAGCCAGGTAGATAAGGATGGCGGGAATATTGTGTGTACCTAATCGGACTAGTATGGCAGTCAACACACTTACTCCTCCACAGGATCAGAGCCCCTCGCTGGTCAGAAGACTCCCTGCCTGTGGTCTTAGCTTGCTGCAGGCAGGCTATCAGAACAAAGGGACTCCCGTCCCTTTGCACTCACCGCCTGCCCCGGCCCGCGGTGCCCACCCCGGCTGAGATGGAGGAATTTAAGCCCCGAAAAAGGGAGAGAGGAGGGGAGGGGTTCGAGCTATGCATAACCTTTTTAAGAAGTTAATATCTACTTCAGCTGCCATTACTTCTAAATCTTATTAGTAAAAGCTTTTGTTGTGAGTTATCCAAAGAAGGCCACCCAGACATGGGTTCAAACCAACTGAAAGTCATCATGAGCTGGTTGGCGATGACACTGGGTGTTTGGGTTACAAGTGCGATCTCAGGGCTTTTTCAAGGTGAGCTTTTAAGAACAGAGCCCACGTCCTGGGTTGACGTACTTCAGCAACCAAGAAGAGCTAGCCAGAAGAGGACCTGCAGAAGCCGAAAAGCAACGTTAATGCACTTATGGACTTACCCAGAATGATAAATTTTGATGGACTAGGTCTTTATTTTTCTTTTGCAGGTGTTGCTGCCTACGTACTGGGTTCTAAGACCTGAATGGCATTCCCTGCATGGCACCAGTTGTGCTGAGGTCTGGGGCCCTAGGTAGGTCTGGCAACCTCTTACATTTTGAAATGATTTTAAATATAGACACTGATCCCAGAAAATACTATCACTGAAGATGTAGATAATTAGTACCAAGTGAAGAAATTTAAATAAGATAATATTAAGTGAACAAGATCTTTAATTAAATGCATGTTTAAACACTTATGTAAGGGCCATGTTTATCTGGCAAACATAATATGCCAGCATCTTTGCTTCTACAGGCCAATGTTTTGTAATAAGATTTTACAAGCTTTTTTCAGGTTGACATGCCTAACAAAGTACATGGTACAACTCATAGTCTAGCACCTTGATATAAACACAAATGTTGTAATATAAAGAAAAATAACCTGGACAGGGTTCAATACTATTCAGACATATTTGTGTCTTGAGTGAAGGAGTATTGATCTAGCAGGAATGAGAAATTAAAGTGTTCATAAACATATAACTCTTGTATGTTGATTTATAATGAAGACTTGTACAACTTAATAATATGTTGTCATCAGGCACAAAAGAGTGTTTTAGAATATACCTCTGTAATTCAATTCAAGTTTTAAAAATGGAAATTCAATTTTAAATAGGAATTACATATTGATGATATTTTTAAATTTTAACATGGCTCTTTCTTCCTCCACCTTGTCGTCTAGCATTGGTCATGTTCTCCAGAGGATCCTGCAACATGTATTTCAACATATTTGGAAAAAATTTTGTATATATTAAGTAAAAAGAGGGATTTAAATTTTCAATCAGATAATTGCCATGCAAACATAGACAAATCTTTACAGAATTCATTTCATTGACGTAAAAAATGTACTCAGTGCATTTTGGATATACAGAAAATTTTAAAACAATAAGTTACAAAAGAGTAAATGATTGGGCTTGAGAAATGATCTGGCAGTTAAGATTGCTAACTGCTCTTCCAAGAGATCCACGTTCAGTCCTCAGCACCTTCATAAGAAAATTCCCAACAACCTTTAACTCTAGCTCCAGGGAATCTGATGCCATCTTCTAGATTCTGAGGACATCTGCACACATGTGTAAAACATACACAAACATACTAACACACACATAATTTAAAAAATAATAATTATAAATCTTTAAAAATAGGAAAAAGCAATGGATAATGCAGAAAAGGACGATTTTAACTTTAAAATTATGCAAGCAGAGTACAACATATAATAAAGGGGAGAGAATAAAATATTTGGCCCTATATTCATGGACTTTTAAAATTATTGTTCTTTGGTGGCATATGATCTTGACCTGACTATGTTGTTTCCCTGACCTTCTGTTGTTCACTCATCGGACTACAGAGGGTATTAGCTTTTACCAACCTGATCCTTTCACATCTTAAGATTCACTTTTAGTCAACAATTTTGTTCATTAAGGAGAGAAATGAACTCATTCATTATCAAAAGCATATACCCAACTTCAAACAGCATCATAGTAAAAAGCAAAGTTTCAATGGTTTCAACAGAAAGCCCACTCACCCTTTAGCGTTTTCAAATTTATCTATGAAAAGATATCTCCCATTTATTTTTAAAAATAACATACTTTAATTACCCAAAGACTATATTTTGCCATTTTCTGCTGTATTTCCTTAAGTAGATCATATATGTATGCTATTGTTGCACTAAAGAGTTAAGAATTTACAAATTGAGATGTAGCTGGAAAATACAAGAAGGCAGTAGGTGACCTAAAATTATTTAGAATGCATTTGTGTTCCATTTTAAGAAATAAAGTAAGTCAGAGAATAGTAACTAATAGCTTGCCTAGGGACACTTTAATTTATGCAACAGTGGCACTTACAAGATTCACATGACATTTGGTGTAGTTATTATTTTTCTATTTCTATCCAAAAGCAAATGTAGCAGGATCCGCCTCCTACTCTCAGAGGCCAAGCCTCACCCCAGATATTATTAAAGCGCTTCTCTGCTCCACTGGCATAAGGACTGTAGAAAACCACCTGCTGTATTCCAGTATGTAACCAATAAGAGGATTCTGCAATGCAGGCCCTTGCTAGGGAAGGAAGAGTCACAGTCAACCAACACCCTTTGCATTCTCACTTGTCGGTCTGAGATATTTGACCTACGGTAATTTTCAGTTATGATTACTCAGGTGAGTATGTCAGCGCTGTTGCCAGCAAAGTTTTATTTCTACACTAAAGATGTTATGAAGAAAATGCCATTTATTTTTTCTGGAGTACAGCATGACTGGTCTTTATTTAGCTCTTTCTTGCCCTGTAAGGATGACTTTTCCTAAATTCCCCAAAAGGTTTAAAATAAATAAAGTTTTGAAGCAGTTTTAACTTTATACAAGCGAATAGAATAAAGCATTCAAGCATTCCTCCATAATTTTCTCCTTCCCCAATAGCTCTCTGTTGCATTAATGTGGTTCATTTGATAAAATGTTGACACAACTCTTAATTTATATCTATAGCTTATGATGCAGGTCATTTATTCTTTGTGCTGTATATCACATGAATTTTGTCAAATGCATTCATCATTATGGTGTAATATGGAATGGCTTTATTGACCTGTGCTACCTCTCTTCATCCATCTCCTCACACGAAGCCTTGGCCATCAATGACTTTTCTTCTGCCTCGTGGTTTATTCAGAAGATTTCCCTAGTTAGATTTAGACAAGATGGAGCCTTTTAAGATTGACTTCTTTAGGGAATCACAATTCATTGCAGATTCCTCTATGTCATTTGTGGTTTGAAAACATATTTGCATGGCTACATCAGTCTGTTTATTCATTGACCTGGTAAGAGATATCTTGGCCCAGGACATTTTCATGTCTATCTAGAATCAGAAATATATGTCGAAGACCATGACAAAAGCTCAATAAGATTTTAAAAAAGAGGATAAAACATTTTTGTCAATCGCAGTGACCAGACATGCCCTCAGTGACAGTGTATATTTTTACACACAGGTATGAAATACAGTTGGGAGAAAAATTCTCATTGAGAAGTTAGTAAATTTCAATAAATCTTTCTTTTCTTTATTTTAGAAAGGAAAACAGCTGTTCTTGCTGTTGTCTCAGGCCAGCAGCTGAGCGAGTGCTGCCTTCTTGGGAAGCTTAGAAATTCAAACTGCTAACAGTTCTACTCACCATATGCTGTCTTACTCCCTCTATTTGTAGATTCTAAATTTGATTTAATCTTTGCTAATTCCATTTATCTTTCTGCTCTGTGACTTCACACCTTTCTGTGTAGAAGCATTTTAGTGCTGTGTTTCTGATCCGTCTTTTAATAAGGGTAACCTTTAAGATTTTTGTTCCTTATGTGGCACAGGAAATTTTGTCTCCTGGGTATTTCACTTGTTTCGATTGGAAGATACCCCACTGGCATATTTCTAAAACAGAACTACTCTGTGTCTTTTCTCTATGATTTGTCACCCCATTGGCCTAAGATTGACAAATTTCTGCTGTATTTTCCTCAAATAGTTCATCTTGCTTTGATTTGGAAGTCTTAGCTCTTGTGTAACATTTCCTATTCTCTTGTCTTTGCTTACAAGATTTTTTTTTGAGTAAATTTTATTAAATTATAAAAGTTTCCATTTCCGCCCCTCTTCCCAACACCCTCCCACTCCCCCCACTCCCTCTCCTCCTCCCTCTTCGTCCCCTAGGGCAGTCAGGGTTTCCTGCCCTGTGGGAAGTTAAAGTTCCTCCCCCCTCCCTCCAGGTCCAGGCAGGTGAGTATCCAAACAGACTGGATCCCCAAAATCCAGTATATGCAGAGGAAACAAGTCCCAGTATCATAATCAATGGCTTTTCAGAAAGACTTCGGGCCAGCCACATTCAGAGAAGAACTCAAGAAACTAGACACTAAAACTCTAACTAACCCAATTAAAAAATGGGGTACTGAACTGAACAGAGAATTCACAACAGATGAACTTCGAATGGTCAAAAGACACTTAAGGTCATGCTCAACCTCCTTAGCGATCAGGGAAATGCAAATCAAAACCACTTTGAGATACCATCTTACACCTGTCAGAATAGCTAAAGTCAAAAACACCAATGATAGCCTATGCTGGAGAGGATGTGGGGTGAGGGGAACATTCATCCATTGTTGGTGGGAATGCAAACTCGTGCAGCCACTGTGGAAATCAGTGTGGCGGTTTCTCAGGAAACTGGGAGTCAACCTCCCTCAGGACCCAGCAATTCCACTCTTGGGTATAAACCCTAGAGATTCCCTAACATACTACAAAAGCATTTGTTCTACTATGCTTACAAGATTTATTGAGAAAGAATTTACCTACTATAAAACCCACCCATTAAAAGTGTAAACTTGAAAACATTTTAAATATATTCACGGATTTGTACAATGACCCCCAGAACCAAACTTTAGAATGTTTTGACCCCTTAGAATATTTTTTCCTATTAACTAGCAATTCTCTGCCCATCTTTCTGTATTCATAGACATCTGCTATAGACATTCAGTTTTTACATGTTTTTTTTTTTGTTGTTGTTGTTATCCTTGTCACTACATACAAATGGAACTGCCCCGAACTTTTTTTTCCCACTTCTATGTTTAACATCTATGACTTCGATGCTTTCAAGGGTCGTGAGTCTCCAAGTGTCAGCTAGTCCTTCATTATTTCTAATGTGAAATAATACTACAATGGTAAAAGCATGCTAACTATTCAGATACTCATCAGAAGGACCCAAGTTTCCACTCTTGACCTATTATAATCATTCATCCACACGTATTTTTTGTGTTGTATATATTCACATTTTATTTGGATATATGTTGGGGTGAAATTAAGGGTAATATGGTAACACTATGCTTCCATTTAGATCAGTGGTCTCGATCTATGGGTCATGACCATTTTGGGGTCCCTAACCCTCAGAAAACACGGGCATTTACATTACAATTCATAACAGTAGCAAGATTGTAGTTGTGAAGTAACAACAAAAATAATTTTATCCTTGGGAATCACCACAACATGAGGAACTGTATTAAAGGGTTGCAGCATTAGGAAGGTTGAGAACCACTGATTTCGAGATACTACAAAAATGTTTCTCAAAGCAACTGCACCATTTTCTATTTCCATAGGCAATGCCTGTGGACCAGTTTCTCCACATCTTTGCAAACTTGTTGTTACCTATCTGATAGTTATCTCAGTCAGTGTATAGTAACAGGCTCAAGGCTTCAAACTGTGTTTTAATAATGATTAATTGTATTTTGGTGTGCTTATTGGCCACAAGCATGTGCTCTCAGGGAAAATGGCTATTAACCCTTCTTATTTTAATGGCATTCTTAACTTTTTATTATCAAATGACAAAAAATTTCTACATATCTTGGCAGAATTCAGATGCAAGAAATAATTTGCAAATGTACTGTCTCATTCTGCTATTTTGTTTTCCTTTGAATCTCAAAAGATTTTAAAGAATGCAGTCCAGTTGCTTGTTTGGTTCCTTTTGTTCTCTGTGTTCAGTGTGCTCCCAAGATGCTGTCGTCTACTTTAGAGTCATAAACGTTTTGTGCATGCTTCCTTCCAAAAATTGTAACGACTCAGTACTTGTATTTAGGTCTATGACCCATTCCAACTTTGGTGGGGTTTGTATAACCTTTTATTTATATTTGTTTGACTTTTGTTTTGTGTATGATCTGAGGTGAGGCTCTAACTCCACACGCATTTGCATACAGTCGTTCAGTTTCCCCAGCATCATTTGTTGAAATGACTATTTTTCACCATTCAATTTTCTTGGCACCCTTTTCAAAAATAAATTGACCATATGTTTGCAATTATGCCAGCACCGCCATATTTTGATTGCTGAAGCTTTGCAGCAAGGGTGGAAATCAGAGACTAGTAGGCAAGATTGTTCAGCTATTCTTGGTCACTTGCAGTTCCGCTTCAGATTCTTCCTAAACTCCAGCAGAGAATTTGATAGAAATTACACTGAATCTTAGATCACTTTGTAGTCTTGCTACGTCAACAGTGTTGAGCCTTCCCATTCATAAACATTCAATATCTGGTTTTAAAGTTCTTTTGCTCTCCTCTTCCATCCCTTTATTTTCCATAGTAGTAGTCTTACACTCCTCTACTTAATGTATACTTAAGCATTTTATTCTTATAATTGCTCTCATGAGTAGAACTGTCTTAGGAATGTAATACAAGTAATTGATATTTTTTTGGTTTAAGATTTTAAGTGTTGCAGACTTACTAATCTTGTTTTCAGTTCTAAGGGTGAGTGTGTATGTGTATGTTTGGGGTTCTTTAGATACAGTCGTATAATCCCAAAATAGAATTCAATTTATTTAGTTTGTACCAATTTTCATACATTTTATTCTTTTTTTTCTTGCTAATTCTTTAGGCTGGAGCCTCCATAAAAATACTAAGACAAGTAGTGAAACTGAACATTCTTGTCTTCTTGATGTAAGGTTAATATTCATTCTTTGGTTACTAATCTTAACTATTTCTAGTAGATGTTTCTTACTAAAATGTGGAAGCCTGTTTTTATTCCTAACTGAAATGATTTTTTAACATTCTTTACTATTTTTATCATGAAATGTAGTCATATTGTCAAATAACCTTGAGAAATTTATATTTTCTGTCTTTTATTCAAAAACTGGTATATTTAAATGAGCATGCATGGATCTTAAATCAAGTTTGCCTTAACTGAATAAATCTTGCTTGACCATAGGGTATAATCATTTTAATATGTATTTGAATTTGATATGCAAATATTTCGTTGAATTTTTTGCAAATATAGTCAAAAGGAAGATTCAGTTATGTGTGTGTGTGTGTGTGTGTGTGAGTGAGTGAGTGTGTGTGTGTGTGTGTGTGTGTGTGTGTGTGTGAGAGAGAGAGAGAGAGAGAGAGAGAGAGAGAGAGATGTTTTTATTTACTTTGAATACCAGGATAAAGCTACTTTTAAAGGATATAGCAAATTAATTCAAATTCATCTATTTTGAAAAATTTTGTAGTAGTTTTTTCTTGAATGTTTGTTGAATTTTAACATTGTAACTTGGATATGTATTTGGAGAGGTTTCAATAAAACTTCTATCATTTTATGCATCATTAGCATACTCAGAAGTCCAGGCAAGTTAAACATATTCAGAAACTGATGTCCTTTTTATTTGTTTATATTTATTTTTGAGATTAAATTTTAGTAACTATATCTTTCCTTCCCTTTCTCGATCCAAGCCTTTCCATATAATCTTTCCAGATGTCCTTCAAATCCATGAACTCTTTTTATATCAATAGTTATTTTATGAATATATGTATATACACACATAAACACACACATATCTATGTATATGGCTTTCAAAGAGTATTTCATCCATCTGAGTGTTATCTATAATATTATTTTCATAAATCTTTTTATTTATTTATTTATTAAAAATTTCCACCTCTTCCCTGCCTCCTTTTTCCCTCCCCTTCCCCACCTCCCCCTCCCTTTCTAGTCTTAAGAGCAGTCAGGAATCCCTGCCCTATGGGAATTCCAAGGTCCTCCCCCATCCATACAAGTCTTTAAAGGTGAGCATCCAAATAAACCAGGCTCCCATAAAGTTAGTCCATGCAGTAGAATTAAATCTCAATGCCATTGTCCTTGGCTTCTCAGTCAGCCTTCATTGCCAGCCACATTCAGAGTGTCCATTTTGATCACATGCTCCATCACTCCCAGTCCAGCTGGCCTTGGTGAGCTCCCATTAGATCAGTCCCACCGTCTCAGTGGGTGGATGCACCCCTTGTGATCCTGACTTCCTTGCTCACATTCTCCCTCCTTCTGCTCCTCATTTGGACCTTGGGAGCTAAGTCCAGTGCTCCAATGTGGGTCTCTGTTTCTATCTCCATCCATCGCCAGATGAAGGTTCTATGGTGATATGGAAAATATTCATCAGTATGGCTGTGGGACAAGGCCGGTTCAGGCACCCTCTCCTCTGCTGCCCAGGGAACAATCTGGGGATCTCTCCTTGGACCTGGGAACCCCTCTAGAATCAAGTCTTTTGCAAACCCTAAAATGGCTCCCTTAGTTGAGATATTTACTTCCCTGCTCCCATATCCATCCTTCCTCCATCCCACCCATTCCATTCACCCAAGGTATCCGGAATCCTCCCCTTCTCCCTTCTCTCTACCCATCTCCCCTTACATTCACACCCCCGTGCACCCAAGTTTGCCTGGCAATCTTGTCTACTTCCAACATCCAGGAGGATAACTATATGATTTTTTTCAGGTTCACTTTCTTATTTAGCTTCTCTAGGATCATGAATTATAGGCTCAAAGACCTTTAATTAAGGCTAGAATCCACTTATGAGTGAGTACATACCATATTCCTCTTTTTGGGTCTGGGTTACCTCACTCAGTAAAGCGTTTTCTATTTCCATCCATTTGCATGCAAAATTCAAGATGTCATTGTTTTTTACCGCTGAGTAAAACTCTAATGTGTATATGTTCCACACTTTCTTTAACCATTCTTCTATTGAGGGGCACCTAGGTTGTTTCCAGGTTCTGGCTATTACAAATAGTGCTGCTATGAACATAAAAGCAGTGCTAAGAGGAAAGTTCATAGCACTAAGTGCCCAATTAAAGAAAACGGAGAAAGCACACATTGGAGACTTAACAGCACACCTGAAAGCTCTAGAAAAAAAAGAAGCAGATGCACCCAGGAGGAGTAGAAGACTGGAAATAATCAAACTGAGGGCTGAAATCAACAAAATAGAAACACAGAAAACAATCCAAAGAATCAATGAAATAAAAAGCTGGTTCTTGGAGAAAATCAACAAGATTGACAAACCCCTAGCAAAACTAACCAAATGGCAGAGAGAGAACATGCAAATTAATAAGATCAGAAATGAAAAGGGGGGCATAACCACAGACACAGAGGAAATTTAGAGAATCATTAGATCTTACTACAAAAGCCTGTATGCCGCAAAATTGAAAAATGTGGAAGAAATGGACACTTTTAGATAAATACCATATACCAAAATTAAGTCAAGACCAGGTGAGCAGTTTAAATAGACCTGTTAGTCGTAAAGAATTAGAAGCTGTTATCAAAAAT
Source organism: Myodes glareolus (assembly GCF_982192425.1). Taxonomy (NCBI): domain Eukaryota; kingdom Metazoa; phylum Chordata; class Mammalia; order Rodentia; family Cricetidae; genus Myodes; species Myodes glareolus. The sequence goes on from NC_142051.1 coordinate 25,096,950, forward strand.
CTCCCTACGAAAAAAAGCCCAGGACCAGATGGTTTCAATGCAGAATTCTACCAGAACTTCCAGGAAGAGCTAATACCTATATTCCTTAATGTATTTCACAATATAGAAAATGAAGAGTCATTGCCAAACTCCTTTTATGAAGCTACAGTTACCCTGATACCAAAACCACACAAAGACACAATCAAGAAAGAGAATTACAGACCAATCCCACTCATGAACATTGACGCAAAAATTCTCAATAAAATCCTGGCAAACCGAATCCAAGAACACATTAGAAAAATTATCCATTATGATCAAGTAAACTTCAACCCAGAGATGCAGGGCTGGTTCAACATACGCAAATCTATCAATGTAATCCATCATATAAATAAACTGAAAGAAAAACACCATATGATAATTTCATTAGATGCTGAAAAAGCATTTGACAAAATTCAACACCCCTTTATGATAAAGGTGTTGAAGAGATTGGGGATACAAGGATCATACCAAAATATAATAAAAGCTATTTACAGCAAGCCGACAGCTAACATCAAATTGAATGGAGAGAAACTCAAAGCCTTTCCACTAAAATCAGGAACACGACAAGGCTGTGCACTCTTCCCATACCTCTTCAATATAGTGCTTGAAGTTCTAGCAACAACAATAAGACAACATAAGTGGATCAAGGGGATTCGAATTGAAAAGGAAGAAGTTAAACTCTCGTTATTTGCAGATGATGTGATTGTGTACATAAGTGACCCCAAAAACTCTACCAAAGAACTCCTACAGTTGATCAACACCTTTAGTAATGTGGCAAGATACAAGATCAACTCCAAAAAATCAGTTGCCCTCCTGTACACAAAGGATATAGAAGCAGAGAGGGAAATCAGAGAAACATCACCTTTCACGATAGCCACAAATAGCATAAAATATCTTGGGATAACTCTGACCAAGGAAGTGAAAGACCTATTTGACAAGAACTTTAAGTCTTTGAAGAAAGAAATTGAGGAGGATACCAGAAATGGAAAGATCTCCCCTGCTCTTGAATTGGGAGAATCAACATAGTAAAAATGGCAATTCTACTAAAAGCAATCTATAGATTCAATGCAATCCCCATCAAAATCCCATCAAAATTCTTCACAGATCTTGAGAGAACAATAATCAACTTTATATGGAAAAACAAATTTTTTAATTTCTATGCAGTCAATAGCAATGCCTCTTCACTCCAGTAATCTAAATTCATTTTTCTGCACTCATTGTATATAAGAGCTTGTCAATAAAATTATCATTTTCAAAGAAGCCCACATTCATTCTAGTTTTTATTTATTACTAGCTTCCTGGGTACATCTTTCTCTTTCCCATTACTTGAGACGTGTTTATTATCTATGAATCCAAAATGTGATTTCAGTTTTATGACATTTTGTAGACCTTTTGTAGTTCATTCTTTTATTGACATAGTATAATTAAACCTGGTATTTTAACTCTGGATTTCTATGTCTTGTTTAATTTATGTTTTTTATTAAATTACTGTAAGTGAAGCAGACTATATATAGTACAATACTTGGTACCTTAGTAAATATTTAAACTATTTGATTTGTATTAGTAGTTGTTCTAAAAAATATAATGTACATAACAACATAGAATCTACCTCAACCCCATTCAGACTTAAATTCCATAAATGATAGTAAAGTTGTTTTATCATAGTTGCATTTTCCCTATATTTTTCTATTAATTCTTATCATGCATAAACCTGAAGTCTACAGGATGAGATAATAAGCTGTCATAAACACAACTTCATGTAATTGTACTGTTTCAAAGACTGAAAAAGTAAGAACTTATATATATATATGTATGTATGTATAAAATATGTTTTTGCATCCATGGTTATTTGCTCTGATTCTACGTTTTTTATACTGAATTTAAAATATGTAGTGGTTTTCCTGATTCAATACGACTCTATTCATGAAAGATATTACACTTCTGCTTGATATATGCCCACTTGATGCTTCCTGCAATTAACTGTGCAGTCATTCAAAGTAGAGTACATAGTTATTCTGAGACTGTGCATAATTATTTTACAGGTACCCATTTTTCTCACGATTCTGAGCTATTGATTAGTGCTACTCAATTTTAATCTGAAGAACTTTTAATAACTATTTTAAGTTTGATCTTCCAGATACTTTTTTACAGGTTATACTTGGTAAATCTTAGCTCAATTTTATTTTTGGAACAGTATTCCTACATAAAATTTTTTGACATTTTTTCCCCTTAATGCTTTGAATATGCCATCCTGATGCCTTTTGGAGTTTTTAGTAATGCTGACTAGTCACTTTGATACAATGATTACTTTAGCAGTTGACTTTTCCAAGACTTTTTTTCTTTGTCTTTACTTAGTATTTAACTGTGTCACATCTGGAGGGTATTTGTGTGGGGGGTACTTATTTAACATTACCTTTGTTGAAGCTTTTGATTGTATATATGAATGCCATTGTAGATTGGAATTTGAAATGTCCTTTAAAGGGATATGAACCTCCCTGTTAAAAGGTTAGGTGACAGTCCGTGAGAGGAGTAGTGAACACTTTAGTAGCTGATGTGAGATTTTTGAGGACACACTCTTAAAGAGGGTGTTTGAAACTCTATGCTTCCCCTCTGCCTGTTCTCTTTGCTTCCTGGATGCTATAAAGTGGAAAGCCTTTCAATACCACACACTCCCTGACATGATATTCTTCCTTGCCACAGGCTCCAAAGAAATAGCACAATGAACTGAAACTTATTTTCTGTAGAAAGCCTTTGCTGTTTAGTTTTTCTTTAAGCTCCATTGCTATTGGTCAATATATTCTATTTGCTTATCAAAAAAATTATTCTCCTTAGCTTTTCTTTCTTATTTTACCTGCTATTTATTTTGTTGGTTTTGCGATGAATTCCAATTATATGTGCAACTTCCAACTTGCAGGGGCTCTGTTCAGTCTCTCTAGTCCTGGGATTACAGATGTGAAATGCCATGCTCAAATCAGCAATTAGATTTATACCTTAGGCATAAGGTTGTTTGGAGACTCCTACCAACGTTCTTTGATTCTAGACTACTTCCTTCCTCTTATACCTAGCACAGGAAGGTGCAGCTGATTAGAGTTTCCCTCACTGAACCATCTAAAAGAGAAAATCCTAATCAGCTACAGGGTCTTCTCGACTTCTCAGGATGGACGTAATATTACTTTAAACTGGGCTTCCCAGGAGTCGCCCAGAATGGAACAACTTACGTTTTGCTTGATTCAGTCAAAAGTTATAGTGAAGTCTATTTCATAGTAAAGCTTCAGGAATGTACAAATTGACAGGAGGTTTGGGAAAGGTTTTCTTGCCCACCCTTCCTCTTAACAATGAATGTTCCTTACAAGGATCATTCTTCCCTCTAAGTACATGGCCATAGATTTCCCAAACACTGCATTTGTTTGTGATCCAAAGAAGGTTGTCTCTAGCTGTTTCCATATTTCCATTAAATTTCTGTCAACTTTGACCTCTTGGGTATGTCAGTACACCACACATCTCTTTAGTACTTGAAATAGCATGTTTATGTCTTTTTTCCTTTGATAACCCCCAGAGATAATTATTCTTTTATAAGAAGAGAATCCCTAAAAAAAAAAAAAAGAAGAAGAGAATTCCTTGTTTTTATTTTACAGTAATATGCACACTTCCTTTGAGAATGGAGTGGCATAGTAAAACACAGATATTTAAAGCAACACTCGGAGTTGGCTGGTTAAAAGAAGTTAAACATAGTTTAATAGACATAATTCCTTGACTGGAGGAAACAGTTTACTTGGAGGCAGTCTGTCTGGATATTTGACATGAATTGTTTTAATAATGTGGGTTATTTGGCAACAGCTGAACCTCAACTTTCTCTGCTGACAGAATCCAGCAGATTCTGCTGTAGATTCAGCTGAAGAAAAACAATTTACACAGTTGGAAAGTAATTTCTTGTCTAAATGTTTAAGGAAGCCTCCCTGGAGGAGGAAGAACACTAGGTTGTTCCTCTGTTTTACTGCACACACCTTCTCTGAGTTAGAAAACATTAACATGGGTATTACTCTAAAAGTTTTTGGAGATATAATTTGAATTCTTAATCAATAATTAGCAATCTATGTCTGATATATATAAGAAAAGTCTTTTTAAAATGAAATGCAAGAATTTACTTTTTCTCTAAGGATGAGTATCATCTCATCATAAGTATATATTATATTTTCCTTATGCATTCTTCAATAGGTAATTAGGCTATTTCGACATCATAAGTACTATAAACAGGACCAAACTGAACATGAGTTTTAAACTTTTAATCAACATGGAGTAGATTTTTGAGTGGCATGTAATATAAGAATTCAATTTCATTATTTTTACGTGGATATCTTGCTTTCTCAATGCTGTGAGACGGTATGGATAATGTTGGAGAATACTAAGATGAGTAAAATACTGCAAGATGTCACTTATTTTTACAGTCTCTAAAATGATCAAAATCAGAAATCCAGCTACAATGATGTGTCCTGGGACTTCAGAGAGGCATAGACTGGGGGAGTCATTTACTTACTGTTCAGTGGGTAGATTTGAAGAATAAGGTATATGAAATGAAAATGTTGCTGAGATCTGCTATCAACATCATGAAAAGTTTATCACGTGGTAAGTTGTATGTTAAGTTTTCATAGCAAAAATAAACATTTATTTTAATAACTATGTAAACAAATCAACAAATAGCAAGCAAAAGAATGAAGTATAATGCCATTTGGCTTAGAAAAAACCTGCTTTCACGAATTTCTGATCTGAAGATCTGTGAATTTTGCCAACTCTGAATGAGATTGGAAAATGTTCTCCAGACTGAGATGAGAATGTAGACCCAGCTGACACATTGAAGTTATTTGATACCCAGTCAGAACATCTATCCAGTCCTTGCCAGAACCACTCATCCATGGCAAGGGTGAGATGGAATACTTTATTACTTTAAGCTACTAAGGTTAAAGGAGTCTGATATATGGCAGAAAACTAATGCATCATTTCTCTGTATAACAAAATACTACATTGCTACGGGCAATACTGTTCATGTGTATTTTCCAGGATTTCTTGTATAGTCTTATACATAAAAAAATAATCATTTACTTGCATAAAAGTCACTTATAAAGAAAATTTCTAGAAGCTTCTGAGTAAGTTTTTATAAAATATGACAACTTGGATGGTTTACAAGACCATATAGAAAGCCCTTATTAAAGGTCATGTGCAATATTATCTCCCCAGGCTATACAAAACAGACAGAGTAGAATCAAACTAAAACTTCAAATAAGCAATAAAAACAATCAATGATGATGAGACTGCCTGTAGAGTAGGAGAAAAATTGCAAATCTTAGACAGCATAGCACATACCCCTTACATCACGTTTGCATAGACACAATAGAAATAATTAATTTTTAAATATGTTATTATATATTTTTATAACAACATAGTCTCATATCGAAGACAGAAGTATAACATTCTAATTCTAAAAGAACAGTAACATATTCATAGCATCACAAATATAGAAAATTATCTATATATAAATTCTCTTGATTTATATCAAAAGAAACTAGGGAGTTCACACCACTATTTTTTGCAAGTCTCAGACAAGAATTTTTATGCTGTTAAAGACTGAAAACACGATCCAACAACAACAAAAAAAATCATCTTCTCACTGTTCTCTATTACAGACTTATGCATCACAATTTTACATGATAGGGACAAAAATTACATACTAATAGTAACAAAAGTAGGACTTAGTAGAATACTATTCTAAGTTAGAGCACAAAGTTTACATAAGAACTCCAAATATTGGAAATAAAACATATAAATTAAAATTTAAAATTATTAATTGGATTTATTTGACAAATATATGCTATGTAGCACAAGGTAAAGGATATTACAGTGTATAAAAAGTCTAGATTCAACAATAAATAAATTAAAAGTAACTGTTAAAATATAGTATACTAATTAACTTTTGTGTTCTCATTATCCAATACCTGACAGACAAAAACTTAATAGATTGTGTGTTTGAGTGTGTGTGTGCGCGCGCGCGTGTGTGTGTGTGTGTGTATGTGTGTTTTGAGACAGGGTTTCTTTGTGTAACCGTCCTAGCTGTACTGGAACTCACTTAGTAGACCAGGCTGGCCTCAAACTCATGGATATTCACCTGCCTCTGCCATCTGAGTGTTGGGATTAAAGACATGCACTACCACCACCACCCAGCTATAATTATATATTTTTTCATCGTTCATAGGATCTGATCCATTGACATTTTCTTGCATTTTCCCATGTCTATCAAAGAAACAAAGTATCTTGACAGCAGAAGAATATGGTAAAGGTGCTTCTTCATATTGGAAAAGAACCCCATAGCTGGGCAGTGGTGGCACATGCCTTTAATTCCAGCATTTGGCAGGCAGAGGTAAGTGCATCTCTATAAGTTCAAGGCCAGCCTGGAGAGAAACCCTGTCTTGAAAAACAAAACAAAACAATAACAACAAAAAAACCCAAACAAAACAAAACAGGAAGGGAAGAAAGAAGGATAAGTTCCACAGTTAACATCATAGCCAACATGGCCATATACGCCAATAGGTGACAATAATGGTATTAATGTCTGGGTTAATAGTAGTGGTTTGAATCAGAAATGTTGCCCATAGTCTTCCATATTTCAGGACTTGTTCTCCACTTGGTGGTGCTGTTTCGGGAGGTTCAGGAAGTTTGACTCTAATGAAGAAATATAATCCTTGTGCCAGGCTTTAAAATGTATACACAGCCTCTCCTCACCTTCAATCTGTTCCCTCTGCTTTTTATGCAATCTCTCAGATTCATGATCCTGTCACCATGGCTGGCATTTAATGCCATGCTTTCCAGTTATGACGGACTCTTTCTTGCCCACTTGTGACTCCATTTTACCTGAGAAGTTTTACATTACCCCGAGTATATAGATATGTGAAGTAAGTATACAAATTAAGCATTTATTGGTAATCAATCATAAAGAAATTTGTTTTCATTCTCTCTACTGGGTATAAATATAGCTGTGGTTGGTCAGAAGGATGATTTTTACTATCTATAAAATTCTTTTGGGGGGGTATTGTTTTGATTGAGCTATATATTTTTCTTTGTTCCCTTTCCTACCTCCCCTTCTATCCGCTCCCATGGCCCCCACAATCCAAGTTTACTCAGGAGATCTTGCTTTTTTTCTCGTTCCTATGTAGATTAATGTGTATCTCTCTTATGGTCATCTTTGTTGTCTAGTTGTCTGGGGTTGTGAACTACAGGCTGGTTTTCCTTTACTTTATATCTAGAGGCACTTATGAGTGAGACCATATTATATTTGTCTTTCTGGTTCTGGATTCCTTCTCTCAATATGATGTTTTCTAGATCCATCCACTTGTCTGCAAATTTCAAGATGTCATTGTTTTTACCACTGTGTGGTATTCCATTGCATAAATGTACTAATTATCTTTATCCATTCTTCAGTTGAGGGGCATCTATGCTGTTTCCAGTTTCTGGTTATGAAAAATAACACTTCTATGAACATAGATGAGCATTGGTATGATTGATCATCCTTTATGTATATACCCAACAGCAGAATTTCTGGGTCTTGAAGTAGATGGTTTCATAATTTTCTGAGAAATCACCACACTGACTTACAAAGTAGCTGTACAAATTTACACTGCCACCAGCAATGAATAAGTGTTTCCCTTATCCCGTATCCTCTCCAGCATAAGCTGTCATCAGTGTTTTTGATCTTGGACAATTTGACAAGTGTAAGATGGAATGTCAGAGTTGTTTCAATTTTCATTTCTCTGATGGCTAAGGATGTTGAGCATTTCCTTAACCCTCTGATATCATAAACCAAAATGAACTCTTCTTCCTATAAATTACGTTGGTCATGGTATCTTGTCAAAGCAATGGAAGATTTAATAATTAACTATTACAACAACAACCCTTTTCTTATTAGATTTAAGGCCCACTCCTCAGGAAAAAAAAATACATGCCTGGAACTACAAATTCAGTCAAAAACCCATTTTCCTAAATGGACAAAATATCAAACTAATCTCTAAACTCATTTCTCCTATATTCATAGGTTAGCACAGCTCGCAGATATCAGAGAAATTTTTGTGCAGCGATTGTCAGTTAATACAGAAGCTCACAATTTATCAAAGTTCAAAGAGTGTCAGTAGAGTGCCTAGTCACGTACAACAAGTCTATATAATTTCCTTTCCTACAAAGATTGAAAACTATCATGGAAAAAGAGACAGAAAAATTGTGACACCCAGATGGTAGAGAAAAGTGGAGCAAAACTTGTCTTCCGGGTGTGACAAGATCACTGCACTCAGGACCTCATGACAACTGTGGTTGTCTACACAAACATATACAAAACTAACCCAGCTCATCATCTTGCACAACTGTGATTATCTGCACAAGCCCACACAGGACTAACACAGTTCATCTTCTTGCATGGAGAGAAGACAGATGGACTGGAGATCTCATTCCCAACCAGATAGCTCTTGCAATCTTATGTCTTGTAGGGGGTGAGGATTTATATTTCTTTAAGGTGAAACTGAAAGACCCCCGATATTGGAAGACTCTCACTCAAGCCTTGGGATAATGCAACCCCCCCAGTAACTCACGAGAGACCGTCCTTGCTGCAATCACACGAGGTTTAATGACAAGAGGACAAGACGGGAACCAGTGCAGTGGGGCCAAGACTCATAACCCACGCAGGGGAAGAGTTCAACCCTGAGTGACCGGGAGAAGTAGTTTTTATAGGAAGAAATCACACAGCCCAGTAACTCGAAAGGGGGGGGGGCAGGAAGGGTGTCACAGAAAATTCTGAAAATTCCAGTGATGATTACAAGGGGGCAACTCCCTGCCTCTCAAGATTATTCTCAAGGTCATAATCAGCTAGTTCCTATTCTAAAAATACCAATGATAATTACTAGTGGGTGATAATTACTGGGGGAATCTCCCTGTTTCTCAAGATTACTCTCCAGATTACAATCTACCTTTATCTTCAGCTAGTTCCTGAAACCCTGAAACTGGCTAATCCTAGATTTCTGATTCTTCTCTTCCTGCTAGATTTTTGGCTCTATTTTCCTGCTAGGGGGATCTGGATTTATCCAGGTCTTTTAGAACATCTGATAGGCCTACCGTGCTTCACTGGATGGCCCCATGCCCATGACTATATGAGAATCATAATTTGAACTAGGAAAATTATTTAAAAAATAAAAGATGATATGAAGTTGGGATGTGTTTGAAACGTTGGGGGCAGATCTGAGGAGTCAGAGGGAGTACTGGGGATGAAAATGATCAAAATGTATCATGAAATTTTCAGATAATTGATAAACACATCACAATAAAAGGAAAATGATATATCAAAACATATTATAACAACTAAATTAAGTAACCATATTGCTGATGGTAATATGAAGTGGTTTGAATTCTTTTAGTAGGAATATAAAATTATATAACTGTTTTAGCATTCTCTTAATAATACCTTTAGAGCTTAATCATACATTAAGCAAATGATTTAACCACACTATATTCAGGTGATTGTGCAACAGAAAGTGTATGTCCATAAAAGTCTGATACTCAAATTTATAAGATGTTTATTTTGTATTATGCAAATTCCTGAAACAATGTAATGTCCACTAATAAAGCAATGGAATAAAATTGGTAGGGGTGGAACACAAGAGAGAATAAGGATGACAGTAATCAAAATTTATTATATATTTATATTATATTTATATATACCCGAGTGTTAAAGTATAAATTTAGTCAAAAAAAGCAAAAATAGTAAAGGTATACTATTAAATTTTGCTTAGTAATTATAAGTAATGAGCTACAAATGATGTACACAATAATTGTTTCATAAACCAGTGGAATTTTTCTTAGTTTTACAAAAATTCTTTAATATGCTCCAAAAAATTCAGGGAGAGTAATCTATCACACCAAAAAATAAGAGAAGTCACATAATGAAATCAGCAATTAGAGGTATAGTTTTCACAAAAGTACAACATTAATCCACTGCAAAAAGTCTTTAAGCTAGAAATAAATCAGGGCATCATAAATGCCAAGTATAACAAACAAAGTAACAAAAATACAAGGAAGATTTTCAGGGAGAATAAGAAACTCAAAGCCTTCTCACTAAAATGGGAAACAAGGCAAAGCTGATCCTATTCACCAGTACTTTCCAGTACTGTATCCTAAGTTCTAACCAATATAACTAAAAAAGAAATGATAAGAACACAGGAAAAAAGAGAAAGAAATAATATTGTTCTTTAACAATAATAGGATTGTAGTCAGACAGTGGTGGTGCTCTCCTTTAATCCCAGCACTTGGGAAGCAGAGGCAGGTGGATTTCAAGGCCAGCCTGGTCAACAAGAGCTAGTTCCAGGACAGGATCCAAAGCTACAGAGTAACCCTGTCTCGAAAAACCAAAAATAAAAACAAACAAACAAAAACAATAATATGATTGTTTCTATAGTTTGACAGCATCCTCTAAGAGTTCATATTTTAGACACACAATTCCATAGTAGGGCTATCTTAGCAGATGAGGTCTACTAGGAGGTATTTGGGGCACGGGCAAAAGGATTCTCACTGAATGGATCAATGATCTAGTAAGAGTTACTGATTGCTCACTTTTGTGGATCTGGGTACGTTATCTCATTTAGGGCCCTGGTCTACCCTTGCTCATGGGGTGCATCTTGAGTACAGTTTCTGGGCAGTCAGCTAAAACATCCTGTTTTTTCCTGTGCTCCCTCTGCCTCGCCTGGTGATTAGCTGTAGGGCATTGTTTCATCTTTGGTGTGGTAATTTCCCACCTGTCTGGGCGGAAATCCTTGTGCAGCAGCCAGGTATTTAAGGATTTCCCCAAAGTTGAATAAATGGCATTCGGCTGATCTCCTTTCGAATGACCCAGGTCTCTTGTGTGTTCCTTCAATCTCCAGGCTCTTGCTTGACTCGCGATGGGTACAGTGGCATGCTAACTGTACTCAGGGGGTAACACAAAATCGGGTGTTACAATCTCATTTACATAGGGCAACGTTGTTCTTCATAATCTCTCAGTCTCTCTACTCTCCACCAGGAATATGGCTCTAGCCTGAGACTTCTCAAACTCCAGAACCATGAATCCAAACAAATCATTTTTCTTTAATACTTAATTGATATTGAGTATTTTGCTGTAATAACAGAGACAGGACTAGGACAATTATCTGCATACTGTCCAAAATTTTCAATCATACCCTTCCGTAATTAATAACTGACTATAGCAAAGTTCAAGACTACAAGGTTGTTGTGCAAAGGCTCAGCATTTTCTTGTAAGCTAGATATGGGCAAGTGTAACCCATAATGTTACTTGCATTACTACCTCTTGAAATAGTGTTTCAAAAATCTAAGGAATTATTTACAGTAATTATAACAATAGAAGTATTGTTATTCCTTTGTGGTGCCTTTAAGGACTAACCACGCCCACTCCCCAGCCACTTCTGACCTCCTGGTTGCCATCTTAATCTCTCTCTCTCTCTCTATCCCCCGTCTCTTGGTGTGTACACATGTGTCTCTGTCTCTCTCTATGTTTCTCTTTATGTTTCTCTGTTTTCCTCTTCTTTAAATAATAAATATCTCCCTCTCCTCTAAATAATAAATGTTTAGCTTTATGTATAGCCTTATGTCCATTTACTCTGCTCTCCACTGCATCCAGCCGCCTGACTCTGCCGCTCACCCGGGGACCCTGCACTGCTCTGGCAGCAGCCTCTGCCTGGCTCGCAGGCCGCTCAGGGCATCCCCACATCATATCTTTTTAAAGAACAAAAAGTATGTTTGTTATGAAAACAGCACAATTCTGATTTTAAAACAATTGAACAACTAAATAAACTATGAGCTAAACCTATGGTTGAAGTCACAACATTCAATTTTTGTTGTTTATTTTTGTCATTAATTACAGAGGTAAAATACAGTACCTGTTAATATTCCAGGTAGTAATTCTGTCATAGCATCAAACTAATTCTAAACTTTATATTGTGAAGTAAAACTATATTAAAAATTCTCTTAATGTTAAAGTGGAATAGAGCCGCTAGATGATATGAAGACTTTCCGAAGCAACTGTGATCAAGACAGTGTAGTACAGGGCTGGGGAGATGGCTCAGTGGTTAAGAGCACTGTCTGCTCTTCCAGAGGACCCAGGTTCAATTCCCAGCAACCACATGGCAGTTCACAACTGTCTGTAATTCTAGTTCCAGGAGATCCAACACTCATGGCAAAACACCAATGTACATAAAATATAAATAAATAAATATTTTTTAAAAAGACAGTGTAGTACTGGTGAAAGGACAAGCAGGCATATTAAAAGAACACCACAGAGCTCCTGAAAATATATGCACATTAATATGATGACTCAACCAACCTTCAACTAAAGACAAAATGCAGGGCAGCACAGAAAAGTTGGCCATTTAAAAAATGTGCTGGAACAACAGTAAATTCACATTCAGTAAATAAGTCTAAAGAAAAAGTCTAATTTTAACGTAATAAATTTCCACCCACTAGAAAATGATTCATATCAAAATAACTACAGAAAATAAGACAGTCAGGGCCCGTGTGCCCCGACATAGAAAACTATTTTCCCTAACTGGACTGGTACCGAGGCGCAAGGAGTAACCAGACACAGTTTACATGGTCTTCACGGAAGGGCATCTCAGGAGTCTCCTCTTTTCCTGAAGATCTAACCCGTTTATTATCTTAAAACATCTCTTAATCTCCCCCCTTCCCCCGCCTCAATTGAGGTGGGATACCTCATTAATATTCTCTTTCCAGATGGGCGGGGGCTAGGGATAGCACCTGCAATTAAGTCATCAGTATCAGCAAACACCTCTCCCCAGGCGATCTATGTTTATAACAAAAGAGAAGGAGTAGCAAGCACATCCTGGCAATTGTTGAGGGCAGTGACAGGCCGGCTGCAGGTCAACATGACCACCTCAGGTGGGCCTATGGCTTCAGAGCCTGGCTGCCACACCAATATAGAAATATGGGCCTACATAAAACCAAACCATATATATGACGCTCTTGGTCCCTCATTTCATCTGTTTGTAATTCCAGTCAATTAAAATCATCACTATTGATTAAAAATTATGATCTTTAGTTGCCTGTGGGTCATTAAGAGAAAATAGAGTTGATAACGTTTTCATTATCTTGATTGTGCTAAATCTTACATGAATGCAGTAAATTAAATATTTTAAATGTGTAAAGTTTGTTGCACAGTCATCATATCTGAAGAAAATATTAAATAAAACACACCCAAAAGCAAATGAGTATTGTCACTGGGCTTTTAATGTGACAGATGGAAGGGAAAGTTAACATTGGGTTTCATGGTGACCAAACAGTGACTTCATATCAGGCACAGAACCAAATTGATGACCACGTACCATAAAGAGCTGTAAGTGTGTGTTAGAAGTATGCACGACGTCTGCCATTTGTGTCTCTGGAGGAACGATCAGAACCTCTGCCACACATTATCTTTTCTGTTAAAATGGTGGCAAGGATATGATATGGTCTCTGTGCTCCAAAATCTTTACAGAAATTCCCAGGTATGACACACTTTGTTCATTCCCCAACACAACTAAACTGGAGATTCTAAAGGAAATCATATTCTAGGATCTAGAATCTAGACTATTATAATATTAGAAATAAAGGCAGTTTGTAACATGAATTCATATACCCATATCTTAAGAGTTTCAGTAGAAGGAAGATAATATAAATATGAACTCAGAAATACACTGACCTGGAGAAGACAAATGATAACCTCCCCTTTCTTCATGCCCAGGTTCTTTCCAGTGTTTACATCATTTCCCCCTAATTGAACTCTGAACTAAGCGCAGCTAGTGACCAACAAATCTAAGTAGTTTGGAATGGGGGCACATACCATTAATTACAGCAATTTGGAGGCAGAGATGTTTGGACCTCTGTGAGATCAAGACTAGCCTGTTCTACATAGTGAGTTCCAGGACAGTCAACTGGCAGAGCAATGCAGGGACACAACTCTTTAAAAAATAAATAACAATAAGGCTACCAGAAGCCTTCAAATTGCATCCTGCTTAGAGTGCTGGTAGACACATATGGTAGACATATTAGATTAAAAATTTGGGAATGACTACTAAGGTCAATTAACAAATTAGTAGACATTAAATTCGTCTGACGAAGAAGCAAAGGGAGACAGTTGAGATGACTAATGCTATTTATAGCAAAGGCCTGAAGCTGTTTTGTTCTATCCTACTAAGTAACAGCATTACTACTCCAGAAGCACTTTGTAGGATCTCTGGTACTTGGCAAGAAGAGGGAGTTGATTTCAAGCCAAGGAGCTAACAGCATAGCAGAGCTGCTGTTGAACTGAAGAAGAGAAAAGATGGAGTAATAATAAATAATAATAAATGCACCTGGGAAGCAAGGAGTGTGATGAGCTCAGTCTAATTGCAAGTCCAAACCTGTGCCAGGGACAAGTTCCAAGGATGACTGAAAGGCGGAACTGGCACATTTGCATAGATATACACATACATACATACATACGTACGTACGTACGTATAAAATGTAAGTTAAAAACAGCCATTCCTAATAGAATCACCTAATCACCTATAGCTCCACAAGGGCAAAGCTCAGTGAATTAATTCCTATCACACACAGCCCAAACTTATGAATACAAAGAAGCAAAATCACTGAAAATGGGCCAACTGTATATCAAACAATCCATGTACTTTAGTTATAAGAGCAGGACGCAGGTTTATGTGTTATGGTTTCCATAAAACTGTTCTTCTCAGCAGTTACAGAGCAGTATATTCCAGAGGAGAAAGGCTGATATATGAAGCTAAGAACAAAATATTATGCAAAGCCACATAAGATAAAATTAATTTTCCCCTTTGTAATTAATAAATTATGTGATAGACACTCTAAGACTACACCAACACCTGTTTTTATTTCTTTAATTTTTCACCCAATATGATCAGCATCGACTGGTGGATACGGTTTAGAATACTTATTCTGGGTGTTCAGTTGACATTGTTTCTTTGACATTAACTGCACTCTCAGAAAGACATTGCTTAAAAAATAATGGTCACAGCAATTGTAGATTTACGTCAAAAGTTCAGAAATGCTGATGCAAAGAACCAGCTGCAGCAAATGTCCTAGCTACCATTTGTGTCTTTCACTTGAGTCATGTGTTACTCAACTGATGACCTTCTATGATGGGACGAAGGCCATGGACAAATAGGAGAGTTGACAGAGAAGAGATTTCTGAAAGGACAAACTTACCAGAAGAGAGAACAGACATAACACAGAGGCATTGCCTCATTAGGTATAACTATCTGTACCTGATGTGCCTTGAAACCTACATTACTGAAAAACAACTCCTAACCCTGTCAATTCTTTAAAATAATCATTTAATTTATTTATCACTGTACAAAAAAATAATATTTTAACACCCATTTCTGTCCCTGATCTAAGCTGTTATAATTTAAGACTCCTACTCAGTCCTCAAGCAACAATTAATAGAAATTTTTTTTATGATTAAAAAACAATACTTGAGAAATGTATTACATGTAAATACTCCAAGTATTATTATTATTACTCTTATCAATATATTTAACTTGGCACATATTTATGAATCGTCTGTCATATAAAATTTATTCCTAGATACAAGGAACTCAAAGATAAATAAAACACATATTATAGTTTAAGGAAAACACAGAGCAATGCTATTTATCAAATATACACAAAAACCTGACACCAAACAGAGTGTATTGAGTGCTTATGAAAGATGCATAGGCACCGTGTTTACTCTACTTGTTTGTGTAACTTAAATATTAAGCCCTTACTTAATCTTCTTTTCTTAAGTCATTATAAAAACCAAGGACTGCATTTTAATCAGGATATTCTTAAAAGATTAGCCCCCATAGGTACTGAAGGTTTTGGTTGTAAGTGGGATATTACCTTAAACAATCAAATAAGCAGATCAAATAACAATTGACTTCATTGTTATTAATGCCTTAAAAGAACTTAATCATCACAGTGAACAATGTCATTTCCACAATGTGAAAATTATGGTGTCTTTACAGGAAACAGAAGACTGTTGCATTTTCCGTGAGAAATGAAAGCCAGAGGATGTGATTTCTGTTTCCCTAAAAGATTTTTTTTAAAGAGAAAAGAAGTAGTTTATAAATAGCTTTTGAATTAAATGGCCAGATTGTTACTAAGCAACATTGTAAAGAAATTTTTAAATATGAATATAACCCTACAGCAGGAGCATGCAAGGTCCAGGCAGTGCATTTGACTTCTTCAAAGACAAGTCCATGTCTTTATAAACCAATTATTTTTAATGCTTTTTGAATGATTATGCCAATGTGTGATTGTGCTTACTCAGATAAAGTAGAGGGTTGATTATAAAATAATATGTAAATCTCAATTATAATTGGATTATTACTAATTAAAATTTCAGCTAAGCCTTATCTGTGTTAATGTGCCAGTGTATAAAACTTTTTAATGAGTTTATACGTCTTGAAGTTCTCTAAAGAAAAAGTCATCCATATGTTCTGTCTCAATGAAATTGCTATGGAAACAGAGTATTTTACAAATATTTCTGGAAAAATAAATAAATAGAAAGTATTACTTAGACTTGTTCCATAATAAATGGAGTTTTCACCAGAACACTTGTGAACAAAACTGCTCTTGACATTTAACTCAAAGAAGACTTAATGTTTATATTATTGGTTGTAAACATAGTCCTTTGTGGCCACAGGAAATGATTTAAATGTTTGTCTTTGAAATCTCTGGTCATCTATTTCTTCAGAACTAACCTGGCAAACCAGGTGAAACTGGTAAATGTTGCAGCAATCACTGTGAGGAGTAGGGTCTAAAATACCACCCACATCAAGACACACTGTGAATTCCTAGGCTGGAATAGTGAACTTGGCTATTGCACAGAACTTTTTCTATGTAAAAGTTATAATAAAAGACAGAATAAGAATTTGTCTTGGAAAACTCTTTCATGGGTAGTGACATAAGAAACTTGGGCTCAAAGTAGAGAAAGTCAAAAAAGAGACAGGAAATATCCTAAAAATGTGTAGTTCTTTGCTATAATGCAGACCACGTTGTTGTTTGAGATTATTTTGACTGTAGAATTCATTGGACTGACATTTGGATTAATTATTTAGGAAAACAGTAAGTTGTCATATACTGCATATATGACAGTATATGTCATATACTGCATATACTGCATAACACTCAGGTGATAATGCTTGAAGCCAATGGGCTTTGTTTTGCTGTTGTTGTTTCTGTTTTGTGCATCTTTAAGGTGTGACTCACTGTCTATTCAAGTCAAGTAAAACTCATCTTAACCTTAACTAAATGACTATGTAGTTCTCTATGATAGAGTCCCACACAGATATTGGTTTGCAATGTAATGGAAGTGCCAGTTAACAGTGGAAATTTACAAAATGTGAGTCAACAGTAGGAGTGTTTGGGAAATAAGAATAAAAGAGTAGTGTGATAAGACCTATAGTCAAAAGGCAACAAATGATAAACAATGTACTTTATGCTGATTTAAAAAGATTAAACATCATAATATTGAATGACACATGCCCTGTTCATGCCTTCCCAAACCTGAGTCTCCCTTTGCAAAATAACCAAATATTTTTTCAATCAGAAATTATCATTATGTAAACAAGATTACTTTAATACATAAAACTTTGACATTAATATAGTATTAAAAATAGAAGTTAAAGTATAAAAATACAGAAAGATAACAAACATCTCATTGGGTTGCTGGGTTAAACATCACGATGTCAGGAAGCATACACCGGAAACTTTTCAGCATCCCCATCAAGTTATGCCAGAATATATGGGGTGATTTTTAAATATGTTAGCATATTTGACTATTATAAGGTAGATGTTTTAAACGTCTTAAAGCAAACTTACCAAGATGTCACAGTGTATTTTTAATGTGGATATACAATTATTAAGTCATCTCATTTGGTTGCAGTAAGTACTCAAAGCAATTGCCTTATATTCAAAAATCTTTTTAAAAGTACATGAATACTAATGAATAGAGCGTTTTTCTCTTCACCTATTTGCCATCACTTCCTCATTCTTCTATATCACAGGTTTTTCATATGAAGGTACCTCAACAGAAGATTGGCATACTATATTTTTAAAGAAGTTCAGTGCACACTGACTCCATAATGTAATTTCTTTCCATTTAGTTCAATTCCACTGTAACTTCTGAAGAAAATTTTGAATGCAACGTGTTTCCCAGGCAGCTGAAATAGAATAATGGTAAGCTTTTAATATTGTAAGACATATAGAAATCATTCACTGCTCTTGTCCTTGAGCTTGAAAACAGAAAAAATAATGCGTACTTATATTTGCACATGTTCTTTGAATGTTGCTGAGGAACTTGAGAATCAACTTTAATATGACTATATTAAAACTCTTTATGGAAGGAAAAGACATTTCCCCATGAGGATTAGCAGTTTAATACAGAATAAACTTTAGCATGTGTGTAGTTTAAAAACTGAAATAGATAGCAAGAAACATAATGATGATATTCAACAGTGTACACATAGACACACACGGAAAGAAAGAGATACATGAAGACTCAAAGAAATGCTACTCAGTGGTTTCCCACAAAAAGCTTTTGGTCAGTAGAAAAAGAGTACTAATACCTTGAAACAATAAGATGTCTTTGGTAAGTATCTCATCATAGTCATAGTGTTTTAATAGAAAAGTTTGATTTTAATTTCATATTATGTAGCTGTTTTTATATTATTATCATTGTGTGTCTATGATGAACAGTATATTTCTTAATTATTACTTTTTAATGTGTTGAAACTCACTCAATGTGTATTTTCTATGTGCTCAGTAATGCTCCCTACTGGAACCTAGTTTGAAATTACATAAATTTGCTTGCTTACATTGTGATAAAGTTACTCTCAATTGCAGCAACCCATGAGTCCTAGGGTTTTGCAATGATTTTATAGAAAATTTGTTATAGATTTTGTTCAAGGTATTGAGGTATAAAGTCAAAAAACAATATGAACCAAGTTGATATTATACACCCAGCACTTTTCTTATTCAGTTCTAACACAAACTTCTCTTTGATTTTAGTAATTAAGAAATATACTGTTCATCATAGACTTGAGCCTTTCTTACAAAGTGAATAAATGTTTTCAGATTTTAGACTCTGGCAAATATATCAGCACAACTATCAGGACATTTTCTTTTCTGGACATTTAAAAAATGTAATGGTATGAATAAAACTGTCAAGCATGTCACATGGTCAAGCATTTGCACACTTGAATGACCACAATAAATAGCCATGACAACGGCACAGGGACACAGTCAAATTTTCAGCCCCTTCCTCTCATCCCCTAACCTAGTAAGTTATTATAATTCTCCTAATATGGTAGTCATGATGATACATTGCAAATATCGAACTGTAGTATCTTGACCATCCAAGGCATTGTTATTGCACTCTGAAACCCCCATAGCCTTTTCATTTCCATTTAGGCCTTATTTTAATTGACTACCCTTGACAATGACAAAGCATACAGGGATCCCAAAACAGAGTGATGTGTAAAGACACGCCTTTTATGACAGTAATCATCAGCAATATCATCAGGTTGCCTTAATGCAAGAAAATAAGAGAAATGACAGAGTTGGAGAGGGACAGTACCCAGCAGGTGAAGAGACTGTTACTCTGTTGATAAATGGTACATGCATATTTCCTGGTGCAAAGTGCTGGTACAATTACTAAAATATAATTATTTATGAATTCCAAGTCAAAAGCAGAAAATAAGCACTCAGGTAACAAAGGAATGAAATAAGGAAGAAAGAAAAGCTTGCTGAACAGCACAAGCATGCTTTGTTGAAATAATGCAAGCCTTTAAAAATATTGAGGCAAATGACTACAAAGAAAGTAGAGTTGGCTAAGTTTAGCTAAACTGTATTGATGCCCTACAGAAAGAATGAAAAATTGAAGCCCACAATGTGTTATTAATAAGTGCAAATGGGGAACGCCAGAGCCTTTGCGATAGAATGACTTATGATCTGGTATAGAAGAATGCATGGAGTGTTGTAGAAGTCTGAAGGACTAATTGTTGAAATCATTCAGCTTGAATGCTTAACCAAGGTAACTATTATGAATGTGTCAGTCAGATATATGAGAAAACTTGAGACCTAAATATATTCAAAGAGAATCAGAATGGATGACTAGAGATTTAACTCAATTAATAGAGTATTTCTTTAGCTGCATAAGAATGTGGGTTCAGTACCTAGTACCAAAATACATTCCAATATGGTCTATGCTTAGATTGAGGCATCATGGGGCATCAGCTTGTACCTAGAAGAGTAGGTAAGGCTACAATAGCCTATTTAAACACTAGAGTACAATATATCTCCAGGAATAATGAGGTATGTGTTACCCCAGAAACTCTGAGATTGTCAGGAGACTCTGTAACATGAGGGGGGCGGCTTGTTGGGGTTTTTGTCCTGTCCGGCCCCCCAGCTGTTTAGTCTTAGAGAAAAATCACACTGAAATCTCTGTAAGTTATAAAGCTGATTGGCCTTTTAGGTCAGGCTTCTTATTAGCTAACTCTCACATCTTGATTAACCCATTTTTCTGATCTATTTTAGCCATGTGGCTCAGTACCTTTCTCAGTGGGGCAGCTCACATCCTGCTGCTTCAGTGATCTGGGCAGGAGTGCGAGGAATCAACTTCCTCCTCCCCAGAATTCTCCTGCTCTCCTTGCATCATTTCCACTTCCTGTCTGGTTTTCCCACCTACACCTCCTGCCTGGCCAATCAGCGTTTATTTAAAACATGATTGACAGAATACAGACAATTCTCTCGCACCAAGACTCCATATAGATGATTGGCTTTTGTTTTTGTTTCGTTTTCTCTTTCTTCTTTTGACAGCCCAGGGTGACCTTAAACATTTTGTATAGCAGGGCATTTTTAGGGTGATATGGGAGTCAGTACTTTACCACTGGCATCATCAAATAGAGATAAACAATAGCTGGGGTAACTATAGAAGCCTAAAGTTTAATGAAAGAATGAAAATGATAATAGCCATATTTGGTAAAGTATAGATACAGGAGTTATCCTAGAAATGGAGAGAGAAAGAAAAGAAGACTGGAAATACTCAGAGGATCCAAAAAAATCACATCATTCACAAGTTTTTCAGGAGCTTGATGCTTATGGGTATACCAGTAACCAATAATAGATTTCTCAGTAGATTTCCTTGGCAATCTGAGAAAGATGGCAGAGAGGATACCAGATGTCTAAGATGATCAGATCTTACGTAGTCCATTTCAGAAGCCATGAATAAACACAAGAAGCACAGAGACAGTGAATATAATAAGTGATGGTGGTGTTGGGAGAACAGTAAGAAACGGACATTATCATGCATGAAGCTATGAAGATAGTCCATGAAATAAAATCAATAGCAGTCAATGAAGACTTTTAAAACGGAAATGGAACAAAAATGGAGAAACGAAAGACTGAGAGTTAGAGTAAAAATTTCCATGCTTTATATTTTATTCTGAAACTTAAGCCCACTTTCAAAACTTGATACCCATTAACTAAAAAGCCATTCAGTTCTCTGGAGAAAACAATCCTACAACATTGTACCAAGAGTAAAAAATAAAAAAAAACTGTCTAGGGGAATTTTATTAGTTACTTTTCTTATCTTTACAGAAAAATATCAACATAATGAAGATATAATTTACGTTTTAAGGCTACAGACAGTCTGTTATGGTGGAAAAGATATGAAGGGATTTTTTGCAGTGTGCATTGCAGGCACATCCTTGTAGATTAAAAAAAAAGAATCATGAATTTGAAAAATAGATATGGTAAAATGGAAGGGTTTGAAGGGAGAAAAAGGAAAGGAGCAATGTTGAAATTGGTATTATAAATTAAAAAAAGAATAAGAATTGAGTGTAGTCTTCCAAGGTCTACCCTTGGTGGCTTATTTCTTACAGATAGGCTCCATGTCTCACAAGCTCCATAACCTCCCAAAATAACATCACCAACTATGGTACAAAAACATGAGGCTGTGAGAGATATTTCTAACACAATCTATAGCAGGGACCTATTTATAACCATTTATTCGAGTTTCCTATTAAAGGAAAATAACTAAAATTTTTATGAAAATTAGATAGGCTGATGTTCTTAATTGATTAAGATGCTTAAAAATGGTAGTTTTATTTTAAAAATACCCTTGTCAGATGATAGTCTATGGGAAACAACTCCATCTTAGAATGTGTCCCTTGGGCCCCCAAACTTAACACTGTTAATTTCTGTCCATTGGAGAACACTTGGATTGAATACCCTTGACCTTAGGAGTACACAGCATGAGGGTAATGACAACCACTAAGAAAGACACAATCAGAACTTTTGAAAATGTCCACTGTTCATTCATCTACTTGCTAACAAGACAATACATGAAAACCACCATCTTATCTTGCAAGTTATGGATAAAAACAGCATTGCTAAGCTAAAGATACAAGTTTCATGTACCATAGCATATTGCTGCTTAGTTTGCTAATCATAGCCCCTCCCAAATGAGATAAATACAGGAAACAGATGCATATTTAATAAAAATTTAGTGTTTCTACCAGCTGTCATTCTGGACATGTATCATCACTACAGGAAATTATGAAGGCCTCATTATTAAAGAGTCCGTGGACATTTATTGGAAAAAATGTCATTTTCACACTTCTATTATGATTTGTCTCCATTTTTAGCTTGACTGAATTCAAAAATTACCATGGAAACACACCGTCTGCTCTGTGTGTGAGAATATTTCCGGAAAGGTTCAAATGGAAATAGAAGAGTTACTCTGAATGTGACGCATTATCCCATGGACCAGGATCCAGAACTGAATGCAAGGAAAATGTCAGATGAGAAACTGCATTCATCTCTCTCTACTCCATCACTCTGGATGCAATGTTATATTGTCTCCACCACAATAGACTGCACCATCACACTGTGAGCCAAAATAAGACCTTCCATTCTTGAAGAACTTTTATTGGTGATTCTATCACAACTTTGACACAAGTAAATAATACATATTCCAGTTAAAAACACATGCTATCAAACGGTTCATTCATTTTCCATTGATGATTTTGTCTTAGGGTTATGTCACAGTAAGGTTGAAAAATCTGTACAACAGAGGTAGACCACAGAATATCTCATTCTGCCTTGACTGGATAGGTTAAGCATGAGAAGCTAAAAACTGTGATAAGCAGTGTATTCTAAGCTACAGGAAATGAAGCTTAAATGATGTTTCAGGGAAGTTCACCTCCATTAAAATTTTAGAAGCTTAGTTCCAGGGGCCTGTGGAGCTTCCCCGAAAACAAAATAAACATCACATTCACTAGAACAAAAAATGACATACAATGCCTCAGAGGCAAAAATTCTAATGTCCAAGTCTTATGGGGGCACTTCATTAAGTCCAACACATTCCACTTCCTTGGTCCCATAGTCCCCAAATCTTCTACACTCTTCCAAAAAAATCCACATGGTCAGGACTGTCCCAACAGTACCATGACCTTGGTAATGATTTCTATAAAAGCTACGTTCCAGCTGCTGTGATAAAACACCATAACAAGGATTATGGTTTACTTTGAGATTGTGGTTCCAGAGGTATCTTAGGATTTGTATTGATGTGAAGAAATATCAGGACCACACCAATTCTTATTAAAGAAAACATTTAATTGAAGTACTTTTATTGGTATTATTTTCAGAGGTTTAGTCCATTATCATCATGGTGGGGCATGTCAGCACACAGGAACACATGATGCTGTTAAAGGAGATGATATAGCTTGATCCATAGGCAACAGGAAGTGAACTGCATACTGGAAATTATTTGAGAACACATGAGACCTCGAACCCTACGCTCATACTGAAACCTTTCCTCCAACAAGGCCACACCTTCTTGTGAGAGCCCACAGATGCCAGCCTCTTCTACCTTGATTGAAAGCCAGAGAGCCTGCTTTTGTAGCCACATCTGCAGGCTCTCTGGCTTTCAATCAAGGTGGAAGAGGCTTGCATCTCTGACCTAGGGTATGGTTAATTAATATTTGGGGTATAGAAGTGGATCTGCTTCACCTGAATCAAGGTCAGAGAATTCAAGTTTATCCCTTTTATTATGTTAATGAAGTCTGTTGTCTTCTCCCTCCCCCCTTTGGAGAGAATTATATAAGCATGTGGAAAATTAATATAAACAGATTCAGGATCCAGTATTCACTGAATTTCCCTCCCAATACTGTTCTCTGTTTCTGTCATTTATTTCTCTCATATCTCTGGTCCTTTTGCTTAAAAATTCTAATCCTCACACGCCTATGTGTTTCCTTAAGACTGGTCTTTGACACCTGCTGATTATACCTCTCCCTATGAGCCAAACGTTCAACCACAAGAATCTATGGTGATCATACCTATTTTACCACCACAAGAGGGGTAGCGTTCATGATGGAAGAGTTGAGATAGCAGGTGGTAGGCAGCTAGAGCAGCAGCTGGGAGCTCACATCTCAAACCACACACGGGAAACAGAAAGGGCTAACTCAAAATGATGCAGGCTTTCAAAGCCTTCAAGCACAGCCCCAGGAAGGAAGTTTCTGCAGCAATGCCACACCTCCTAATCCTCTCCAGATAACCACTAACTGATGTTCAAGTATTCAAATGGTAAAAATTTATGGGAATATCTCACACAAACTACCGTAGACATGGTCTTTTATCACAGAAATCGAAAACTAATAGTACAATTGACAGAGAATTTAGAAAAATACAACAATATGAGAGAAATTGTTTTTATAATTTTTATTGTTTTAATTGTGCTATATATTTATGTCTGCTCTCTTCCCTCCTTCCCCTCTCCCCTTCTTCTCATGACCCACACACTCAAAATTTGCTCAGAAGATCTTGTATTTTTTCTCCTTCAAATATCCATGTATGTCTCTCTTACGGTTCTCTTTGTTGTCTAGTTATATGGGGGGGGGTGGACTGTAGGTTGGTATTTCTTTACTTTATATCTAAAAAACACTTATGAGTGAGTACATATTATATTTGTCTTTCTGGGTCTGGGTTACCTTACTCAATATGTTTTTTCTAGATCTATCCATTTGCCTGCAAATTTCAAGATGTCATTATTTTATACTGCTGAGTAGTACTTCATTGTGTAAATGTACCACCTTTTCTTTGTCTATTCTCCAGTTGAGGGCCATCTGGGTTGTTTTCAGGTTTTGGCTATTATGAATAATGCTACTATGAACATAATTGAGCACATGTCCTTGTGGTATGATTAAGCATCTTTGAGCATATACCCAAAAGTGGTATTACTGGATCCTGAGGTAGATTGTTTCCTAATTTTCTGAGAAATTACCATACTGATTTCAAAATTAGCTATAGAAGTTTGCACTCCCATCAGCAATGGAGGGGTATTCCCTTATCCCACATCCCCTCCAGCAAAAGCTGCCATCACTGTTTTTGATCTTGGCTATTCTAACAGGTATAAGATAGAATCTCAAAGTTGTTTTGATTTGCATTTCTCTGATTGCTAAGGATGTTGAGCATTTTTTTAAGTGTAACATGACGGGGCCCGCTTGTTGGGGTATCCATCCCGCCCAGTACCCCACAGCCGGCAAGCCCCAATAAAAATCAATCACACAGAGATCTCTATAAGTTATAAATTGATTGGCCCATTAGGTCAGGCTACTTATTAGTTCTTATAACTTATGTTACCCCATTATCCTTATCTACGTTAGCCACACGGCTCAGTACCTTTCTCAGCGGGGCAGCTTACATCTTTCCTCTCCGCTGGTCTGGGCAGAACTGCAGAGGGAGCTTCCTGCTTTCCAGAATACTCCCAGTCTCTTTGCTCCACCTCTACTTCCTGTCTGGCTTTCCCACCTATACTGTCTGCCTGACCAATCAGCGTTTTATTAAAATATGATTGATAGAATACAGACAATTCTCCCACACCACTTAAGTGCCTTTCAGGGAAATCTTAAAATCAATAAGACACACAAAGATTACTTAATACCTAAAATCATATACATAAAAGCAACAGTAAATAAACTCAACCTGTTGTATTTATATTATATCATTATGTCTTTAAGAATAAAACAATAACAATTTTTAAAAGAGGACATGAATTTGAGAGTAAATGATGTGTGACATGTGAGGGATGGAAGGGACATAAAGGAAAAAGTAAAAAAATGTAATCATATTTTAATTTTTAAAATTAAAATATTTTTAAGTATAGCTTGGTCTGGAAAGATTCCTCAGTGAGTAAAGGCACTTGCCACCAAGTCTAATGACCTAAATTTAATCTTTAGGATTCAAATGACCTAAGGAACAAACAAACTCACTCAGGTTTTCCTTTGAACTTTACAAGTGCACCAACATGTACGTATATATGTGTATTGACACACATATGTGCCTATAAATCAACATACAAATATAAAAAGCAACAAAATATAGCTTAACAAAAACATGAGTGCTGGTTTTAGATCACAGAAAAATATTAAGATATGTTAAAAGAAGCTTTGTCCTACATTGACAAAAATTGACCGTATTCAAAATAGACAATGGTTATATAGTCTTTCATTAATTTTAAAATAAATTGTAGTAGAAGCATATATAAATACAGTAATCCAAAAATAATCATCACAAAGACAATCATATATTCTAAATCCTGTAAGGAAACAATGTGTGAAAATAAAGATAATGATATATATCCAATAATACAATGAGTTGTATTTTCAAATTAGCAGCTCCAGTCTATTGAAATTCTTTCTGACTCATGAAGGATAATTGAGACCCAGATGTGAAATGTCATTGAAAAGTTTGCTATACCAGCATGAGGCAGCGGCACAGTTTCAGCTGCTTAAGAAGCATTCAAATTTCAAGGACAGTTGCTCTATTTCCTAAATGAAAAGCAGGCAATATCTCTATAGAGAGGTAGCAAATCATAGAACCACAGCAGCGAAGGTACTTACGTCAAGGATGAAAGACAGCAGTGAATGCATGGATTGAACAGAGAGCTTTCTCACCGTGAAAATAAAATTTTCTTTCAAAGTGTTCTAATGTATTTGGTGTTTTTATCCATGTTTTCCATTTGCCTAAAGAAAATTTCACCACTTAAATTGTGCATATTACAACTTTCATTTTACATATAATTATTAGTTTGTATTTCTGCTAGTACACATACTCACAGACAAATATGCACATTCATTAACTGAAAATCTTTTTATGGATTAGTATTGTTAGATTTTTAAATGAGAGTAAGTTTTCAAGGGCTTGAACATCATGTATTTGAAACATGGGATTGGATGATGCAATGTAATATGGAAAATGGTATGGGTATTGATAGAAGCAGAATTTTGAACAGTAAATGTTGGGTTTAAAGAAAAGATTTATAGTTATGTGAGTTTTGATTAAGGGTATTAGATGATAAATGTTAGTCTTGGAATGTCTTGAAGCAAGAATTGGAGTGAACCAGAGGTTAAAGGATAAGACAAGCAGAATATTTGTGCAGAATATTTCTATAGAATAACAAAAAAAACCAAAAGATATTTCAAATTGGAAAATGATGCAATCAGTTAGGATTTGGATAGAGAAGGCTATACTTCATATAACAGATTAGAAAGAGTCTGCTTTAAACCAAATTATGAAAATTAGTTTGATCCAAGATGCACCCTGTACTGGGTTGTAAGAACACGATATAATAATAATCAATCCTTTTTTGTCTAAGTCAGATTTTCAAACAATAGAATGTTACTTATGCTTATCATTGATGAACATACTAATACTCTGGTTTTGATACGAGTATTTTAGTAATACTCAAATTATAAGTGATTTATTACGAGACTTCCTTAAAGTATAAGGATTTTAATAGATACTACTAATCACAGCCTTACTTATAGAGGATTACCAATATTTCATAAATATTTATCCATATAATTTGTAGGTTTTTATATAGATGGCTTTTGATCCTACATTAAAGATGTAATCCACATATAGATGTCTTTTGATCCTGCATAAACTATTTGGCATTAAAGATGTAATCCACATAGTCAAGAAAACAACTATTAGAAAGAGTAGAGAAAGTTACATCTCAATCAATGAGGCAATTTCATTTCAGGCAGTAAAATCCAAAAGGGAGAAATTAGTTGACTTGAAGAAAGCAACGGGAAGCCTGCTGCAAGCTTATTTTATGATTACTTTGTCCTTCACAGTGAGAGAGTTGACTGTGGAGGCAATCATTAAACACACAAAATTCCTCTCATCGTGGATGCCTATTTTAGAGATATTGATTTTGATAGGAAAATTTCACAGTGTTTTCTGAAACCAGAATATCTCCCAAAAAGCTTATTCTACCAATTCAAGACAACGTGAAATGAAACAAATGCAGAAATTCTCTGTGTGATCTGCAAACTGACAAATCAATTACCCAGTTATAGTCCGATGTGAGATTTTCCACTAATGTTAAAAATAAAAGGACTTTGGCTTTTCTTTCATTTCATTTCAGGCATCTTTCATTTCTGATTTGACATTGGTCAAAAAGAGGATCTAACTTGTATTGTTATTACTCTTAACAAATATTTGCATAGTATTGATAAGGGAGAATTAAAATGTATTAGGAAAGGAAAGCTGTGTATCTTTTCACCAAACATAAACATAATGAAAATAATGCTTAAAATTAAGTTAGATTGCCAATTATATACATTATTTGTTAGGTGATAATATCCCAAGACAAATGGAAGAGGGAGTCATGAATTACCTCAACTAGCAGAGAAGCAATTGACAGCTAACAGTTTTGGCAGGAGAGAGAGTCAGTTTTCTTCAAGGTTGTGGCCCTTGAAAGGCTACCTATGAATAAGAGATGGTCATAAACCAATGCACATAAAATTAGCACTAAGTAGACACAGTGGGTTTAAAGAAAAAGCATAAGAAGCTAAGAGGGAAACGTGATCAAGAAATAGGGAAGGAATGGGAGACAGTTTGAAAAAAGGACATTATTTATACATAAAATTATGAAACAATAAAAATAGGAGCAAAAGTTTCAGTGTAGAAAAAATGAAAACTAACAGTAGGTAAACAAAAAGGATCCAGGAGTTAGTGACGCAATTCAACATATTGTAAGTGCATAACTAAACCTTTTTGAAAAGAGATTTCATAAGATTTTATCAGTAGTTTTCAATAAATCATTAATATTTTGTTATTTTTATCATTTTCCCCATAAATCTTATTAATATAGTGGTTCCTTAATTTAACCAAGCAACTGCTTATATCTCCACTTCAATACCATATGTCTTGGTTGCATGACATTGAGAAATCAAATTGAAACTGAGCTAGAAATCTCATCCCCTGCCAGCTTTCCTTAGCAATACTGAAAAGTGTTATAAAGACAGCTGGGGAGAAAGATTCTCAACTGGTCTTCCTCAGTAGTGAGCCCTACACATCACAATGCTAACCAGGCAGTCAAGCTGTGACCGCATGCACAATAGTGGCATGACTGTTATAGGGGTGCCAACCACTCTCTGGTTAGATCTGAGTTCCATTCCACAGGTGGTAATCAATACTTGGTACAACAGTCCACTCAAAAATCTCATCATGGGAGTTGCCATAGGCTTTGGGAGGGGTTGCTAATTCTGTTGTTAACAAAATTCACATGAAATCAAACCACAGTGTGTGAAGGGGTGCTTATACACATAGACAATTACCCATCTCAGCCTTAATTAGAAAAGTCTCTCTCTGCAGTGAATTGTGCTTAGTGTAGAGATGCCTGGCTATACATAGTTCTGACAAAAGGTAAAAACAAAACAAAATAATGTTGTAGAATAATCCTTCTGTAGACTGTAAAAATGTTTTGCTCTCATTGTTAAATAAAACTGATTAGTTGATAGCTAGGCAGGATTTGGGGGCAGAGAGAATGATGGGAATAAGAAGGGCAGAGTCTAAGGCATCACAGGAAGAT